>NC_079519.1:33885224-34485224 GCF_000801105.2 Raphanus sativus | reverse complement strand
TAACTTTGATAATTTATAAAAATTATTAATATAAATTATTTAAAGAAATAATTCTTTTATATACACATTAAATATTTACATATTTATTTTAAAATATTTATAGTCTATATCTTACATCTACAACAAATTAACTACAGCAAAGTCTCTGCAAAAATATTTACGGTAACAACTTTACTTCTATAACCAACTTACCTACATCTTACTTTTACAGCTAAATTTTTACACCCACAGTCCAATTATCACCAATATATCTTAACAGAAATGGTTGTTTCAAATGAAAATCTATTTTTAATAAAAATCTTTCTTTAAATAAAATTAATAGTTTTATCCATAACAAAATGTATATATAAATTAGTACAAATAATAAAATTTAAATTGTTATAAAATCATTTTTATGTTTTCATAAATATTAAAACATATCAACTTTTCCTGTCTAAAAATAAGTAGTCCATTTATTTATATATAATAACTATTTCAAAATTTTAAATATTAATGTACATGAATAGTATAAAATTGACATAAAACAAATAAAATTTCAAATTATTAGTTAATTATTTTATTACTAATAATTTTATATGCGCTAAAATACATTCAATGCTAAAAAATATTCAATATAATATAAAATAGTAAATTATATAATAAAAAATAAAACAACATCCAATATAAATGACAATTCAACATTAATATAAAGATATTTACGTACAATAAATATTTAAGAGTTAAAACAGAGAATCGTACGAATGTACGGATCAAAATCTAGTTCTCTTTAAATTACATGACTAAACCTCTAAAGTTGGCTTTTAAATTCAGAAGATTGTTTTGTAGGAGTAACCAAAAACAGGATAGTTTCGCAACACAATGACTTTTGCAGCAATTGTACAACATGATGTTTGTGATCGTTACAGGCTTACATCTAACTGAATACTTCAAAATTTTGCGCTATACGTTAACTGTAAATTGTTTGATTAACATACAATACTATCACGCAACACATTGACTTTTGCAGCAATTATACAACATGATGTTTGTGATCGTTACATGTAGCTTACATCTATCTGAATACTTCAAATATTTGCTATACGTTATCTGTAATTTGTTTGATTAATGTTGATGTGGAGTATATACTCTGATGCAAATAATAAAAATACAAAATACGTCTGAATGCAAGGCCTCAACTTCTTTTAGAGGGAACCTTGTTACTTGGATTAGTTTGACTTTACCATTTTTTGGCTCTAATCCATAAATTTGACCGCTGACATAACTTGCAAAATATCCAATTTGTATATATATTAAACGCATTTCGCTTTTTATTCCTTTGTGGTCTTGTTTTTTTTTTGATAAAGGTCCTTTGTGGTCTTGTTATTTACCTAATTGTTCTCTTTATTTATTTAGTAAAAAACTAGCTGACTTTTGTAGAAAATGATGTTTTATTAATATAATACTATCACGGTATACAATAGAAAACAAATAAGGTGGACCTATCCATTTTAGATATATATAAAACACATTTCGCTTTTTATTTCTTTGTGGTCCTTTTTTTTCAAATCAAAGTGGTCTCTTTTTTTATTGAATAAAATAGCTGACTTTTATAGAAAATGATGTTTTTACTAATATAATACGAATAAGGTAGACTTTAATACGGAGATACGTGATAGGTTTTACAATAACTTTTTTTTTTCGGGTGAAAGGTTATACAATAGAGTGGTAAGGAAAAGAAAAGAAAATGTAACATGATTCTCATGAAATTATCTTTTAACGAATGTCAACTCGTTCTTTGAGAATTAAAATCGATTACGATTTGGTAGAAAAAGCTCGCGCACACACAATCAGACTGCCTTTTAGGCTTTTACAGTATAATTAAAATGGTCAAAACATTTTTTTTTAATTATACATGAATATCTTCGCTCTACATAAATAGTTAAGGAATAGTCATGTGTTATCAGGTATCAGTCTCCTGTCATGGCCTTGGTAATGTTAAAATATTAATTTCTTAGTTGCCGGAACTCGAATCCTGGTGGTTTCACCGTATTGGACTTGTCTCTAGATTAATTACCACCAGACTATAAATCCTAATTTAAAAATACGTTTTTTCTTATATATAATCGATTAACAACCGGATACATCTTTTCAAAAAAAACAACCGGAGACCCAATCTTCTTTTTTGGTTTGAGAAAAAGTGAATCTGATCAACGAGTCACTTGCCTTCACCCCGGCATGAATCAATAAAGGAATCATCCATCTTTAAGTAACACTAGAGAGTATAACAAAGGATCTTCAAATAACCAAAATATAGGGTAACTACAACCGACTCCAGTTCTATGAGAGCAGTGAGAACCATGATGGAAAGAAATAAAAGAGAGTTTTTGTAGAGAGAAAGCAGAAGTTACTTGTAAAGAGCGATTATAAAATTAATTTAAAACAATTATTCTTTTCTTTTATAAGAATTATTCAATTAATGACAAGTAAATTGAAATCATTAAAATGACTTTTCTTTTAATATATAATTAGATTATAATGCTTTATATTGAATATTATAGTTTATATTTAAATTAAAATATATTTTTTAGTTTCCATACATTATTTAAAATATATATATAATTTATGAATACATGGTTGATTAGAATAACTGATAAAATATTATGTATGCTTTCTACAAATTCTGCAATTAGTTAATATAAATTATTATTGAGTTGTTTGGCAACTAACATTAATTGGTCTAAATTTTTTTTTAAGAAAAAATTAGAATAGATAAATTTTAAAATCGTTAACCAATCAAATTGTAATCTTTTTCTAAACTTTTAACTATTTTAATTGACTTCTTTTTATTAACATATACAGGACAATAAGAAGACAAATGAGGGGGGGGGGGGAATAAATTCAAAATATATAGGATCCTGTCCAATCTTTCTATGGTATTTTAGTTCCCTGATATCTTTCCAGAAGATATTCCGGCTGGTTTACCACCAATAAGAGGGATAGAACACCAGATTGATCTAGTGCCAGGAGCTCCATTGCCAAACCGACCAGCATATAGAGTCAATCCGGAGGAAGCCAAAGAATTGGAGAGACAAGTACAAGACTTGATGGACAAGGGATACATAAGAGAAAGTCTAAGTCCTTGTGCAGTTCCAGTACTTCTAGTACCAAAGAAAGATGGGACTTGGAGGATGTGTGTTGATTGCCGAGCCATAAACAACATCACCATCAAGTATAGACATCCAATCCCACGGCTAGATGATATGCTAGATGAACTCAGTGGTGCCACTATCTTCTCAAAGATAGATTTGAAGAGTGGTTATCACCAGGTAAGAATGAAAGAAGGAGATGAGTGGAAGACTGCTTTCAAGACCAAGAGAGGTCTTTATGAATGGCTAGTCATGCCATTTGGTCTCACCAATGCTCCAAGCACTTTCATGCGCCTCATGAACCATGTTCTAAGGGAGTACATCTGTAAGTTTGTAGTTGTATACTTTGATGATATCTTAGTCTATAGCAACAGCTTAGAAGATCATCTTATTCATCTTGAGAAGGTTTTGGAAACCTTGCGCCAAGAGCATCTTTATGCTAATCTCAAGAAGTGTACCTTTTGCACTGATCAACTAGTTTTCCTAGGCTTTGTTGTTAGTTCACAGGGTCTAAAGGTAGATGAAGAGAAGATCAAGGCAGTGCAAGAATGGCCCACGCCAACTACAATAGGTCATGTGAGGAGTTTCCATGGACTAGCAAGCTTTTATAGAAGATTTGTCCGAGACTTCAGCACCATAGCAGCCCCATTAACTTCAGTAATCAAGAAAGATGTAGCTTTCAAATGGGGAAGTGAACAGGATGAGGCTTTTCAAAACCTCAAAGATAGTTTAACTAATGCTCCTGTTTTAGTTTTACCTGATTTTAACAAAACTTTTGAGATTGAATGTGATGCATCAGGGACAGGTATTGGAGCAGTGTTGACTCAAGGAGGAAAGCCAGTAGCATTCTTCAGTGAGAAGTTGCATGGAGCTACACTCAACTATCCTACCTATGATAAAGAGCTATATGCGCTAGTGAGGTCATTGGAGACTTGGCAGCATTATCTACTCTCTAAGGAGTTTGTGATCCACACTGACCACGAGACACTCAAGTATTTGAGAGGACAAACTACCTTGAAGAAGAGGCACGCAAGGTGGCTAGAGTTTGTGGAATCTTTTCCCTACATCATCAAGTACAAGAAGGTTAAGGAGAACTTAGAGAAGCAAAATGAGCAGAATAAGAAGCAAGGTGACAAGGGAAGAAAGGAGGTTTCATTTGAACCAGGAGATTGGGTTTGGTTACATATGAGGTCCGAGAGGTTTCCAAAGCAGAGGAAGTCCAAGCTCGCACCAAGAGGAGATGGCCCATTCAAAGTCTTGAAGAAGATCAATGACAATGCCTATCAATTGGAGCTGCCGGTTGAGTTTAATGTTTCTTCTACTTTCAATGTGTCAGATTTATCTTACTTTCATGCAGATGAAACTGTTCTGAGGTCAGAACCTTCTCAAGAGGGAGAGAATGATGAGGACATAGAACCAGACATCAACATCCCCACACTTAGACAAGCTCCAAGGACAAGATCAGGAACTAGAGGTGTTGCTGCCAGCTTTAACAAGGCCATAGAAGTTCTTCTCATCAAGAGCAACATCAACACCAAGCTAGAAGCCATCACAAACCGCATGGACCAGTTCACTATAACCGAAGACAAAGCAAATAAAGAAGAAGCTTATGTTATACAAGTTGGTCCAAGAGGAGATGATAACATATGGTCCATTCTTCCTTGCAAGGAAATGGTTTCCTTATTTACCATCTCCCCTAAGTGATACGGTGAGTTTTGAAGAAGGAAGAGCAAAGCCTCAAACGACAACACTTTGAACTAGATCAAGTTTGGCTCCTCTCCAACGGCTACTTCTTTCAAACCCACTCCGCATCAAAGGTAAGTATGGTAAGTTCATTTACATTTTATTTATATCCTATGGTTTTTCATGCAGGGTCTTGTTTGCATTTTATTTCATTTCTTTGAGTCAGGCATTGTTTAGCCTATGCTTTCTTAGGTCCAAGTATCGAGTCTTTGTATTGCTTTGTTTCAAGACCCCTAGAAGGGCACAACTGCATTGGCGAGTATATAAGCCCCTATAAGCAGTCATGTATCATTTTTAACCTTTATGAAATATATGAGTCAGTTTGCCCCTAGCAACTAAACCTAAGTCTTTGAGAGTTTGTGAGAAGCAGCCTCCAAGCAAATCGTGATTTATCAAACTCCTCTCCATAGAGTTTGTGGTTTCACCTCGATCCATCCCTTTGATTGTGAGATTCAATCAGCCTTCACTCCATCTATCCATCTCTATATCATTGTTGAGTTGTTTATACGAACAAGCAACAAAGATCCATCCTTCATCCTCACGCCATCTCTCATCCCTTGAAGTATCAAGTTGGTTATTCGACCAAGTGGTGCTTTCCAACCTCCATTGGTGTCTTTGCGAGTCTCAATACAACCGGATCCATCCCTCAAACTATCCTCTACATCAGATCCTTTCATCTCACTCTACTCCACCATCAACCGGTTCATTGAACCTCACCACTACCCAGCCAGCTTGAGCATGAGGACATAGAACCAGACATCAACATCCCCACACTTAGACAAGCTCCAAGGACAAGATCAGGAACTAGAGGTGTTGCTGCCAGCTTTAACAAGGCCATAGAAGTTCTTCTCATCAAGAGCAACATCAACACCAAGCTAGAAGCCATCACAAACCGCATGGACCAGTTCACTATAACCGAAGACAAAGCAAATAAAGAAGAAGCTTATGTTATACAAGTTGGTCCAAGAGGAGATGATAACATATGGTCCATTCTTCCTTGCAAGGAAATGGTTTCCTTATTTACCATCTCCCCTAAGTGATACGGTGAGTTTTGAAGAAGGAAGAGCAAAGCCTCAAACGACAACACTTTGAACTAGATCAAGTTTGGCTCCTCTCCAACGGCTACTTCTTTCAAACCCACTCCGCATCAAAGGTAAGTATGGTAAGTTCATTTACATTTTATTTATATCCTATGGTTTTTCATGCAGGGTCTTGTTTGCATTTTATTTCATTTCTTTGAGTCAGGCATTGTTTAGCCTATGCTTTCTTAGGTCCAAGTATCGAGTCTTTGTATTGCTTTGTTTCAAGACCCCTAGAAGGGCACAACTGCATTGGCGAGTATATAAGCCCCTATAAGCAGTCATGTATCATTTTTAACCTTTATGAAATATATGAGTCAGTTTGCCCCTAGCAACTAAACCTAAGTCTTTGAGAGTTTGTGAGAAGCAGCCTCCAAGCAAATCGTGATTTATCAAACTCCTCTCCATAGAGTTTGTGGTTTCACCTCGATCCATCCCTTTGATTGTGAGATTCAATCAGCCTTCACTCCATCTATCCATCTCTATATCATTGTTGAGTTGTTTATACGAACAAGCAACAAAGATCCATCCTTCATCCTCACGCCATCTCTCATCCCTTGAAGTATCAAGTTGGTTATTCGACCAAGTGGTGCTTTCCAACCTCCATTGGTGTCTTTGCGAGTCTCAATACAACCGGATCCATCCCTCAAACTATCCTCTACATCAGATCCTTTCATCTCACTCTACTCCACCATCAACCGGTTCATTGAACCTCACCACTACCCAGCCAGCTTGAGCAAGGCCCTCTTTGTGCCTATATCATTTTGGTATCAGAGCTAAACGCTCCACATCAGGTTGTCTCTTTTCTTATTAGATAGATCGTTTAGTTTTATAAAAGGAAAACCCATAAAAATTGTTCTTTGCTTTTGTTTTTGATTTCTGCCATTGTTGAGTTCTTATTGTTCTTGAAGTTTTTAAAACCAAAAAGAAAAAGAAAGAGTTCGATTTCCTAGTTGTTTGATCCGCATTTCTCAAAGAAAAACCAAAAGAAATTTGTTTTCGATTCCTTGCATCTCGAGTTGCCATTTTAGTTATATTCGCAAATCA
This sequence comes from Raphanus sativus, assembly GCF_000801105.2. Classification (NCBI taxonomy): domain Eukaryota; kingdom Viridiplantae; phylum Streptophyta; class Magnoliopsida; order Brassicales; family Brassicaceae; genus Raphanus; species Raphanus sativus. The sequence goes on along the minus strand of NC_079519.1, from coordinate 34,478,230 downwards.
TCTTTCCTTTTATAGATCCAGCATTTGCATTTCGAGATTCTCCATATTTTTCTTTGCATATTTCTTTGCTATTCCATAGTTTTCATTTCGACCGCTTTCATTTCATTGTCATATTATTTCCTTGATAACTTCACTTGATCTTGAACTCTTTCAGGATAAGAAATGGGAGACAATAGCTCGTCATCAGCTGATACCGCAACCACTATGGCGCAACTCCTAGTTGCAATGCAATCCATTAGTGAGAGGATGACTCGCCTAGAGCAAGGACAACAAGCTCAAGCCAACCAACCGGCTCAAGGAGCAAACAACAATCCTCAACAACAACAACAACAACAACAACAACAAGACAATCCCCGAGCTGAGGATGATTCGGATAGTGACATGCCGAGTCTAGAAGAAGAAGAACAAAGACCCCCTCCTAGAAGAAATGCTAGAGATAGAGGAAGAAACCGAGGGAGAGGTCATGACCAAGAGCATGATCAATGGCAAGGCGGCAAGGACTTGAAGCTCACGCCACCAACCTTTGCTGGAAAGGTTAATCCTGATGCCTACATTGATTGGGAGACACGCATGGAGTATATCTTTGACTACTACCATTACTCCGAGCTAAGGAAGGTCTCTCTAGCTGCTGCTCAGCTCACTGACACCGCCTTGACATGGTGGGATCGAGAGCTATCCGAGAGGAGAAGGCTAAGGCGTGCACCCATTGATCTTTGGGATGACATGAGAGCCATGCTGAGGAGAAGATATGTGCCAAGTTACTACTACCGTGACTTGCAAAAGAGGTTCAGGAAGCTCACTCAAGGTTCCAAGACCGTTGAGGAGTACTATGAAGAGTTTGATGCTATGAGGAACCGCTTAGAAGTTCAAGATTCTGAGGAAACCTTGATGGCACAATTCTTGGATGGACTTCAAGATAGGATAACAAGAAAGGTGGAGAGACAAAACTATGAACACTTCCATGATCTAATCCACTTTGCTATCCAAGCCGAGCAACATATCAAGCGCAAAACCGCAGCTACAAGTAGGAGTAAGAACACTTGGACTCCACCAGCTCAAAGAAATGACAAGGGCAAGTCCATTGAGGTTGATAACCGATTCAAGAGGAACTCCACTGCTGATACATCTAAGGGAAACAAGGCTGAACAAAGCAAGCCTAGTGCACCTAGAAACCGAGACATCACTTGCTACAAGTGCCAAGGTAAGGGACATTATGCACGAGACTGTCCTAATCAAAGAGTCATGATCCTTAGAGAAGATGGAGGATATGAGACTCAAGAAGAGGAAGCAGAAGCGGATGCTACTGATGAAGAGATCACTGATTATCCAGATGAGGGAGAGATACTTGTGACAAGAAGAGTACTTAGTGCCATGTTTGAACCCGAAACCATTCAAAGGGAAAACATCTTTCATACAAGATGCACCATTGAATCTAAGGTATGTAGCTTGATCATTGATGGTGGTTCATGTACTAATGTTGCTAGCAAGTATTTGGTTGATAAGTTAGGACTCAAGACAACCACGCATCCAAGACCTTATAGATTGAAGTGGTTAAATGATGAAACCGAGCTAAAGATTGGTGAACAAGTGGAAGTTTCATTCAGCATAGGCCGATATGCTGACAAGGTAATTTGTGATGTGGTTCCTATGCAAGCTGGTCATCTTTTGCTTGGCAGGCCTTGGCAATTTGACAAGGAGACCATACACAATGGACGCACCAACTACTATAGTTTCACTCACAACAACCGCAAGCACAATCTAGCTCCTTTAACTCCACAACAAGTCTTTGACTTGCAAAAGGATATGAGCAAAGGAAGCAAGGTAAGTAAGACTAATCTCTATATTAGTCCATCTAAAGTGTTAAAATCTTTAGAGAACAAAACACAGGTGCTACTAATGATCTTTAAGGAAGGTGTTTTGACAGATTACAAGGATCAAGAACTTCCACCAGAATTTGTGCAACTACTTGAGAAGTTCCCTGATATCTTTCCAGAAGATATTCCGGCTGGTTTACCACCAATAAGAGGGATAGAACACCAGATTGATCTAGTGCCAGGAGCTCCATTGCCAAACCGACCAGCATATAGAGTCAATCCGGAGGAAGCCAAAGAATTGGAGAGACAAGTACAAGACTTGATGGACAAGGGATACATAAGAGAAAGTCTAAGTCCTTGTGCAGTTCCAGTACTTCTAGTACCAAAGAAAGATGGGACTTGGAGGATGTGTGTTGATTGCCGAGCCATAAACAACATCACCATCAAGTATAGACATCCAATCCCACGGCTAGATGATATGCTAGATGAACTCAGTGGTGCCACTATCTTCTCAAAGATAGATTTGAAGAGTGGTTATCACCAGGTAAGAATGAAAGAAGGAGATGAGTGGAAGACTGCTTTCAAGACCAAGAGAGGTCTTTATGAATGGCTAGTCATGCCATTTGGTCTCACCAATGCTCCAAGCACTTTCATGCGCCTCATGAACCATGTTCTAAGGGAGTACATCTGTAAGTTTGTAGTTGTATACTTTGATGATATCTTAGTCTATAGCAACAGCTTAGAAGATCATCTTATTCATCTTGAGAAGGTTTTGGAAACCTTGCGCCAAGAGCATCTTTATGCTAATCTCAAGAAGTGTACCTTTTGCACTGATCAACTAGTTTTCCTAGGCTTTGTTGTTAGTTCACAGGGTCTAAAGGTAGATGAAGAGAAGATCAAGGCAGTGCAAGAATGGCCCACGCCAACTACAATAGGTCATGTGAGGAGTTTCCATGGACTAGCAAGCTTTTATAGAAGATTTGTCCGAGACTTCAGCACCATAGCAGCCCCATTAACTTCAGTAATCAAGAAAGATGTAGCTTTCAAATGGGGAAGTGAACAGGATGAGGCTTTTCAAAACCTCAAAGATAGTTTAACTAATGCTCCTGTTTTAGTTTTACCTGATTTTAACAAAACTTTTGAGATTGAATGTGATGCATCAGGGACAGGTATTGGAGCAGTGTTGACTCAAGGAGGAAAGCCAGTAGCATTCTTCAGTGAGAAGTTGCATGGAGCTACACTCAACTATCCTACCTATGATAAAGAGCTATATGCGCTAGTGAGGTCATTGGAGACTTGGCAGCATTATCTACTCTCTAAGGAGTTTGTGATCCACACTGACCACGAGACACTCAAGTATTTGAGAGGACAAACTACCTTGAAGAAGAGGCACGCAAGGTGGCTAGAGTTTGTGGAATCTTTTCCCTACATCATCAAGTACAAGAAGGGAAAGGAGAACATTGTAGCTGATGCTTTGTCAAGAAGGCATGCGCTTATATCTTTGATGGAGGCCAAGGTGATGGGGTTTGAGCACATCAAAGAGCAATACCAAGAAGATCCAGACTTTGGTGACATCTACAAGCAGTGCAAGCAAGCAGCATTCGGATCCTTCTATCAACATGATGAGTTTCTATTTAAGGATAAGAGGTTGTGCATTCCACAAGGTTCCATGCGAGACTTGATCTTGAGAGAAGCACATGGTGGTGGACTTATGGGACACTTTGGACGTGACAAAACCCTGAGTATAGTGGCAGAACACTTCTATTGGCCACACTTGAGGAGAGATGTTGAAAGGCTATGCGCAAGATGCATTGTATGCCTCAAAGCTAAATCCAGGTTACATCCTCATGGTCTTTACATTCCTTTGCCTATTCCTGACCTACCTTGGGTAGATATTTCCATGGATTTTGTTTTAGGTTTACCAAAGATCAGGAACAAGGACTCCATCTTTGTTGTGGTGGACAGGTTTTCTAAGATGGCTCATTTTATTCCTTGCAATAAGACTAATGATGCCACTCAAACTGCTGATTTATTCTTTAAAGAAGTGGTTAAGCTTCATGGTATTCCTAGAACTATTGTTTCTGACAGGGACACAAAGTTCTTGAGCCACTTTTGGAGGACCATTTGGAGGAAGCTAGGTACCAAGCTCTTGTTCTCTACCACTTGCCATCCTCAAACTGATGGACAAACTGAGGTTGTTAACCGCACCCTATCCACTCTCTTGAGAGCCACGGTTGGTAAGAACTTGAGGAATTGGCTTGATTGTTTACCTTTCATTGAATTTGCTTATAATAGAGTTCCTCACTCAGCTACTAAACTTTCACCTTTTGAGATTGTGTATGGTTTTAAGCCAATGACTCCTTTAGATCTCTCTCCTATTTTACCACAAAAGGATCAAATGGTGAATACTGATGGTGAGACTAAGGCTGAGCTGATGAAGAGAATCCACCAAAAGGTTAAGGAGAACTTAGAGAAGCAAAATGAGCAGAATAAGAAGCAAGGTGACAAGGGAAGAAAGGAGGTTTCATTTGAACCAGGAGATTGGGTTTGGTTACATATGAGGTCCGAGAGGTTTCCAAAGCAGAGGAAGTCCAAGCTCGCACCAAGAGGAGATGGCCCATTCAAAGTCTTGAAGAAGATCAATGACAATGCCTATCAATTGGAGCTGCCGGTTGAGTTTAATGTTTCTTCTACTTTCAATGTGTCAGATTTATCTTACTTTCATGCAGATGAAACTGTTCTGAGGTCAGAACCTTCTCAAGAGGGAGAGAATGATGAGGACATAGAACCAGACATCAACATCCCCACACTTAGACAAGCTCCAAGGACAAGATCAGGAACTAGAGGTGTTGCTGCCAGCTTTAACAAGGCCATAGAAGTTCTTCTCATCAAGAGCAACATCAACACCAAGCTAGAAGCCATCACAAACCGCATGGACCAGTTCACTATAACCGAAGACAAAGCAAATAAAGAAGAAGCTTATGTTATACAAGTTGGTCCAAGAGGAGATGATAACATATGGTCCATTCTTCCTTGCAAGGAAATGGTTTCCTTATTTACCATCTCCCCTAAGTGATACGGTGAGTTTTGAAGAAGGAAGAGCAAAGCCTCAAACGACAACACTTTGAACTAGATCAAGTTTGGCTCCTCTCCAACGGCTACTTCTTTCAAACCCACTCCGCATCAAAGGTAAGTATGGTAAGTTCATTTACATTTTATTTATATCCTATGGTTTTTCATGCAGGGTCTTGTTTGCATTTTATTTCATTTCTTTGAGTCAGGCTTTGTTTAGCCTATGCTTTCTTAGGTCCAAGTATCGAGTCTTTGTATTGCTTTGTTTCAAGACCCCTAGAAGGGCACAACTGCATTGGCGAGTATATAAGCCCCTATAAGCAGTCATGTATCATTTTTAACCTTTATGAAATATATGAGTCAGTTTGCCCCTAGCAACTAAACCTAAGTCTTTGAGAGTTTGTGAGAAGCAGCCTCCAAGCAAATCGTGATTTATCAAACTCCTCTCCATAGAGTTTGTGGTTTCACCTCGATCCATCCCTTTGATTGTGAGATTCAATCAGCCTTCACTCCATCTATCCATCTCTATATCATTGTTGAGTTGTTTATACGAACAAGCAACAAAGATCCATCCTTCATCCTCACGCCATCTCTCATCCCTTGAAGTATCAAGTTGGTTATTCGACCAAGTGGTGCTTTCCAACCTCCATTGGTGTCTTTGCGAGTCTCAATACAACCGGATCCATCCCTCAAACTATCCTCTACATCAGATCCTTTCATCTCACTCTACTCCACCATCAACCGGTTCATTGAACCTCACCACTACCCAGCCAGCTTGAATTTTCCTATGCATTCAAATAACAAAAAAGTGTTTTATATATATTAAACACTTTCTAAATTGATTTTATATTTATTAAAGTCTTTGTTGTTATCTAGTTAGTTATTTGAAGGGTTTAGAAGAATTTTTAAAAAGTCTTTTTTGTTATTTGAATGCATAGGAAAATTTTAGGGTTGGAAAGTTTTTTTGAACAGATAGTAATTTAGGATTTACAAGATTTATAATTGCAATTTATGTTAGAAAAATAAATCTTTCGGACCGAACCAAACTTTGATTTTTACCTTCAATCTTACGAAATACAGAATAAGTCCATGGTAATAGATCACATAGAGTTGTCATAATAAAATATACTAATAATAGTTTTTTTATTTTAAAAATAGACTATGTGCAGACCATAATGGCATAACCCGCATAACATACCGAAAAAGAAAGAGAAACTAAGAAAGTGATGGAAATTAAAATAAACTAAAGTAAAAATGTGGATATACCCTTAAGATGCCTGAGACAAGGCTTCTCCGACCACCGCTATAAATTCCCGACGTCTGTGAAACCACAATCACAACCGTAACCACTTTTGCCTACCTCTCTATATCAATACATCTCTCTCTCGCCAACGTTAACACAACGTGACGGTAAGATTAGTTACAAGTTTATTGTATCTTCATTTACAATTTTTTTTTTATCTTCATCCAAATTTCGCACACACATAAAACGTATGATATTTTTATATATAATCAAAACCTTTGTTTGCACTCGCTTAAAAATATATTTTAATAATCTTACAATATTAAAAAAAATCATACTACTACGTTTTGGTTATATTAGCATTAAATAAAATACAATACTTACAAAACAAAACAAAATATACAATTTTAACACTTAACTGTATAAAAACAGGAGAGGCAAGAGAGGCTAAGATGGCTGAACAACAATTAGGAGTGCTAAAGGCACTCGATGTTGCGAAAACGCAACTTTACCATTTCACAGCGATTGTCATCGCTGGTATGGGTTTCTTTACTGATGCCTACGATCTCTTCTGCGTCTCCTTGGTAACCAAGCTTCTTGGTCGTCTCTACTACTTCAATCCATTGTCCGAAAAGCCTGGATCACTTCCCCCTCATGTCGCGGCTGCAGTTAATGGTGTGGCTCTCTGTGGAACTCTTGCTGGTCAGCTATTCTTCGGATGGCTCGGTGACAAACTCGGACGGAAGAAAGTGTATGGTATCACTTTGATCATGATGATTGTGTGCTCTGTGGCTTCCGGTCTCTCTTTTGGTAACAAAGCGAAGGGTGTCATGACCACTCTTTGTTTCTTCAGGTACAATTATCATTACGACATACACATGATTTAATAATAGTCTCATAGTGAATACGCTTGTTTCAAAAATTATTGATATGGACTAATTATGTAGTTAAAATATACATTAACATATTTAAACAATTTTGTTAATTTAGGTTTTGGCTGGGATTTGGCATTGGAGGTGATTACCCTCTTTCCGCTACCATTATGTCTGAATACGCTAACAAGAAGACTCGTGGGGCTTTCATCGCTGCTGTTTTCGCCATGCAAGGTGTTGGTATCTTAGCCGGAGGTTTCGTAGCACTTGCTGTCTCTTCCATTTTTGACAAAAAGTTTCCAGCTCCAACCTATGCAGTCGATAGGGTTCTCTCAACCCCTCCACAAGCTGACTATATTTGGAGAATCATCGTCATGTTTGGTGCTCTACCCGCAGCCTTGACTTACTACTGGCGTATGAAGATGCCTGAAACTGCTCGTTACACAGCTTTGGTTGCAAAGAACATCAAACAGGCTACACAAGACATGTCCAAGGTGTTACAAGTGGAACTTGAGATGGAGGAAAGAGCAGAGGATATCGTTAAAGATCCTAGACTTAACTATGGCTTGTTCTCCAAGGAATTTGCCAAACGTCATGGTCTTCCCCTCCTTGGATGTACATCCACTTGGTTCTTGCTAGACATTGCATTTTACAGCCAAAACTTGTTTCAAAAAGATATATTTTCGGCTATTGGATGGATCCCAAAGGCAGCAACCATGAACGCAATCCACGAGGTTTTCATGATTGCTAGGGCACAAACACTCATTGCACTTTGCAGTACCGTCCCCGGCTATTGGTTCACGGTTGCATTTATTGATATTATGGGAAGGTTTGCGATCCAACTAATGGGATTTTTTATGATGACTGTTTTTATGTTTGCAATCGCCTTCCCGTACGACCATTGGATCAAACCAGACAACCGTATCGGCTTCGTTGTTATGTACTCTCTCACCTTTTTCTTCGCCAATTTTGGTCCAAATGCAACCACCTTCATTGTACCGGCTGAAATCTTCCCAGCCAGGCTAAGGTCCACATGCCATGGAATATCAGCTGCAACAGGTAAGGCTGGAGCCATCGTGGGAGCTTTTGGATTCTTATACGCAGCACAGCCACAGGACAAGACCAAGACAGACGCAGGATATCCACCAGGCATTGGAGTCAAGAATTCTCTGATCATGCTTGGTGTCATTAACTTTGTCGGTATGCTCTTCACCTTCCTTGTTCCTGAACCCAAGGGAAAGTCCCTTGAAGAGCTCTCTGGTGAGACTGAGGTTGAGAAATGACCACGCCGTAATATTTTCTATTGTATGTGTTAATTGTTTGTGATGATCTTCTTATACTTGTTACCTTTTGTGATAATTGTAATGGAATCCATGCTTTTGTATAATTCGATCAATTCTCAAAGATATGATAAGAAGTAAATTTGTGGAAATTGATTCTCTTTAGTTTGTTACTTACACATCTGTTACTATTTTCTTTAATAATGCGTAGATTATGTTATAAGAAAAATGAATATTTACAACTTATAAATCAACCAATTTTTAAAATAAAGAATAGAGCCAAACTGCAGTTTTAAACCAAACTCTCCCTTAGTTTTGACAAAACCAAGATGTACACTCATAAAGAAACCTGATTTTAACAACAGATTCATGTTTTCATTTGTATATAAGTAATGTACATTACAAATCATTTTTGAAGGTGATTGATTTTAACATTTGAAGTTTCACTCTCTCATAATTTGTATATAATCTTGTGTAGTTATAGATAATCAAGTTTAATCCCTGTAAACATCTTAAATAAATGTCTACTCTATTGAAATATAATCACTGAAAAATATACTGAAAAATCATGGTAAGACCATTTAATTAATAATTAATATTTGATTATCTACATCAATTAATCTAACATCTACGGAAAATCTGACAAAATATATTTTTTAAACTCAACTACACACTCTAATATGAAACCCTAAAGTGGTGCAATTCAATCATATATTTAATGGAACTTAAATCTAAGCAAAATCCACAGTTTTCGGATGATAATTCTAATTTTTATTTTAAAATCTAGTGTTATTGAATATGGTATTTATAAATATTATTTTAAATACGGTGTTATTCAATGAATGAGTTACATCCATTTTTAAAAAAATTCAGTGCTATTCAGTTTCAAAGGATATTAAAATTCTTTTTATTTAGAACTGATTTCAAATCATCGGTTGTGTAGTCCATGAACAAATTATTAAAATAAAAATCTGATTCATATTGCAGAGATTTTGGAATTCTTTCACCAACTAAAAATACTAGTTGTATAGTCCCCGCGCAAGCGCGGGGCCGAAGACATTGGCGATGTGTAGTGTAATTTTGTGTTTTGTCATTTGATTAGTTCATTGAAGATTTACGGGATGTTGTTTGATGATTATATTTGAAATAGTAAACAATGAGAAAATGAATTATTAGTTCAAAACATGATAATGTTTTTAATTAGTAGCTCATATGGGTTCATAAATTACTTTTCTGACATACTGGACAGCTTATATTTGTACGAAAATAATGATCAATGCAAAGAAAATGAAATTTATGGCCACATGTGAGAGCCGAGATACTGATTACCTTGCTGTAATTCTCGAGGCAGATGGTGCATATATGGTTTTTCTCTTTTGTTGTCGGAGGTCTATTAGTTCCTTCTAGATCTGTGATGATTAAATCAACGTTAAGTCTTGTGGTTGCATTTAGATTGTAATCTATGATGGTTAGAGTAATTTGAAGGTCTTGAGCTATACTATCATGATTTTTCTCAGTATATTCATCACATATTGGTTAGTTTCCTCAATAAGAAATGTTAAGTTGGCGTGATGAATGTTATGGTACGAAAACATGAATTCCATGGATTCAGAGACTGAGTCATTTTAATTACCTCTATTGTCAAAAATTGATGGTACCTAGAAATTTATAGCAGATTGTGTGTATATAGACCTGGAGTAATTGTCTTGGATTTCCTCTTAACACATTTAGCACATTTTGGTATTAGACATCCCGCATTTGCAGATTGATTATCACTTATGAATTAGGTCACTTCTAGTTACCAATTAGAGGAATGAAAGATAATTTAGATGATGAATACTTACACTTCCATAAACATAGTTGTGGCAAGTAGTGCATTAACAAAAAATTGACTCGTTATTTTACAAACAAAAAAAATTGCCTCGTCATATCTTTTTGGACCCTTTTAAAAAGCTGATGATACACCTTCCTTTTAACGTTTATTCATTTCTTAGACTATCTTTGTAAGTGCTCAGAAAAATATTATCTTTGTAAATTGGAAGATAATATAGAAACATCTAACATTTGAATGAGCATTTGAAAATGTTAATCTGATTTTAGTTATTAATGTAAGTTTCACTATTTATTTGTTAGTTTTATTACAGATTATAAATTTCTTTTGATTATGATATTAAATAAAATAATAATTTTAGGATGAAAGTTGGTTAGATTCTATATGCCAAATATAAATATTTCTTATTTTGTATGTTTAGTTATGAATTTTTGGTACTTTAATTTATTTTTTCTAAGAATACGAACTCAAATGATATGGACTCTGTTCAAAAGAACTAATGCATTAGAACTAAGCACATCTTCCATCTCTTTTTTTTTTTTTTCAGATGGCATGGTCTATTCCGACTTTGAGCCTTACATGACATTTGTTATTCGACAGCTTGGAAAATAATAGTAACCGAGTCAATGTGTGTTCATGTTCTTTAGAAAATTTGTTCCTAACATAAAGTAATGATTGCCTTGATAAGGTTCTCGAGGGAAGACATACAGGCTGCAAATCCTTGGGTTTGGATCGTGAACCGTTCGCACGCATAATAATAAGTGTTGCAAGAAGAAAATCACATGAACATTATGACACCACTAAGAACTCTTTTCAGCTGCGCCTTCATCACTTCTGCCTCTACACCAAAACTCTGTCCACATTGATTCATCGTGCACTATATATTAAGCTGGTAGTCAAAGAGAGAATGACGGAAAGAAAACCTGTTAAAATTGCAACAGAAATCGATCTTAGACCGATGTGTTTTTTGCAAATAACATACAAATCAAAACAAAACTGAGACAGAGAAAAAACCTCTATCAGTACACAACCCAATGCTTCTAAGCTGAAGATCTCACTCCAGAATCAACACCATCTTCGAGCATCTCGCGGATGGACCCCCTTTGCCTCCCTTCAAACTGGGTTGGATTCAAAAGAATTAATATAGAGAAACTGTGACTGGAACTCAGGTACACCATGTACTAAGAAAAGATATATTTGGTTTCAAAGAACTTTCTTTATGTCTATATTACAATGCACAACACCAAACACAAGCCGGCTTTACCTGTTTGCTACTCGTGGATTCAACCCTCTCATATCCGGAGCGCGCATGAAGAAGCATCCCAGCATCAGCAAACAAAGAGCTAAGCAACCAATGACATCCAACGAAGATGCATATGCCATTGGTCCAAACATAGAGACACGACCGTAAGTTGGCTTAAGACCACAACACCACAAAGCGAAGCTAGCTATCTCACACTCCCACCAGTATCACTACCATGAGACACAATATTGCTGCAACAGCTACTGCTGATCCTCCTGATGAACTTCCCGCTACACGTGTCAAGTCCCAAGACTCTGCAGTTACCTTTAAACCAAAATCGAAACTCAAGTATCAGAAACTACCCATCAATAAAGACTTAAGATTTCTTCATCACAAGACAAACCTGAAAGAACGAAAGCTTCAGTTGGGCTTCCCATACCGAACTGATCCATATCCATCTTCCCAACAACAATCGTCCCAACTATTAACCTTCTTCACCGCTGTGGCATTGAACAGTCGACGATAATGGTCTGTGATGCTGAGAAGAAGGCGATAAAAACTCCGGAGAGAGGACTTAGCTCCTCGCCTCTTCGAGATATCTGAACTGCTTATGGATCGTGAAAAAATATCGTGAAACCAATACTAAGGAACTATAAAGAATGGAGTCATGTGCTAATCAACAGTAGATGGTTCAATGATGTAATACCTATTTGAGGGTTTCCTCAGGTTTAGCTAAAAGCTCATTGTATTTTATTTGAAATCAAACTTCTAGGCTTGAAGCTTCTCGTAGTCAGACTGAAGAACCGCCTAGCTTATGCTGAATGAATCTGAAGCAAAACTAAAAAAGGATCATAGGAAAACCACTCAAGAGCTGGGATTGCCAAAAACCAAAGTATCATAAAGTGTGAATCCAATATTTTACAGAGACAACATTTTATATCTAACCCAAATTTCCATCAATTTTTTAGAGGACATGATTTACTCTAAGACCTAATTTTATATTAGGATTTAGTTAGTTCATAAAAGCTGGTATCTTGTTCACAAAAAAACGGGGAAACCTGGATTAAAGATTGTGGAAGTCTCTTAGAAACTAATACATAAAAGTTAGAAACAAAGTACATGTCCAGTAACTTACTCTAAAGTAGATGAAGGCATTCGTCCCTCTCAAAGCAACCAGAACTATATTGGAAACCCTGCGTTGTGTTCCAGAACATGCAAAAGATTAGAAATCGCATTATTTGTCAAAGCTAGATCAAATTGTTCGATCGCAAAAAAAAAGAACAAAACTATCTGCAAAAATCAATTCTTTGCAGATAGCAACAAAACTATCAGATAGATGAGACAAATAATTGATTTTTTTTATCAAACCCTAGCTGGCTTAACTTCAAAGTGGTGAAAGTAAGGATCTTTAGGGTGAATGATTTACCTGCGCTGCAGTTAGAGGGAGGATCCTTCTGCAAATCGTTGAGCTCTTTCAAAATCTTCTTCGAAGCCATGGCTCAGACACGAAAGACCTGCACCAAGGAGACAAGCCGAGATAACTGATATTATGAACAGAGGAAGGTTAAACCCTTGAAGATGTAACACGAAAGATCACAGAGAGGAAGGAGAAGATCACGAACCGAGAAAAAAGCGATCAGACAGGGAAGACGATGCGGTGCTAAGAGAGAACGAATGGGATCCTCGCTCTCTCCTACCTTTTCTTTATAAGTCAAGAGAGAATGTATTCGAGACGGCAACCCGAAGCTTCTGATTGATCCAGCGGCTCCGCGTGACCTATTTCTACCATGGAATGAAGCTTAATCTCATTCTCCGCAAGATTCTCTCCATCACCTTGCTGCCTATCGATCTAAACTACGACGTCACTGATGAATCTGCGAGGATGATACAGAGTGGGGCGAGTGGGATGTAGATGTTACTGGTCAGATTAAATGAGAAAATTAATGGGAACTGAAGTTAGAAGGCGTTGCAGAAAGTTAATGAGAAGCTTAGTCGGGATGAAAAGAGACGGCTTAAATATGTGCTCAGACATTATACAAATGGGCCCAAACAAACAAATCTCACATAAGCCCAAAACAATACGGTCTTGATGTCATGTGCTTTACTTTCATAACCAAACAGACGTAATAGCCCATTAGTTAAAAAAGACACGTGTCCTCCATATGGGGAGTGAAGTCCGCCATTATATTATAGATTTTCTAAATAATAATCACTAAACCCCATGACTTAGTTGAAATATCTTGTTGTTAATAATCTTGTTATTATTTTATAACATTTTTAAGTAATATGAAGCTTCAAATGTTAAATTTAAAATTTAAAAATATTTTATTTTATTTATTAATAGATTATTTTAAGTTATTTTGTAAGATTTTAGATATATATGACGGGTTTCGACTAAATTTGATGGATTTGTGTATTCTATGTCATTTTCAGATCCTACATACTCGAACCCGATCTGGATCTGAAAATTACGGGTATTTAAATTATATATCCTTTTTGATCCAGATCCGAGAAGAATTGACTCGAATCTGAATCAAAACATTTACAAATACCTCTTAATTAGGTCCAACTTTCTAGGATCCGGGAAATCCAAACCCGAAAAAAACGATCTGATACCGACCCAAAATTCCGAACGCCCAGGTCGAGTATCTTATATCTAATATTCTAAATATATTTTTCTTTCTACTTTAGTATTAAATTAAGACTTTTTCTTGGGTTCAACCCCTAAGGGTATATGAATTAGTTATTTTAGATTGATTATCTTTTGAAAAAGGAAGTAAAATAATTGTCAAGTTATATTATGTTTTAAAATAAAAATGTAAAAATAAATAAAGTAATAGTAATTGTATAAATGTATTTAAAAAACTATATATAAATCTTAAGGTTTAGAATTTATCTAAAGGTTTAAGATTTAGAATTAAAAAATTCAGTGTTTTTATGATTTAGAGTTTGATATTTATGAATTAGAGTTTATGATTTATCCAAGGGTTTAGGGGTTACCCAAGGGTTTAGGGGTTAGGATTAGGATTTAGGGTATAGTTTTTTGCTGGCGGATTTAAAATTATTTTTCAAAAATTCGTTTTTTGTTAATTACTATTTTTATTTATTTTACATTTATTTTAAAAATATAATATAATTTGACAATTATTTTGTTTCCTTTATACTTAATCTAAGATAATAAGTTTTTATTGGTTGGTAAACTTAAAGGTTCACCCTAGGGGGTGAACCCAAGAATAACTCTTAAATTAATAAAGCTAAACCAGGATTTTCTTTGAATTATGAATTAAACACAAAATGATAATTGTGAAATAAGATAAAAAAAAATTGAATAGCTCGTTTAGTGAAATGAATAGAGCAATTATTTAAAAGGCATATTTACTTCTCCCACCTTCTCGGATAATAATCCACAAGAATATAGAGAAAGATATTAGGGATAACTAGAAAATGAAATTACTCGATTATGACAGTGTGTTGTGCGGATGCACTAATCAAAAAATACTATCACGCAACACACTGGATTTTTGGCAATTGATGTTGAGATCGTTACAGCGATCAAAATACTCCACATATTTGCTGTACCTTAACTGTAAAACTGTTTGACTAATATTGATGGGGAGTATATACTCTGATGCAAATAACATAAATATTTTGCACCAAAAAGAAAAGTAACATAAATATAAAATACGTAGGACACAGATTGAAAACATATCCGATATGTATATATATGAACACAGCTTTTGACGATATGGACACAGCTTGCAAACATATCCAGCATGTATATATATGTTCAACATATGTCGGTTTTTATTTCGTAGATTAATTCTTGTGCTCTTTTTATTTATTTTTAAAATAGCTGACTTCTATAGAAAATGATGTTTATTTGTGATATATGTAGGTACCTTTCAAAACAATACAAAACAAATACGGTTGACTTAGTACGGAGATACGTGATAAGATAATTTTTGTAACATCCGAGTTTTGATATGTGAAAAAACTTAAGAAAATTGAGTTGGCTACATATGTCACCAAAGTTGGCTTACCTTTTCTGTCACACATCCGTTTAGAATTCTAAAGTTAAGCGTGCTTGGGCTGGAGTAGTAAAAAGATGGATGACTTATTGGGAAGTGATTCGAGATACCGTACGAGTGAGAGCACAGAAAAGGTCGGGTGGTGATTGTAGGATCAGTAAACAATAATTTTGAGCATTTGAAAGATTAACGGACCGACCGTCGGATGGGATGGATCCATGGGTCGAGTGAGCGGGCGTGGGTGACCTATCGGAAATTGATTTGCGATACCGTGCGTAAAGCACGGAAAAAGGTCGGGTGGTGATTGTAGGATCAGTAAACAATGATTTCGAGCCTTTGAAAAAATTAATGAACCGACCGTCGGATGGAATGGGCCCATGGGCCGAGTGAGCAGGCGTGGGTAACCCATTAACCATAGACGAGTCGGGGAATTACAATTTCTTAGATGGTTTCCACATTCAACTAAAAGAAGCGGTAAACGAAAGAAAATTGTACAAAGTTATACTAAGTATTGACAAAATATCTATAAAATTTGGTTTGGTCTGTTATCTATTTTGATTCGATCCAAAAATTTGATATCCATAATATTTATATTCAATATCCGTTAAAGACAAAATAAATCGAAAATGTAACACTTTTAAAAATGTTACAAAACAAATAAGGTTGACTTTTGTACGGAGATACGTGATAAGATAACTTGTAAGATGGTTTGAACTAAGGGATAAAGGAAGCTGGTAAACGAAAGAAAACTGTACAAAATTATACAAACAACGGACAAAATATCTGTAAAATTTGATTTGGTCTATTATTTGTTTTGATTCGATCTAAAAATTTTAGTACCATGATTTTAAGAATCAAATCAAATAATAATATTTAATATCTGTTAAATATGGAAAAAATCGCAAATGTTAACACTTTTTAAAACGGATATCCAATCCGATCCATTAAATACATGTATATAAGATTATATATTATATAATTTTATACTTTTATATAAATTTTATAAAAAATTATCCATTAAATTAATTATTTAGTTATTAAATATTTTGAAATTATCTAGTATTTTAATTTTGTAATGAATTTTTGTTATTTTACATATATTTTATTACTATTTTTAATTTGTTTTATTTTCACAGATCGGATATCCGGTATAAAATATGGATTTTCCAGATATCCAGAAAATTACGGATCAAATCAAATGAAAAATTAATTATATGTGCATAATATAGAGGATCACAGACATCTTTAAGAATGTTTCTCAAGAAATCTGCTACTAAAATACTTCTAAATAAATCTGCTACTAAAATATTTTTGAAGAAGTCTGCTAGCAAATAACTTTTTGGTATATTTTTCAAGAAGCAATTTCTACCCCTAAGCTCAAATCAAATATTTTAAGTGAATAGTAATATAAAATTCATTAAACACAAAATAAATTTGATCAAAAATAAACATAAAATAAATTTACTTTTTTTAATATATATAAAATAAATATTTATGTCAAATTTAATTAATTTTTAAAAATATTTAAGATTCCAAAATCTAATCCTAAGACTACTAATATTACTTGAACATATGTTACCAAACTTTAACTAATAGACAATATTCACTCATCTGTATTAAAATAATTCAAGTATATTAAATTAAAATTCACATGATTTAAAGTTGTTTATATTTATATGTCTTTAGTTTATTTTTCATCAAGACATTTTTCATAATTTTATAAATTAATTTTTAGGATTAAATACACGAGTAGACTTCTCGAGATCCGTAGTATTCTTGAGAAATCTTCTGTGGGAAGACTCCATTATTTATGGAATACTTAAGAAGGTTATAACCATATCTTTACAGATTTTTTTGTTTGGTCATTAAGAGATAACTATAACTTTTCTACTCTCATAAGCTACTCTTGCATTTTACTGAATTTGGTGTATAAATTATATTCAAATTCAAGTTTTGGATTATTTTTAGCAAATCTTCTTAAAATTTATAAGGAATATCAACAATAAATTATCATGAAAGATAATACAAAAATACAACAAAATATTCTCTGTACGTATTCAAATCATAAAAGTAAAACAATTTTTTCTATAGATCTCTAACAGTTTGAAAAAAGCTCAAAAATTAAATACACTGTCTAATAGATTTGATATCTTTTTTACAACACTACTTCTTATTGATCTTAAACTGATTGTACATACTCATCATGTAATAATTTGTAATAGATATTGGAACATAATAGTGATATATAAAAGAACTGGAATCATGTATCATCTCTTTATTTCTTATTGGTATCATTTAGTAACTACGAAAGCCATTATCAAATTATGTACAGGTTTCAAAGGATCTTACAAATTATAATGTAAGCTCAAAAACATTACCATACCAAAATAATATTTTCATGAGGAAATAAATTATAATAGATTTCAATGCATTATAAAATCATACAAGCTTTACTATTATAAAATAAATAATTAGATCAAGTAGACATAAATCTAATACTCTAAATTCTCTCTATTATTATCTTGATAGATAAAATTTGCTTAATGTTTGTTAAATTAGTATTATTTATTTTGTTATTTATGTTATTTTAGAAAAACTATTTAGTATTAGTAAAAGTTCATCAAAATAATATTTATCGTGATTAAAAATTTAATATAAATCATTTAATATCACATACATATTTATTGTGATTTATTTTTAAATATAAATATTTTGATATCACATATATATATATATAACAATCACACATTAATTCAAAGATTTTTATAAGTATAAAGCAAAGGTAAGTGTTAAGCTATATAAATAAATCTTATGTAAAATTTATGATTAAATATCTATAATAGTTTATTAACATTTTACATGCATTTAGTAATCTATATAATATATTAAAATAAAATAAAATAGTTTTTAAAAATATATAAATATGATTATAATGAAAATTAATAAATTTCTAAAGACGAAAAATAGATAGACATAGTAATTATTTTAAAGGGAAATTGTTATAAATAAACATAACTAATAAAAAGTTTGACAAAAAAAACATTAACTACTAAAAATTATATTTTAAAAACCTAAATTATATAAATTAATAAAAAATAAAAGTCATTATAAAGCTAAACTAAATTAGTGATAGACTTGTAAATAGCGCAAATATAAAAGGGCGATTTTTTCAAAATGACTTAAAATTTGATTTAAAATGCAAAATATATCCTAAATTTCGATCAAATTCAAAAGTAACTCAGAGAAGTGGTGAAATTACAACCAGTACTTTTTGACCCAAAAAAATTGTAATCATTTTTACGATTATAACCGGCGAAGTCTTCTTAGATTAGTGAAGTTTTATGTGAGAATATTTCTAGAGATCTCATATATGTAATCTTAAAAATAATTTAAAAATTTATAATAAATATTTTGATGGAAATTAAATTGATAACATGTAATTATAAACAGTTATGAATTATGTAAATTTAGATTTATTAACATTGAATTATTTTAAATTTAGATGAGTTAATATAGTTTGTAAGTCATGATTATTTTTGTTTAGGCTCTGGTAACATATGTTATAATATTGTTTGTATTTTAAGTATTAGATTTTAGAATCTTCATTTAATTTTTTTTTTTTGACATATATGATTCTATTTAATAAATTGTGTATTGCTATCTGGTTAGTTATTTAATTTTATGGTTTATAAGACTTTTTAAAAAGCCTTGAATGCAATTTATGGTAGAAGACTTCTCCAAACCGAACAGAACTTTTATATTTGCCTTCAATCTTACCAAATATAGAATAAGTCCATGGTTATATATCACATAGAGTTGTCATTGATAGAATATACTAATAACTAGATTTTGACCCGCGTTTTGGAAGCGCGGAATATTTTACGATGAAAAATTTCACTAATAATTTAACAAATATTTTGGTAATTTTTAAAGAGTGTGTATTTAAAATATTTTAAATCAGTGTTTTAAATTCAACCCGATTGTGATTATACCGGTTAATCTGGAGATCTGACAATTCAATTTAGGTTTTTAAAATATACATATTAAAAAAAATCACTAAATCCCGAGACTAACCTATTGAACTGATGGATGACCGATATGTAATCTAATTGGATTTAAATTGTAATAGTTTCATAATTTGTAATCTTATAATCCAAATTTTAAAGTTCATTATTTTGCAATTTATGAAATTATAACGTTTCTACAAAATTTTAAAGAGAAAATGATATATATAAAATAACTAAGATTAATTATTGTATTGTTTGGAAACATTGATAGTAGTATAAAAATATATTGTTTGGAAACATTGATAGTAGTATAAAGAAATAAGTATATTGTTTGGAAACATGGATAGTAGTATAAAGAAAAGAACATTAGTGATTTAATGTAGGTTTAATTATAAAGTATGAAGGTGTATTTAATTTAAAAACTTACAAAATAAATATTAGGTCCAACAGAATGTTTTTGTTTTAATAAGATATATAGATCTTTAAAAGAAATAGAGACTATGTGCAGACCATAACATACCGAAAGAAGAAGACAAATTAAGAAAGTGATGAGAATTAAAATAAACAAAAATAAAAATTTGGATATACCCTTCAGATGCCGGAGACTAAGCTTCTCCGACCTCTATAAATTTCCGACGTCTGTGAAACCACAATCACAACCACTTTGACCTACCTCTCTCTCTATCAATAATTTTCTCTCCTTTGCCTCGTCCTTCTCATTCGCCATCGTTAACACAACGTGACGGTAAGATTAGTTACAAGTTTATTGTATCTTCATCCATATTTCGCACACACAAAACATATGATATTTTTATATATATAATCAAAACTTTTTGTTTGCACTCGCTTAAAAGCATTCGATTATGTATATTTTAGAAATCTTACATTAAAAAATCTTACAGTTAAGTCTTGATATATTAAATAGCATACAATACTTACAAAAACAAACAAAAATATACAATATTAACTTTTTAACTGCATAAAAACAGGAGAGGCTAAGATGGCTGAACAACAATTAGGAGTGCTAAAGGCACTCGATGTTGCGAAAACGCAACTTTACCATTTCACAGCGATTGTCATCGCTGGTATGGGTTTCTTTACTGATGCCTACGATCTCTTCTGCGTCTCCTTGGTAACCAAGCTTCTTGGTCGTCTCTACTACTTCAATCCATTGTCCGAAAAGCCTGGATCACTTCCCCCTCATGTCGCGGCTGCAGTTAATGGTGTGGCTCTCTGTGGAACTCTTGCTGGTCAGCTATTCTTCGGATGGCTCGGTGACAAACTCGGACGGAAGAAAGTGTATGGTATCACTTTGATCATGATGATTGTGTGCTCTGTGGCTTCCGGTCTCTCTTTTGGTAACAAAGCGAAGGGTGTCATGACCACTCTTTGTTTCTTCAGGTACAATTATCATTACGACATACACATGATTTAATAATAGTCTCATAGTGAATACGCTTGTTTCAAAAATTATTGATATGGACTAATTATGTAGTTAAAATATACATTAACATATTTAAACAATTTTGTTAATTTAGGTTTTGGCTGGGATTTGGCATTGGAGGTGATTACCCTCTTTCCGCTACCATTATGTCTGAATACGCTAACAAGAAGACTCGTGGGGCTTTCATCGCTGCTGTTTTCGCCATGCAAGGTGTTGGTATCTTAGCCGGAGGTTTCGTAGCACTTGCTGTCTCTTCCATTTTTGACAAAAAGTTTCCAGCTCCAACCTATGCAGTCGATAGGGTTCTCTCAACCCCTCCACAAGCTGACTATATTTGGAGAATCATCGTCATGTTTGGTGCTCTACCCGCAGCCTTGACTTACTACTGGCGTATGAAGATGCCTGAAACTGCTCGTTACACAGCTTTGGTTGCAAAGAACATCAAACAGGCTACACAAGACATGTCCAAGGTGTTACAAGTGGAACTTGAGATGGAGGAAAGAGCAGAGGATATCGTTAAAGATCCTAGACTTAACTATGGCTTGTTCTCCAAGGAATTTGCCAAACGTCATGGTCTTCCCCTCCTTGGATGTACATCCACTTGGTTCTTGCTAGACATTGCATTTTACAGCCAAAACTTGTTTCAAAAAGATATATTTTCGGCTATTGGATGGATCCCAAAGGCAGCAACCATGAACGCAATCCACGAGGTTTTCATGATTGCTAGGGCACAAACACTCATTGCACTTTGCAGTACCGTCCCCGGCTATTGGTTCACGGTTGCATTTATTGATATTATGGGAAGGTTTGCGATCCAACTAATGGGATTTTTTATGATGACTGTTTTTATGTTTGCAATCGCCTTCCCGTACGACCATTGGATCAAACCAGACAACCGTATCGGCTTCGTTGTTATGTACTCTCTCACCTTTTTCTTCGCCAATTTTGGTCCAAATGCAACCACCTTCATTGTACCGGCTGAAATCTTCCCAGCCAGGCTAAGGTCCACATGCCATGGAATATCAGCTGCAACAGGTAAGGCTGGAGCCATCGTGGGAGCTTTTGGATTCTTATACGCAGCACAGCCACAGGACAAGACCAAGACAGACGCAGGATATCCACCAGGCATTGGAGTCAAGAATTCTCTGATCATGCTTGGTGTCATTAATTTTGTCGGTATGCTCTTCACCTTCCTTGTTCCTGAACCCAAGGGAAAGTCCCTTGAAGAGCTCTCTGGTGAGACTGAGGTTGAGAAATAATCAAATGATATGTAATATTGTTTTGGTTTTTTTTTTTTTCTCTTTTCAATTTTATTGTCCCTTTGCGTGATGCACTAAAAACGTATGTTTGTAATGCGGAGAACTTCAATTTTTACTGTCCTGAGTGAAAAACTTGTAATGCACACTTTGTTATCTAATCATCAATCTCAAAGAAATCTTTTTAAATATGATTTAATTTCTATTTAAGGACATTCATTTACTGTTCAGGAGCAACTATTGTTACCAACTATAGTCGTCACTTTGATGCATGTTCGTTTCAGGATAATATTGGTAAATAAGCAAGAATAAATTGACAGTTAAATGAGAAGTAGAATACTTACAGGTGTTTATTGACTTTACATACGGGATTTGATACACTATCCTAACAATGTAATGTATGATAACTTTCTGATAGACTAAGATAGTTTTTGAGACATAACGTTCAGAGTTAATGAATATAGCTAGTGTCAACAACACCAGAATAATGACATGTCTTCTCAGTTCATTTGGAGGAGTTTCAGAGATGTTGAGAGTTCTTCAACGCTTTCACAATCTCACATCCCTCTCGATCAACAAATTCAATATGACTGACAAACGATATAAGAATTCAATCGATATACGTTGTTCACATAGAACTTTTAAGTTTAGACTATGTATTAAGTTAGATTCTCATATATATTATTGTAATAGAAAAGTTAAAACTTATTGGTACTGATAATATTATTTTCATCATTATTGTTTGTCATTATTTATTATAGCTCATAGTTATTTTCACTGTTCTTTATTATTCCGTTATAAACTTTACCCTTTTGTGTTATCAAGATGTAACTAAAAGGAATAACAATAGCAATTTGTATATCTCCTTGTTAAACAAGTTCTACAACAGATGCCAGAAAGAAAAGAAAAAACAATAGCAATTGCTATATCTCTTTATTTATCATCACGATCTGAGCCATATCAGATCATATAGTTTGCATTCAAAACAAACATCAAAGGATGATTTCGTATAGTTTGTCATTCTTTTCAAATCATCATACATATTCTCGAAAAGTAAAATAGGTCACCACCATTCGGTCGCTTTCAATCGAAAAATATGGGTTCCTTATGCTCCAATCATGGTCATATATTGCATGTAGTTTATTTGTATATACTAATTATATCATAAACGTTGTTGGTTTTGTGATAAGTAATGACGAATAATATTTCACTCACTTCTTCTTTCCCTTGTTAATATTGTTCTTGTTGGGATTCTCTCCATCCTCGAGAAGTTCCTCCAAAACACTATTATCCAAATACTCAAATTCAAAAACTTGCCTAGAAGAAGAAGCGGAGGAGGAGGACGAAGATCCAGCCGCTGTGGCCGCACCACCACTACCCATATTATACTCATGAGGGAAATTTAGAATCGCGGCTTGGCCTCTCATGGAGTAGGCGGCTTGATCATAGGCTCTAGCTGCTTCCTCCGCAGTATCAAACGTTCCAAGCCATACACGTTCACCATGCTTCCTCGAATCGCGTATCTCCGCCGCGTATTTTCCCCAAGGCCGTCTTCGAACTCCCCGGTACTTTCCTTGCTCACCTCCACCACCACCACGACCTCCTTGTTCCATAAATATGTATGTGTATATGTGTATAGAGTTTATAATATTGAACAATAAACAAGGATTGTGTCTTGCGTATGTGCTAACTCGAATACGTGTTTGTGTGTTTTTCTGTTACATGTGTTTGACGGGATTTGATTTGAGAAATTTATAGGCGGCGAAACAAATGTGGGTCTAACTAGGACCTAATATTCGAGCCCGACATATATACTGTAAGAATATAACTCCATTGTGTTAGAATTTTCTTACGCATTGAAATTCTTCCTTTAAATATTATTTAAATATAAAGAATTTCTAAGCTTCTGGATTTATAGTCATGTTCAACGTTAAAATACAGCTGTATGTTTGTAAAATATGTGCTTCCTTGGGTGATAACACAGATGAATTTTCTTACAAAAAGTATATGTTTCAACTTCCAAGTGAATAAAGAGAAAATAAAGAGAAACTATATTGGTCGTGGTGGGCTCACAGGCAACGCAACGTTGGAAATAATGTTTGACTTTGATTGTCCGCACGTGTGTTGACTGTCGAGTAAGCAAAACTTAGATTTTAAAGCTTTTTACATAGACCAGGATAATGAATTTCTTATAAAAGGGATCTAAATCGAACTTTTTTACTAATAAGGCGTCGAAGTAGCTGCTTTTATCTTCTGAAACAAATGCAATTCCCATATCTAATTTTTTTTTTTAAAGTAATGGAAAGGCGCATACTGATCGGCTGCCTCGGCGTCAGAGACTCATGTCTTTTGCAACAAGAAAGCTAAAATCTTCTAGAAACTTTGAGTTTTAAATTAAAAAACACTCATGCCAAAATCAAAACTAATCTCCAATATTTGTATACAGAAAAGCGATTATTATCATTTACAAAATTACTTCTAATCATTTAAAACGCTACTATGACATATTCATATTATTCATATTAAAATATTTTTGGTTAAACTAGTTTACGTTTGTTAAAAATATTCATATTAAAATATTTTTGGTTGTTTATACAATAACAGGTGTGTTACAAAAAAAAATACAATAACAGGTAAAATGATAAAATAAAAAAATAAAAATAAAAGAACATACAAGTAAACGAAAAAAGCAAACTATATACACAACCTAATTTACCTAGATCTGGATCATTATTAATCATAATTCTAACCAAATTTTACAATTGGTTGCCTCCATCATCATCAAAGAATCTAATCAGAGCTCCACTACCATCTTCAAAGCGAGCTGCAAGCTGAGAAGAGCCCTTGATGGGATTTGATTTAAAACAAAACCCAACCCATATGTCGCATCTTATCACCGATATACTTCTATCGCCTTACAACTAGACCATAGCCATTCAAACTATCGTGGATTTACAGAAAGACAAACAAAGAAAACGTGGGAGAACACGTTCAGATCCACCCCAAATGTCTTGAACGCTGATCCCATTCACTTAACACCCATACCATGCTCGGTCTGAGTAGCTGCTGGTGTTTGAGGGCTTCTCCCGGCTATCGTTGCTCGTGGAATCTTTGACATACAATCATGCCGGTTTCTTTGTTTGCGATTATGCTGGTTTCTTTTATTTAACTTGTTAATGTTATTGTAATGCCCCGACCGCTCACAGATGTCCGCTTTCTCGCTCTTTCGGTCCGTGAACTTCATTCCGTTCTAAACGTCGGGTCGTTATATTTTTTCTAAGATTTGAAATCATTGTTTAATGGCCCTGACATTTTCCCATGCTTTGGCCTCACTTTCACGCTATCGCGAATAACTTTCCGAAGTCATTCATCCTTCCATTATATATTCAAGTTCAAACACGTTTAATTCTAGAATTTTAAACGGATGTATACTGGAAAAGTTAAGCGCACTTTGGTAATATAGGTAGGTAAATCAATTATCTTAAATCTTTCCATATACCACAGATCAGGATATTATAATTCATCCCTTTTCAAAGAACGCAACGTCCTCGTTGCGCTTCACGACATGTTTCAAGTGTCTCTCGGGTCAGAACCGAGATAACTAACCACTTGTAACGTCTTGACCATCTACGGCTAATTGGCCACTCATGTCCGCTCTCTCATGTCCGCTCTCTCGGCCCGTGGATCCATCCCGTTCCAACGGTCGGTTCGTTAATTTTTTCCAAGGATTGAAATCGTTGTTTACTGACCCTGCAATCAGCACATGATTTTTCCCCGTGCTTTGGCCTCACTTGCACGCTACCATGAATTATTTTCAGATAGGTCACATATCTTTCCACTTCGTCATCTCAAGCACGCTTAACTCTAGAGTTTTAAATTGATGGGTGTCAGAAAAGATAACTGCACTTTAGTGATATAGATAACCAAATCAATTCTCTTAAACATTTATTTATACCACAAACCAAAAATGTTACAGTTATTTTTTTAATGGTATCCTCATTTGGCTAGTTATTGTCATAGTTTCTCTTTGTGCAGATTTCAGTTTTTATGTTTTCTTATTTTTATAATTTTCTGTCAGAATCTAAAATTTGGTTTACAATTTAAAATTTAACCAAAATTGATCTGATTAAAACTGGCATTTAATTTAGAAATTAGCTAAATGCACATGATGGGACAACTTTACTGTCTAGCAATGGAGGCACCGTTATGTGGGATTTGAGGCATTTACATAATTATGGAAAAAGTTGTGTGTCCTGGATACAAATTCCCTAAAAATTATATGCTACAGCCAAATTTTTAAGATTACTTCAGATAATCGATCGAGACCAATGCAAATGATGCATGGTACTTTTATTATTAAACATATTATTTTAAATATGAAAAATTTGATTATTTGTAAGAATTTCTACTGAAATCATTATTAATTCTTCATTTCGTTTTGTGAGTTGCGATCACTAAAATTCCTCCATTTCCATATGATGAATTTTCAAACTTTCTAAAGATATTTGTTTAGGGTTCTGATGTATGGTACTTTACTAATTAATAATTAAAAACTTCAGATATCAGAAGCTAGTTATTGGTAAGAATTATATTTTAGAATTGTTATGGTTAAGAGATATGAATTTTTTTTTTAAATGTACATTTAAGATTGACAATTAATTGTTCTCTTGATATGTTTAAAATTTTCTAAAAATATACTATTTCATAAACGGAAAGACTACCACATAACACAAACACATCATTTTCTCAAAAAGAAAAAAAACACAACACACATAGCTCTTACAACAAAAATGCACAAGGCAATTGTGTAGTGAAGTGACAGAATGCCGTTTCTCAAGCATCGTAAGGGGAGATGAATCTAAAATCCAGAAGAAACAAAAAAAACATTTGTTTGTAAATTAATAGTACAAGAAAATAATAATTATAAACATTGTGTGGATGATAATGAACAAGAATCAGAATCTCTTTTGGTTAATGTGCGAGTGGTATGTTGAGATTGGGGTCACCAACATAGACTGTGCAACTCTTTTGCAGTCTTCGTTCACGAACCAAATTTATTAAAGGATCTTTAATAATCACAACGAGAATCTGGCAAACGTATAGCCGACGTTGGTCCCGCTTACTCCGATTGGTAAGTTTTCAAATTAAATTATTTAAAACTTGGGGAGATTTATTGTCATTTTCAATAAACTTATAGCCGACGTTCAAAGGCTTCGAATGTAATCACAAAACAAATGTAAATTAAATACAGTATATTAAGGAACAAATGTAAATTAAATACAGTATACTAACGATGCACCTTGAACTGTATTTTTTTAGAATGGGTATGCAGAACAAGTCTAGAATAAATGCAGTCCAATTATAAGAGGATTTCCATTGTAAAACTCAATTTTTTCTTTTAAAATGGAGTAAAAATGAATATGAAGTAAAAGTGCTCTAATCCTACTCTATTTTTCACTCTATAATGGATTCATGAATAAACAAAAAATAGATTACTCCATTTATGAAGTAAACTTCAAAATAAAGTGAGATATAAAGTTGGATTAAAACATTTGTTACTCCATATTCACTTTTACTCCATTTTGGAGTAAAAAATAGAGTCGGGTTGGAGACGCTCTAGTACATTATGTACTGCATTTTGTGATCATTTACCTATATGATCAATATGTTATATTTTCAATTTTTTAGAAATATATTTTTGGAAAGTTATCACTTTTGAAAATTTGGATAACTATGATTTTTGCTAGAGAACTATTGTAGATTTTAGATTGTGATTTAGAAATTAGGATAACATTTTTTGTTGATATATGAGTATTTATTAGAATTTTTTTAATCAATAGGTTATATTTTTACATAAATTTTTTAAAATGCTATTTTGGAAAATTATCATTTTTATTGGGAACTATTGTAGAATTAGGATAGATAAATGAGTACTCTTTCAGAATTTTTAATCAATAAGTTGTATTCTTCAAATAAACTTTTTAGGCATGCTATATTTTAAGTTATCATTTTTATTAAGAATTATTGTAGATTTGGGATTGTGACTTAGAAATTAGGATAACAAGAATTTTTGTTGATAAAAAGGTATTATTTTAGAAATTTTGATCAATAGGTTGTATTTTCTAAACAAACTTTTAAACAGTTTTATTTTTGGAAAATTATCATTTTTATAGAGACTATTGTAGATTTGGGATAGTGATTTAGAAATTAGTACAAGAAGAATTTTGTTGTATTTGTTAAATAAACTTTTTAAAAATGCTATTTTTGAAAGTTAATTATTTTTGTTGGAAACTATTGTAGATTTGGGATAATGATGTATAAATTAGAATAACAAGATTTTTTGTTAATAAATGAGTATTCTTTTAGAATTTGTGATCAATATGTTGCATTTTTTAAATAAACTTTTTAAAAATGCTATTTTTGGAAAGTTATCATTTTAATAGAGAACTATTGTAGATTTGAGATTGTGATTTAGAAGTTAAGATAACAAAAAGTTTTAGTTATAGGTGAGTATTCTTTTAGAAATTTTGAAACAATAGTTTGTACTTTTCAAATAAACGTTTAAAATGCTATTTATGGAAAGTTATCATATTATAGATAACTATTGTAGATTTGAGATTGTGATTTAAAAATTAGGGTAACAAAAAAATTTCTTGATAGATGAGTATTCTTTAGGAATTTTAATTAGTAAGTTATATTTTAAAATAAACTTTTAAAATGTTATTTTTGATAGTTATCATTTTTATAGATAACTTTTGTAGATTTTGGATTGTGATTTAGAAATTAGGATAATATTTTTTTTGTTGATAGATGAGTTTCTTTTAGGTTGATTGATCAATAGGTTGTCTTTTTAAACAAACTGTTAAAAAATGCTATTTTAGGAAAGTTAATCATTATTGTTTGGAACTATTGTAGGTTTAGGATAATGAATATGTTGATAGAAGAGAATTCTTTTAGAAATTTTGATTAATATGTTATATTTTTAAATAAACTTTTAAAAATTCTATTTTTGGAAAGTTATTGTTTTTTTTTAAGAAATATTGTAGATATTGGGATTGTGATTTAAAAATCATATAAACAAAAATATTTTTTTATATATGAATATTCTTTTATGAATTTTGATCAATAAGTTGTATTTTTAAAATAAACTTTAAAATACTATTTTGGAAAGTTATTATTTTTGGTAGAGATCTAATTTAGATTCAAGATTGTGATTTTAATATTAGGATAACAAAAGTTTTTGTTGATAGAAGAGTATTCTTTTAGAAATTTGATCAATAGATTTTATTTTTTAAATAAAATTTTAAAATGCTATTATTAAAAATGTATCATTTTTAATAGTGAACTATTGTAGATTTTGGATTATTATTTAAAAATCAGGATCACAAGAATTTTTGTTGATAGATGAGTATTCTTTCAAAAAATATTTTAATTATAAGTTGTATTTCTAAAATATATTTTTTAAAATGCTATTTTGGAAGTTATCATTTTTATTGGGATCTATTATAGATTTATGATAGTGATTTAGAAATAAGGATAACAAAATAATTTGTTGATAGAAAAGTATTTTTTTTCAGAAATGTTGATCAATAGGTTGTATTTTTAAACAAACTTTAAAAATGCTATTTTTGGAAAGTTATCATTTTTATAGAAAACTATTGTGGATTTGAGATTGTTATTTAAAAATTAGGATAAGAAAAATTTCCGTTGATAGATGAGTGTTCTTTTAAAAATTTTGATCAGTAGTTTGTATTTGTTAAATAAACTTTTTAAAAATGCTCTTTTAGGAAAGTTAATCATTATTTTTTGTACCTATTGTAGAATTGGGATAGCAATTTAGAAATTAGGATAACAATTTTTTGTTGAAAAATGAATATTATTTTATTAATTGTAATCAGTATGTTTCTTTTTTTAATTTAACTTTTTAAAAATGTTTTTTCTGAAAAGTTTTCATATTTATTGAGGATTATTGTAGAGTTGAGATTGTGATTTAGAAATTAGGATAATAATAATTTTGGTTGATAGAAGAATATTTTTTTTACAATTTTTGATCAGTTTTTGTATCACACTCTAGAACCCATAAAATAATCATATATCATTCAATTTTGATTGTGTCTGATTGGTTCAGATAACCCAAAGAAATATATACTTATGAAGCAACAATAGCATTGAGTTTGAATCACTACAACAATAGCATTGGACTGTTTTCCGAAAACATATAAAGTCGGTATAAAATGAAATCTTGAAGAAGGCGACACAAAACAGTAAAACTAAACCGAAAAAACTTAAACCGGACGGAACCAAAAAAACGAAGATCACGCCATCTTTTGATGAGTCATCATCAACCTTAGATCCACACCAAACACACAAAAGTGCCCCTCTGTCTATCTCCCCGGACGATGAAGATTCTCGTCGCCGTTAAGCGTGTCGTCGACTACGCCGTCAAGATCCGTGTCAAACCCGACAAGGTAAAAAAAAATCAAAAAAAAAAACCCAATCTCTAAATATCCCCACTGAAACACCGTTTAAAAATTCGATCCTTTTTATATAGACCGGCGTAGATACCCAGAACGTCAAGATGTCGATGAACCCGTTCTGCGAGATCGCGCTCGAGGAAGCTCTTCGGATCAAAGAAGCTGGGTTCGCCAAAGAGGTCGTCGCAGTGAGCATCGGCCCTTCGCAGTGCGTTGACACGCTTCGCACTGGTCTTGCCATGGGCGCGGATCGAGCGATCCACGTCGAGGCCAGTTCTAGCTTCCTCCCTTTGTCCATCGCTAAGATCCTGAAGAGTCTCGCCGACGTCGAGAATCCTGGATTGATTTTCCTCGGGAAACAGGTTCCGTCTCCCTCCCGTTTGTAAAGTTTTCAACTTTATCGACTTTTTAGCTTAAAGTTTGAGATTTTTCAGTCTTCAGAAGCTGAAAGATTCAAACTTTTGGGTCTTTGTAATGTTTTAGGCAATAGATGATGATTGCAATCAAACAGGGCAAATGGTTGCAGCTTTGCTTGGTTGGCCACAAGCTACTTTTGCATCTAAGGTGGGTAACAAGTGATTTTATACATACATTTAATTTATTTTTGTTCATTTCGTCTCTCTGTTTAGTAGGTTGTGTTGGATAAGGATAAGAAGTTTGCAACTGTTGATAGAGAAGTTGATGGAGGTCTTGAAACCCTTAGTATAGATTTACCCGCTGTGATCACGTAAGTTCTTACTTTATTTACATAATAATTGTGTCATGAACTCTAATTGTAACAACTTTGATGTTTGTAATACAGAACTGATCTGAGGTTGAACCAACCAAGATATGCAACACTCCCCAACATAATGAAGGCAAAATCGAAGCCGATTAAGAAAATGACGTTGGAGGATCTGAAAGTGGACATTAAATCAGACATAGAGATCGTGGAAGTCACGGAGCCTCCAAAGAGGAAATCTGGAGTTATCGTTTCTTCCGTGGATGAGTTGATAGATAAGCTCAAAAATGAAGCTCATGTAGTTTGAAGAAACTAACCTTATATGTTTTTTTTTTTTTGTCAACTGGTCACTTTTGGACCTTTTAATCCTCAAACTGAGGTAAGTGGGGGTCGAACCCCCGACGTCAGGGCCCGAAGGCAGAGCTCAGCAGCCACTTGGCTACGAACGACCCGACAACCTTATATGTTTGTCTTCATCATATGTGCGACATGCACACGATGTCATTTTTCTTTCTTCTTTAGATACATTGCTATTTCAGGAATGAAGTAGAAAGTAAATAAATAAAGAACGTGCAAAACAGTTTATTTGGTAAGTTACTTAAAACATTTTTTTTTGTTTTTTTTTTTTGTTTTTAAGTTACTTAAAACATCTTCTCTTTGTTACATTCTTTCTTCTGTTTGATAGTGTGTTAGAGGATTTCGTTAAATGCAAAACACACAATTTCGTTATACTGCAGAACTGACATGAGCTTGAACCAACGATTGCAATTAATACGGAAGAACAGATCGCACTATTTAACAATAATAAAACATAGAAAATTGACTTGTTGTAGTAAAATATTATGGGTTTTGGTCATCTACTCCGAGTTGAATTCCTGCTCGGTCTCCGCTTGACACTACGCGGTCTTCTTGCATCACACCCACCATTCCCTCCCACCGAAGAAGAATATTTTTCTCCTCTCCGTTAGCCAATCTACGAGCGAGCTTGATCAAGAGAAACAAAAAAGAGAGGGGAGAGATGGGTTTCTTCTTGTTTCTTGGAAGAGTTTTCTTCGCTTCTCTCATCATTGTCTCTGCTTGGCAAATGTACGTTTTGTTGCTCTTGTTGTTTCTTCGGAGGAAAATTGCTTCGTGCTACTAGATCTAATATATTGAATTGAGAACCCCTTGTAGGCACTTTCGAGTCTGTCTGAAGCTTATTTTGGTTGCATTTCGCATTTTATTATATTATGCTTTGATCCTAATGTGTCTTAGTTCTACATTTTGAAGTGAAATAAGACTTCCTTTATAGATGTCTCCAAGAGTTTGAATCTCTTATTTTCCAGTTTTGAGTTTTTTTTGTCATAGCTCTTTCTTCATACATATGCTTATGGAGTTGGCCATCCTAAAAATATGTGTAGTTTTATCATCCCATTTTATAGTGCTTCACTGAGAAACACCATTAGTGTTTTACATGAAAGTAAAATAGTTTTCGTACAATAATTTTTATTTCGCTAACTTGGCAGCCCCATATGTTATGAAGCTACTTAAATATTATTTACCTGTTTTAACCATATTACTGAACTTAAACTAAGGCATCTTTGTGGAATTATTATAGGTTCAATGGCTTTGGAGTTGATGGTGGTCCTGCAGCTAAAGAGTGGTCTCTGAAGCTTAATCTGGCTAAGGCAAACCTATCTTATAGATTATGGGTAAATTTACCTAATATAGAGGTAAACGGCCTTATTAAAGCGTTCTTCTCTCGTGTGCTCTCGATTATCTCTATATGAGTCTTTATATGACCTTGAGATTGAATCTTTAAAGGTGAGACAAGGCAGTGTTACCGTTGTTTCCCTGATAGCAATCGGAGGCGTAATCTTTGTTATCAGAAAAATCTTTGGTGCTTATCTGGTTAGGCTTCCTTCTTGTTCATCCCATGTTTATAAAAAAACAGATTCAAAGCTTGACACATGTTTAAATTTTGAACTTTTTTTAGGCTGTTTCAGTGCCGGTTCTGAAATTTTCGTGGTCCAATACGAAATTAAAAAATGAGGCCCTTAATTAATACATTAGAACTTAATCCATAAAAACCTTAAGGTACAATATTAATGAAACCAGTAAAACTTTATGAGTTCTTAAAAATAATTTTTCTTGCATTTTTTTCTACGAAATCATCCATCAAACTTTCACAATCAAGGTATTTGATTATATCTTTCTCAATCGATAGTATAACCAAACCATTTAATCTTTTCTATGACATAGTGGACCGCAAATAAGATTTTATCAACTTCAGTTTTGAAAAGCTTCTGATTTTTCTTTTATATTTTGCTCTTGTAACATTTAGGAGGCGTGAAAGAATTGTTTTGGGATATAATAATTTAACCTCGGAGATAATTATATGTTTACTTAATTTTTTTAATTCTCATATTAACTTATGTCAAAAAGAAATATATGGTTACAAATCTGTGTTACTCAATAAAAATAGGTTTTAGAAGATCCCATTAAACATTACGACAAACAATAACAATGTAAGAAAATTAGGCCTGAATTTTTTTAATAAATCAGAGGCCCCAATCAAATGTTTCTTGCGGATGTGTTCAAAGCCGGCACTGGGCTGTTTACTTTACGGTTGTCAGTCCTATACTATATGATATCTACAACAACGGACCTGAGGATCGTTATTTCTCTCCATTCTGGATAGAGCTCTTGAAGGTTTGTGTTCAGAACTTTTTTAGTTATCATAATCTCAAGTTACTAGCTATGCAATGTGGGGTTTGCTTTGATTAGGATGAAAAGAACGCTGCTTTTACAGCTTCAAATCTTCCGGTCTTACAAATCCAAGATCATCCAGTCTATGAGAATGATTCGGTAATAAAATCTCATTATGTTTGTTATTGCAGAACGTCGCAAGTTTTGGAGCAATGTATACTTATTTTTTGAATGAATAACTCGACACCCTCCAAGAGGAATCTGAAGAACAGTGTTATTGTTTCTTTAGTGGATTAGCTGACGATACATAAGCGCTCAAAAACAAAGCCCATGTAGTTTGAAGAAACTTTATATTTCATTATCACTGTCTGCTACACACATAATCATTTCTTTTTCTTCTTTAGAAACATTGTTAATGTATCAAGTGAAACAAAATAAATATTTTTTTTTAAACATTTTGTCTTTGTTACACTGTTTTAGGTGCAAAAGTATCACACAGTGACACAAATATCTTTATTGTCTTTCCCTCAAGATGGACAACTCTTTATTTCATATTCTAAATGTAGACAAATGTGATTTTCCATTGAAGCCGCCCGCGAGGTATCCTGCAGTGTACTTTGGTATGGTCATATATCTGTACTTAGCAGGGTTTTCATCAGACAGAAGCTCTTTGATCGGTTCATAAACCGTGGAATTCGGAAACAGGTTCGAGCTAAAGAAGCACGCAACTGAAATCCTCGGACCATCTCTGTTTGCCCGTACCCTATGCTCCGCGCTCGAGAACTTGTCATTAGTTATCAGCTGCAATACAAAATCTCTCATATTTTCTCGATAAAGATATTTTTTTCTTAATTAAATAACGCATCAATTGAGAGCTTGCTTGCCTGCATGAAATCACCGATGTTAACGACAAGAGCTCCATGAATAGGAGTTACATCGACCCAATAATCTTTATGAAGAACTTGAAGACCACCGATTTGGTCTTGAACAAGAAGTGTAAGAAAAGAATTATCGGTGTGCTTGCTTATGCCCAAAGTTAGGTCAGGTTGTGGGCAAGGTGGGAAGTAATGGCAAAGCATAAACAAGCCTTTAAGACAATCTATCTTCCTAAGGATCTCAGAGTTCAAACCTAAAGCTTCCGAGAGAAGTTGGAAGAGCAAAGCTCCAAAGTCCATTACATGCTTCGAGTATTCCATCACAGCATCCCTTAAATTAGATTCACTTATTCAGAATTCAAAACACTTTGACAAAAAAGGAATTAAAAAGCAGAAGCATTTGAGCTAAAAACACTCAGATTACGAAATGCTAAAAATAGTTATTGTAGACTAACGATATTCTTCTCTATTATATTTTCCCATGTTCATCATATATAGCTGAGTTACTTTTCAATAATAATATGAAAATTATACAGTAATATATATAATTTATTATCAAACTAACAATATGATATATATATATATATATATATATATATATTAATTTCTCTTTTATGACTCTTAGCCTCTTAGGCAAATATACTGTTTTTTGATGTTGAGATTTCAAATAGAAAACAAAAGGAAAAAAAACTGAAAATAATATTTTAAACAAGAAAAATAGAAACTGTAATTTCTTTTTGTAAAATATATTGTATACATGTTTTTCCATATTTAAAATTCACACAACTTGATCACTGAATTAATTATCAAAGTATTACGTGTAAAACAATTCATTCTTAAACTATCTCTAAACCCTCCTTGCATCCAAATCAGACCGAACCAAATAGAAGTTTCATCAAAAGTTCAAATTTCAAAACCTTTGATTCAAAACAAACCATTAAACCCGACAAAAATTAAATGGTCAACGGATTTGCCAATAAACCCTTTTTTTTTCACCTGCAAGCTACTGGAATTTCATCTGGACTTGCAGCATCTGGAGCAATGTAGCAAACGAAAGAGTCTCTCCAGTTCATACGAGAAGATCGTAGGAGATCGATGTTATTGTTGTAAACAAATCTCTTGTTGACATCTGTAGAACAATACTTATTCTTCACCTCAGGATCTTCTTCGTGAAATCTTCGAACTCCTTGTTTGATATCTTCAAGAACACTTAATGGAACACAGTGGTTGATCACCTGGAAAAACCCCCAGTTCTCAGCTGCGTCTTTGATCTTCGAAACGATGATATTTCTTTCATTGTTTATTTCTCCGAAATCAATGATTGGGACGGTGAGGTTTAAACCGGAGATGTCAGAAGGTTTGTTGTTGGATAAAGTAGAAGGAGGGTAACGGAAGACTCGAGGAAGTTCTGTTATCTCTGCATCTACTAGTCCTTTCACGCCTGCCTTCGTCGAGACAAAAGCTGGCATGCCCATTTTTCCGTAACCTTCTGTCATTATATTTTGCTGATTTGAAAATTCAAAGAAGAAGAAGAGTCAGGTAAGAAAATCGATTAGAGATATAAGTGATCGAAGATAAGTGTTGATGTTTTGTGGTTTCTATGTAACTCATTTATTTATAGAGATATTTTTCAAAAAGTTATTATGAGAGCTATTTTGCATTCTAAATTAGAGTTTATATTAAAAATGTTCTAATGGTATTGTACTTTTCATTGTATCATAGAATAAAAATGAGTTTATAATTTATTGTTCGTATATTACTCTATTTTTTCTTCCAAAATAGAATATTATTATTGTAGTATAACTTAATTATATTATAGGGTTAATCTAGTTTAAATATAAAAAATAGAGTGAATCATTCGAGATATTCTACTGTTTATTTCTTTTGAAATTTAAGTCATTGTAACTTGTAAGGGCAAAAATCAAGAAGACTGAAAGCATCAATCCTGAAAAATCCACTTATAAGTGTTAAGTTAGATGGGCTTCACAATTAAAATCAATTGGTGATAAGAGGAGTGGCTCATCCACTTTATATATTACTAAGAATCCTTTTTAACTACCGATGTGGGACAACTATGTGTCTAATACGCCTCTTCGAGATGATGGCTCTTTGAGCGTTAATCTCGGAATACTCGGGCAAAGATCGATGGGTCAACTTTGGGTCAGATCAATGTGGATCGGGTTGGATTGCGTGGATCGGGCTCTAATACCATGTTAAGCTAGATGAGTTTCACACTTAAAACCAATTGGTGATAAGAGGAGTGACCCATCCACCTTATATATTACTAAGGATCCCTTCCAACTACCGATGTGGAACAACTATGTGTCTAATACGCCTCCTCGAGATGATGGCTCTTTGAGCGTCAATTTCGGAATACTCGGGCAAAGATCGATGTGCCAACTTTGGGTCAGATCGATGTGGATCGGGTTGGATTGCGTGGATCGGGCTCTAATACCATGTTAAGCTAGATGAGTTTCACACTTAAAACCAATTGGTGATAAGAGGAGTGATCCATCCACCTTATATATTACTAAGGATCCCTTCCAACTACCGATGTGGAACAACTATGTGTCTAATAATAAGGTGATAAAATTAGAAGATTAAATATAGAAGTAAATAATTTTAAAAAGAAACTTGAAGTAGCAAGCTTGACAAAGTCAAGTAAAGTTAAACTCAAAATCAACTCATAGAAAAGAAAAATAAGACCATTCAAACTAATTCAAAGCATTACAAGTAATCTTCAGTTGTGTAGGCGTTAACGAGTCCTTTCTTCGCTCCTGCATTAGTCGAGACAGAAGTTAGGAGGTCAAATTTTCCTGATTTTTTTGTGTCATGAGTTTTTATTTTCCCAATTTAAATGTTTACTTTTAATGTTAATGGAGAAACAGAGTTTTTTCGGGGAAATAGAGAAACAGAGTTGAGAGATGGAGAGGATGATGCTTTTTTCTGATAAATTCTATAGGCTAATCCGGTTAGTAGGAAGAAACTGGTTATTTTATTGTTTGATCCGAATTTTAGAATATTTTCTGACTAATGCTAGAAGATGAATTGATCATCTATCACGATTCACCATATAAATAACTTGGAACGAAGTTTATATACAGACCGACCAAGTAACGAGAATTTGAGAGAAAGAGAGATGATGATGATGAAGAACATCCGTGTACTAAGAATCAGTCAAAGACAAATACAGAACTGAAGGTAAGTTTGGGTGGGACCCAGTCCATGTGTTTGAAAAGTCGTCTCTGTAACTTGTTGAAAACGGAGATAGCATCATCATCATAGCTGTAACATGTTGAACGAGCTGTTTTCGAGAGCGATGTGTTCTATCGTACCTTGAAAGAAGAAGGATTAAAAATCAAAATATAGTGGAGATGCGGGGTATCGATCCCCGTACCTCTCGCATGCTAAGCGAGCGCTCTACCATCTGAGCTACATCCCCGTTTTGATTATGTCACTAACATTAAAGTATATATCAACTCTCACTTTTGTACAGAAAAAACCAAACTAGGCTCAACGACCAGACTTTTGGGTTACTGTAATAATATTATAGTCTCCCTATTGGTTTGTTTGTCGGAAAAAAGTAAAATCACCGATTAATTAGATCTGGAGAAGGCAGTTTTTGGTTGGGAGTTAACGTAAACAAAATCCAATACGGTTTTAATTAGATATAAAATAAATAAACTAAAAAAACCAGAAGTATTACTTTTCGCCGAAGAAGAAGATTCCCTCTCTACCTACGTCGATAAATCTACGAGGGAGCTTGACCTTGAGAGGCAAGAGAAAGATGGGTTTCTTCTCGTTTCTTGGAAGAGTTCTCTTCGCTTCTCTCTTCATCCTCTCCGCCTGGCAAATGTAAGTTTTGTTTATTTTTATCCTCTGTTCTCGGGTTGTGCTCTGTGTTGGATTAGATCTAATCTGGAATTGAAAGTCTTTGTATTGCTCTTTCGAGAAATCGAAATGCTTTATCTTAATAAAACCATCTTGTGTTTCGATCTGGATCTCATACAATAATATGTTGTGTTATGAAGCTACTCAAATATCATCTTTGGTTGGACTTTTGTTAGGTTTAATGACTTTGGAGTTGATGGTGGTCCTGCAGCTAAAGAGTTGGCTCCAAAGCTTCATCTAGCCAAGTCACATCTATCTTCTAGATTAGGTGTAACTTTACCTAGCGTAGAGGTTAGTTGTTGATCTTCTTATCTTTCTGTGCTCTCTCTCTATGTGTGTGTGTTTTTGTATGACGTGGAGAATGGATTTTATTTAGGCAAAACAAGTCGTTGTTGCTATAGTTGCATTGAAAGGAGTTGGAGGCTTACTCTTTGTTATCGGAAACATCTTCGGTGCTTATCTTCTGGTTAGGCTTCTTCTTTTTTTCATCACATGTTATACATTCAAGACTTTACCCTTTTGTATTATCTCATTTATTCTTTTTGTGTTAGGCTTTCTACTTGGTGGTTGTCAGTCCTATTCTGTATGATTTCTACAACTACGGACCTGAGGAGCGTCATTTCTCTCCATTGTTGACTGAGTTCTTGCAGGTTTGTCCTGATTTTTCTTTTTTATCAATTGTCTTAATTTCAAGAATCTGGACAAATGATTTAAGATATAAATTCAATACTCCTTTTTGTTATTGCAGAGCGTTGCACTCTTTGGAGCATTACTCTTCTTTATTGGAATGAAGAACTCAACATCCACTAAGAGGAATCTGAAGAGGACTCCTAAGCCGAAAGCTGCTTAGTTGGATTGCCACACTCAATACCTTCAGTTTTTTTTTTTTTTTTTGGTTTTGTTCGGACAAATTCGTTTCTTAACACTTTTGGTTTTCTTTTTGTTGTATGATTCTTAGATTGGCTCATGATATCATATTATGATTTGCTAAAACGTGAACCATGCAGCAATGGACTATGATTTCAAGATCTTGCAAATTCTAAAGTAATGGCATATAAATTAACAAATAATGTAGCTCGAGTAATGGCATATAAAGAGCTAGTGATGCTAGGACTTTTCAAGGGTCCCTATCAAATGATGTAGTATAAAAGATTGTCGAACCAATCCTAAGTGATTCTAATGCAAAGGGAATGCAAGTCTATGCTTAATCTAAGTGCAACCAATTGAGTGAAGTGAAGTGAACTAAAACTAGACTAGAAATGCAATAAAAGAGTGAACTTTCTTTCTCAATATGAAGCAAGTGGACTCATGGGGCTAGGCATTTGATCTTGGGTGATGTAGATCCAATCTAAAGGTGACAAGCTATCAATCAAGCACTTTCCTTATGCCTAGACACAATACTAAACAAGCTCTATCCCTAGATGAATGTTCATTTGCTAAAGCAACTCAAGCATCAAATCCCTTTGGTTGAATGTTACTAAAGCAATCATGGAGAACAAGTCTACTAGCAATCTTAACACCTTTAACAACAAATCTCTTTGGCAAAGTGCATTAAAAGCATTGAAGAGTTGGTTCAGACATTTCATCATACACCTTTCGGGCAGGAAATGTCTAAGGATCTATTTTAGTATGATCAAGACCAAAATAGCATTGAGAACCCTCAACAAGCAAGGAAAGAAGTAGATTTAACACTAAACACCCTAGATCTTCACTAATCACCCTTAATCACCTTAACCCATGAATCCTAGATAGATCTACTCACTAATAGACATGATTAACCCAAAAACCAAAGATGATTCAAGGTTAAACATGCTAGTGAACAAGATAATCCAACAAACACAAAGAAAATAAGATGAAAAAGGATCAAAGATCCAAGCTTTCTTCAAGGTTTACAAATGTGTTTTTGAGAGAAAAAGAGTTCATTTCCCCAAT
Organism: Raphanus sativus; assembly: GCF_000801105.2. NCBI lineage: Eukaryota > Viridiplantae > Streptophyta > Magnoliopsida > Brassicales > Brassicaceae > Raphanus > Raphanus sativus. The sequence continues at coordinate 34,437,559 of NC_079519.1, read as the reverse complement.
TTGGGATTACAAGAGTATTTATATGGTCTTTAGAAACCTAATGGTACCAATAGAAAAGTCTAAAAAACCCCTTAAAAATCATAAAAACGACCAAGTGATAACACGCAGCGGGGTCTCCGTACCCGGGTCACAACCCCGCTCCAGCCGTTTTTCCTCCATTTCTGTGTAAACCCGAGCGGGGTCTTAACCCCGCTCCGTCACCCCGCTCTGGATACACAGCGGGGTCGTAACCCCGCTCCGTCACCCCGCTCCAGGCGTACTGTGTTCGAGTATTGATATGCCTCCAGTAGATTGATCATAACTCCTCCAATACAGCTCCAAATGACTTGAGACCACTTCCATTAGAAAGCTATCTCAATTTCCAATATTCTCCCAGAAGATGGGCTTCAAAAGATATCTTTAAGGTCTCCATCCATGTTCATCTTTCAACCTTTTACACCACAAATGCCTCCAAACACTTCCAAAAACTCCATAGCACACTCCAACACCTAATAAAGACTCATGTATACAAAATGTAACCTAAAGATGACTAAATCCTCATATATATGATTAAAATGTACAAGAATGAATGGCTAAAACAATGTAAATATGCAAGATATCAACTCCCCCACACTAGTCCTTTACTTGTCCTCAAGTAAACTTTTCAAAAACTCAAGGAGGTTAGATATAAAGATGGGAGCTTATAACCAAAAGAAACACTCATAGCACTCAACTTGACATCCTAAAGAAACATAGCAAATATCATGAGCACACTCTCTTATTATACTCTAGCTTCTCTAGGCCTATCAATACTCTTATGCCTCTACACAAGATGCAATACTCATCAACCAACAATTCCTCTTAACCAGCCCTCACATTGATTCACACACACACACACAAGGTGAATTCTCACAAATGGGCACATGATCTCAATCATTTGGCTAGGTGATCAAATGGTCTAATATGGATGAAAAAGAGGGTTCAATGCATCATTTTCAGGCGGCAATCACTCAAGAATCAAGGAGTTTGATCATTATGCAAAATTTATCTAAGACTAGGAGCAATTCATGCATACATGGATCCATCCTCATCATTCTACCCATTCCTAAGTGATTACAAATTCTACACCCCTTTCATTCATCTCATACCCCAAAATAACAAACACTCACATCACTCACCCAATGAACAACTCTCTTTTCTTATGACTTAACCACTAAGGACTTCTTATTCATTTTTCTAAGCTCTAACTCTTTTTATTTTCTCTTCCCCACTATCTTTTTGAATCCTTTTTTTTTCTTTTTTTTCTTCTTTTCTTTATTTTTTCTTTTTTTTTTCTTTTTTTTTATATATTTAGGGGGAAGGTCTCAAACAATACAAACTAGAGCTTTCTTTTCTTTCTATTCTAGGTCCTTAGGGCTTTTCTTTCTCATAACACTTTATTGCTCATCTTTCTCACACCCCAAACCCAAGACATTAATCTTTTAAGAAACATACACCCACTCACCATCCTAGAAGCTAGCTCAAATGATGACCCTATGCTAGCAAGAGATGAGAACAAATCCATGTCGCTCCCAATACTCTCAAGATTTTGCACATGACAAACTATCAAATGAGACCTCACTCATACAAATCAATGTAGGCTTCAAAGAATGGTAAGGGTTTTAGGGTAAGGGAGTGCCATTTGGGTTAACAAAGAGTGGTACAATGGAAAAGATAACCCAAATGTGTATGAGATCCATGATCAAGTATGCAAATGCCCATATGCAAGAGAGATTAAGTTCATTTAACTCAAGATTCAGGTTGGAGCTGGTTTCAAGAACAATGCCAATATCAAGCAAGCACATGCTTCAAGAAGAGTTTTCAAAGCTCGAAGCGTGCAAGGCTTTAAAGAGATGCCTAAGCTATTTGATATGTTTAACCAGGGTGTCAAATTCAGTGCAAACAAGTGTTCTTTACATGGCATTATCAACAGCTGCTCCTTATGCAAGTGAATGCAACATATATGATCTAGACTCAATCCTAAGAATGCAAGTGATGCAACTACATGATTCTTTATGCACTTTTCAAAATTTTAATTTTTATGGTTTTTCTATGGATATATGAATGTACAATGCAATGCATGAGACGCACAATCAACAAAGCAAACATGATCAAATACTTGGTACCTCCCCCACACTTAAATCACACAGTCTCTGTATGAATAAGAGAGAAGAAGATACCGAAAATATGATAAAAGCAATGGCATGTACAAAGAAGGGTTGGAGTGATACCTCAAGTGGAGAGTGAAGTGTGGTAATGGGTGTCTAGAGCTTGAGCTTTGAGCTGGCCTGAAACTTCTGCCACACTTATTGAAAACATAAAGAAATGAAATAGCAAATTTATATACAAGGATAACCATGGGAATTCCTCCCAAGTGAGCTTGTTTTGAGTCACTAGCTTGACTACCTTTTCTCTCATACTAGTGAGAAGGAGGATCCTTCCCACCTTCAAGAGTGATGGTGAGGACCTGAGAGAGGAGCTCTTGGAGCTTGATGGGGTCGTTTTGAAGCTGAGGAGTGATGATGGCCCTTGCACTTGAGAATGGCTTGGACCTGCCTTTGCACTTGATCTTGTACTCAATGGCTCCATCCTTGAGCTTCATTGGGTGGAGAGTGAGAGTGTGAGGAGTCTTATCAAGAGGTGGAGGATGAGGTTCTTTCACTATCTTCCTCATGTCATGAGCAGCTTTTGTGGCTCTACTCACCTCCTCCCTTTTAGCACTTTCCAAGTGCTCAACACACAACTTTTTAGAGGACTCTCCAACAAGATCTTCTTTCTCAGGAACAACCACTTTAGCTTGGGTCTTCTCAATGGATGGTTCTTCACAAGTGATTGTTCCACAATACCCAACATCTATTGGAGATTGGATTGGGTAAGAGACAGTCTTGTTCACATTGAGGAGTGTGACCTTCTTGTTTGGGAAATCAATACATGCTCCAACTGTTGTGAGAAATAGAGTGCCAAGGATCAAAGGAACTCTCTTCTCAGTTGTCATCTTCAGAACAGTGAGGTCTATAGGAATTGTGCATGCTCCAATCTTCAAAGGAAAATCCTTGATGAGGCCAATGGGGGTTGTAGAAGATGAATCCCCAAACATAAGAGAAGATGTGTCTGGCTCCATGCTCTCAATACCAAGACTTTTCACCATTTCCAATGAGATCACATTCACACTTGCACCAGAATCAACCAAAGCATCATTCATAGTGATCTTACCAAGGGAGCAAGACAATGTGAACTTCCCTTGAGACTCTAGCTTAGGGAGAGACTTTGGAGGGACTGGTGGATCAATCTTCAAAATGGAGATGTCCAAAAGCTCGGCCACTTCTGTTTGGTGGTCTAGAATGTCCTTGATGAGCATCATTTGGACATGAGCTTCACGCATACCAGAGATCTCTGGGAGCCTGACCCCAACTTCACTAAGATCTTTCCTGAACTTGGAGATAACCTTTTTCTGAGCTTTGGTGAGGATCCTTTGTGGAAATGGGAGTGGGACCTCATACGGTGGTAGCTCAACCTCAGGAGCTTCTTCCAGCTTGACCTCTTTCAGCTTGTGCTCAGCTCTCCTCTCAACCGGTTTCTCAGCTCTAGGCTCAGCTCTCTGCAGATTCTTTGCTTCAACCTTCCTTTCAGCTTGTACCTGAACCATTTTCATAGCTTTATCCACCATCTGTGCTTCAGCTGTTGCTACAACTAGTTTCTCAACTTTTCCAAGCTCAGTTCCAAACACTATCTTCTCAATCTCATCTACCTCTTTCTCATAATCACTCAGCTCAATCTTTGAAGAAGTAGTAGAGATGATAACATTGCAAAACTCCTTGGGATTCTTTTCTGGTTTTCCTGGTAGAGTTCCTTGTTGTCGATTGGAGTTGGAACTCATAGAGGCAAACTGATTCTCCAAAGCTTTGAACTTGTTGTTGAGCTCATTGTAGCTCCCATCAATCTTTGAGTGGATGTTCTTCAACTCATAACCAATTTGCTTCTCACTTCTTGACTGAGCTTCAAGTAGTTGCTTGAACATTGATTCCACACTTGTGTCTTGAGCCTGATGTTGAGAAGAACTTCCTTGGGCTTGAGTAGACTGGTTTCCTTTGTTGGAGAAACCAGGAGGAGGGTTCTGCTGAGGTTGATGGCTTCCTTGCTGGTTGTTCCTAGGTTGGTAACCACCTGGTTGGTTGTTGGAATAAGGTATTTGCTGGTAGTTGTTATACTGAAAGTTGGGCTCCTTCTTGTACCAAGTACCATTGTTGTTGATGAAGCATAACTCCTCTTGACCTTCTAACCCATCCACTTCATTCACCTTAGGAGGAACCTCTTGACTAGGATCACCAACAAAGCTAACATGTTCCTTCTTGGATTGGTTTGAAAGAACCAAGTCCAACTTGTCTTGCAGAGACTTGATATCTCTCCTTGTCTGCTGGTCATCCCCTCTGTTGGCTCTATCATACTCCTCATTGTAGACTGAATCACTCTTTGCCATGTTCTCCACCAGCTCCTCTGCATCCTGCTCAGTTCTGCCCAAGAAGAAACCATTACTAGCAGTATCAAGCATGTTTCTGCAAGATGGGAGAACTCCTCTGTAGAAAGTGCTAAGCAAACTCTCTTTGCTGAAACCATGATGAGGACACTGAGCTTGGTAGTCCTTGAATCTCTCCCATGCCTCATTAAAGCTCTCTAGATTCTTCTGCTGGAAACCAGAGATCTCATTCCTTATCTTAGCTGTCCTTGAGGTAGAGAAGAATTTCTCCAAGAAGGCTTCCTTACATCCCTCCCAAGTGGTGATAGTGTCACTTGGGACAGACCTCTCCCACTGATGTGCCTTGTCTCCCAAAGAGAAGGGAAACAGCTTCAGCTTGAATGCATCTTCAGAGACACCATTTGTCTTGGACAAACTACAATACTGATCAAACTTGTACAAGTGATCAATAGGATCTTCAGCTGCCAGGCCATGAAACTTGTTGTGCTCAATGGTGTTGAGTAGCCCTGACTTGATCTCGAAGTTGTTGTTCTCCACAGGTGGTGCTCTGATTCCCAACCTATGACCATGAATGTGAGGGCGATCATAGGTTCCAATGGCGCGAGCTTGGCGCTGTGGGTGTTGTGGTCGAAGGTTGGCAGCTCCTTGACCATTTCCCTCTTGGGCAGCTCCCAAAGGGATCTCTCCATCTTGATTCTGGTTCTGATGGTGAGCCATACCAAAACCCAATCTGTTGAAATGAGCCTGTTGCTCCTCTTCTCTCCTTCTTCTTGTATTCTCTCTTTCCAAAGCCCGGATGTCTGGTACTAGAGGAGTGAGGTTTGTAGTCCTTCTACTTCTCAAGTTCATACACCTGAAATGAAAAAAAAAAAAAGCAGAGCCAATATCGCAATAAAATAAAAATGACTTAGTCTCAAGCAAGTGACTAAATCCCAATGTCAAAATCACAATAGAACTTGGCAACGGCGCCAATTTGATGCTAGGACTTTTCAAGGGTCCCTATCAAATGATGTAGTATAAAAGATTGTCGAACCAATCCTAAGTGATTCTAATGCAAAGGGAATGCAAGTCTATGCTTAATCTAAGTGCAACCAATTGAGTGAAGTGAAGTGAACTAAAACTAGACTAGAAATGCAATAAAAGAGTGAACTTTCTTTCTCAATATGAAGCAAGTGGACTCATGGGGCTAGGCATTTGATCTTGGGTGATGTAGATCCAATCTAAAGGTGACAAGCTATCAATCAAGCACTTTCCTTATGCCTAGACACAATACTAAACAAGCTCTATCCCTAGATGAATGTTCATTTGCTAAAGTAACTCAAGCATCAAATCCCTTTGGTTGAATGTTACTAAAGCAATCATGGAGAACAAGTCTACTAGCAATCTTAACACCTTTAACAACAAATCTCTTTGGCAAAGTGCATTAAAAGCATTGAAGAGTTGGTTCAGACATTTCATCATACACCTTTCGGGCAGGAAATGTCTAAGGATCTATTTTAGTATGATCAAGACCAAAATAGCATTGAGAACCCTCAACAAGCAAGGAAAGAAGTAGATTTAACACTAAACACCCTAGATCTTCACTAATCACCCTTAATCACCTTAACCCATGAATCCTAGATAGATCTACTCACTAATAGACATGATTAACCCAAAAACCAAAGATGATTCAAGGTTAAACATGCTAGTGAACAAGATAATCCAACAAACACAAAGAAAATAAGATGAAAAAGGATCAAAGATCCAAGCTTTCTTCAAGGTTTACAAATGTGTTTTTGAGAGAAAAAGAGTTCATTTCCCCAATTTGGGATTACAAGAGTATTTATATGGTCTTTAGAAACCTAATGGTACCAATAGAAAAGTCTAAAAAACCCCTAAAAATCATAAAAACGACCAAGTGATAACACGCAGCGGGGTCTCCGTACCCGGGTCACAACCCCGCTCCAGCCGTTTTTCCTCCATTTCTGTGTAAACCCGAGCGGGGTCTTAACCCCGCTCCGTCACCCCGCTCTGGATACACAGCGGGGTCGTAACCCCGCTCCGTCACCCCGCTCCAGGCGTACTGTGTTCGAGTATTGATATGCCTCCAGTAGATTGATCATAACTCCTCCAATACAGCTCCAAATGACTTGAGACCACTTCCATTAGAAAGCTATCTCAATTTCCAATATTCTCCCAGAAGATGGGCTTCAAAAGATATCTTTAAGGTCTCCATCCATGTTCATCTTTCAACCTTTTACACCACAAATGCCTCCAAACACTTCCAAAAACTCCATAGCACACTCCAACACCTAATAAAGACTCATGTATACAAAATGTAACCTAAAGATGACTAAATCCTCATATATATGATTAAAATGTACAAGAATGAATGGCTAAAACAATGTAAATATGCAAGATATCAGCTAGCATGGGATTTAGTCTCTTGGTAGATTTGAATGGTTAGAGATATTCCTATTGAGTGGAGAAGAGAAGCTGAGATGATGTTGAAACCCTATGCTTCGATTCTAACTCTTCATTATCATATTTCTATATTTTCGATTGCAGGGGGGTCTCATCGTGAATCCAGTTCTCTTCAAACATTTACATTGACAAGAATGTATGTAACTACTTTTTCTTTGTTGTTTCTTCCATGTCCTATCCACTCAAAGATCTCGAGATCAGTTGGCAAACATAACTCGGTTGGTTCCATGAAAGTAGAAATCCTGTAGAAGTTGTGTACCGATATAATGAACACATTTACTTTATTTATTTTTTTGTCAACCATTTACTTTGTTAATAACTTAATAATGTGATAAAAGTAGGAGGACATTTTCCATTTCGAACGTTTTTTTTAAAGTAAATTTGTGACCTTATAAATGTCTGAGAAAACAAGAATATCGTTGGTTATGTTATTTGTCCCACATCGTGAATACGAGAGAGAAGAGGCAAAGAAGTGCTTGTACATAAATAAGATGGGCCTGGACGTTCAAAATTAAAAAGGGTCGGATGGCTATTTATGCCACGCTCAGCCTGAGATTTAAAAGGGTGAGTGCTGTATGGCACAATCAAGACATATGGCCGACATTATTTATGGAAACCCCCATAGGGTTGGCTCGCTCGGCCGACCCTCCAATTTACTACAAATTGTAAAATTATTTTTACTACAAGTGCCGTTAACGAACTTATATACTCATGGTTTAGAATTATTGAATTTAGTATTACTTTTTTTGCATCTTTAAGCAGAAACACCTAATACATTTTGAGTTAGTTCAATTTTAGTTTTGTATCCGATATACTTATCATTACATGAAATATAAAGTTAAATGGATCTTAGTGTAAGCATAATACGTACTTACGTAGTAATAGACTTCAACATATGTATATCAACTTTTGATATATAATTGTTAATTTAAAGTAATACAGTATTTGTTAATTTATGCGAAACTCTTTGGAATTTTTTTGGGGGATTTTATATCTACTTAATTTGGAATCAGTTTTTATTTTTTGTTTTAACAATATTGAGTTTCGAGGACAACGGTCCCCCACCCGTCTTTTACTTAACAAATACGGCATATTAATCACAATGTCTTTATCCCCCCAAAAAATATGTAAAAGGCAAATGCAAATTTTATTGCCAAGGATTGAATAAAACAAGTCTTACAAACGACTAAAAACTCTTTAAACATAGTTATCAAGTCTTAAAATGAATTAACAAAATAAAAAATGTTGGGATTTAATTAGTCCACATCCAACTTTTTATTATTCGATTAATATAATATTTGTCCATTTTAGGCGTTAAATGCAAATTTCGTATGAATTTATTTTCGGTTTTTATTCCTAAAAAGTGTCGTACTAATTAAAATTCAACTTCTCTTTATATATCGAATACTTTTTGTCTAATTTTTCAATGTGAGACTTAGTTTGACATCTCACATTAAAAACCACACTCATCATGTGTTTTCGCGTCAACGGATCATCTTGGCACCACCTTGTACCATTAATTGTAGGGTTTCCTTTGATAATATATCTTCCGTGACGTATCGTTTTTTTGAAAATATTCTTCCATAACATCACATGTTTCATAATCTTCTGAATAGTTCTACCAAATATACTAGACATTCTTTGTCTAATTTTCCAATATAAAATTTAATTTGATATCTCGCATTCTTTCACTCAAACTAAAAACCATATTTATCTCATGTGTTTTTGCTTCAGCGGATCATTTTGACACCATCTTATACCAGTAATCGTGGGATTTCCTTTAAAAATATATCTTCCATAACATTTTGTTCCTTTGAAAATATTCTTCGACAAAATCACAAATTAGATGATCTTCTGACTCCTTCTGCCTCACATACCTTTCATCTCCATACAGCTTTTCCTTTTTGTAAATCAATCGTAGTGTTTTTTTTTGTAATAAAAAAGCAGTCAGTCTTAAATTCATATTTGGTCTTGTACCGATCTTTTTTTTTTTGGAACACGTCTTGTACCGATCAAATTGCTATAAAACGTTGGACTATTACAAGACAAACACAAAAGGAATGTTTATAAATAAAAAACAACGACTGATTTCAAACCACTCCCTTGCCTTTTAATTGTCATCTTTTCGTAACTATGTGGAATAATTGAAGAGTTTAGTTGAAAATTATTTGGATTCCAGCTATTTGGACTAATCTGAGGATTGACTTATTTAGTTTTTATGTGATTTCAAATCAAATCTTTCGTTATGTGTCTTTCCATGATTTCATGTTCGTAAATTTTTGTATACAAGTATTGTAAACAAACCTAGTAGAGACGAAAGTATATATTGTTTTTTGGTAAATAAGTAAATATTGGTTTGCTAACAAGAAGAAAACAAGTTTAAGGAAATTTCTAAATCGCAAGTAACAAAATAATATTAGTGATTTACTAGAGATCATATGTAGTGCCATAATTCATTAAACACTGATAGAGTGTAATTCACCTGGAAGTGTTGCAGTGGTTGTTTGCAGTGGTTGTTTATGTTAAGATAAATGGGTTTCAAATTTAAAATCAATTGGTGATAAGAAGAATGACTCATATATTTTATATATTACTAAGGATCCATTACAATACCCGATGTGGGACCTTTGTCCCTAATATGTTCACTCGAGATGATGGCTATTTGAGCGTCAATTTTGGAATGTTGGGGAAATGATTGATGGACCAATTTTGGGCCAGATCGATGTGGATCAGACTGGATTGTTTGGATCGGGCTCTGATACCATGTTAAGATAGATAGACTTCATACTTAAAACCAATTGGTGATAAGAGGAGTGACTCATCTATCTTATATATTACTAAGGATTTCTTCTAATACCCGATGTGGGACATTTGTCCCTAATAGTTTATTGGTTTGAAACAATTCATAAACTCAGTTTTCCCTTGGATTCAAATTTTCAAGGAATACCTTCACTTCTATTGTAATAGGCAAACTGATTTTGGGATGTGGTCCAGGTGTTCTAATCTAATGTGTTACCTTTTAACTGGCTACAAACCCTCAGTCCCTCACTCGAGATTATTTCGGTTTGTTTTGGCTGCATATTTCATCGATCTTTCCAGAGAAGGTTCGAGCGGTAAACTCCTAGCTAGCTTCGTAGCAATATTTTTAAAAAAAATTGTGATGAAATATTAGATAATCACATTGCTAATGCTATCAAATTTCTTTGCTTCTTGGAATAGACTTGCTATTATTGGCAAGATAATAATCTATCATAGGATACGTTATATAAATTTGCTAATAATACATGAGAGCAAAAACAAATGCCAGCATATACGGTGATAATTATGAAAACAAATCGATACATTGATATATACATTTTTGGATAGTATACATAAATATACCATGATAGGAAAAGCCAAATCATGTCTACCAAACATAAAAATACAACACAACACCAAAAGTAAAATTATCTCTCTATATATAAAACCATCTTATATGCACCCAACACATTTGACTGCTCTTTCATCTTTAAACTTGCCTCAAGATCCTAGCTTTAGGGTTTCAACATTTCTTCAGAAATATCTCTCGATCGATTGAAGCAATATATGCAAAATATGGAGTGTGATAGATCATCGTCGTCCACATCATCAGAAACCGGAGCCGTTCTTCATCATCTTACTTCATCGTCGGTATCCACCGTGACGAGACGAATGTACGAGTGCACTTTCTGCAAAAGAGGTTTCACGAATGCACAAGCTTTGGGTGGTCACATGAACATCCATCGACGTGACCGTCTCAACAAGGCGGCCAAGCAGCAAAACGACGCTGACTTAGCACTCTCCAGTGCTCGAAGATGTTTCCACGTGGCATCGTCTGATCGTGGAGGCTACGAGCAAGTTGAATCCGTCGCCTTGAGGACGACCACGAACTTGAGCTTACGAATCGGCTCGATGGTTACAAGGAGAGAAAACGTGGTCGTTGAAGGAGATGAAATCGATTTGGAGCTACGTCTTGGCTTATGAGATCATCAACCACTACAGTCTACATCAATATTTGTGTAATACGTTTTTGGATTATTGTATGGTTTTCGGGGTTGATTTATATACGTAAGCTAGGGAGCATATGAGGAGTTCATAATATGTCAAGGTAAGATATTTTTGGGCGCGTATCTAATTATGCATGTTTTTATGATCAATCATTGAGATATATTACATCTTTAATCTTTCAATAGTATGTCAAAAATATTAATTTCTCTGAAAAAATCAGATCTATCCAACAACAAAATGATCGAACTATATACTACAAATACCAGCGTAGTGAATTTTGTCTTCTAATATAAAATTCTTAACCAAAAATTCAAACAAAAACTTATCATTTTATTATTTGAGAACAAGATTAGGTGAAAATTTTATATTTTGATTAACTAAATTTGACATATCTAAGATGACATGTATTGATGAATCAAGTATGATTCAATTCCACACAAGATTAGATGTTGACATGCTTTTGCGAAATTAGCTTAATTAAACTATTCTTAATTACCACAATTTTAATACTATTCATATTATAAAATTTGATGTATATTCTATTCGTGTTGTTTGGTATTGCTTAGGGTTTATGCGATTTGATCTAATTTAGTTGATTTCCAATTTTACACTATGATTTTAAAACATACATTAACAATTATAACAATTTATTTATACTATGATTTACTAGTATATTATGTCTTTTGTGTTTAGGCTTGAATACGTGAAAGTTTAGTTTTTACGGTATAGGGCTTTGGTTTCAAAACCAAAGGACTGTATGATACACAATATATTTTGTTGTATGATTAAAAGATTATTTTAATAGTGTATAATATTTGATTGATTGATTGATAACCACGTAAAATGTGATATTCAGTTTTTGATATTGTTTTCAAAAAGTAAAATTTACTATATCTTCTAATCACCGAAATAATCGTTTTTGTAAAGGAGAATATGCAAAAATACACTATAAATTTGTTTAGCCATTAATTTAAATATAATGTGTAATTGGTTGGTAATATAATAAAACCAGCGAGACTCAAAAAATTTGTGTAAAGATTATTAACAAATGAACTTTGTATAATTTCAGAGCCGGTAACTCGATCCTTTTTTTCCTTTTTTTTACCAAAAATTCTTCTACTAATTTTGGTGAGATATTAGATGGAAAGCATGAAAGGAACATGCATATATGTAAAATATGATTATATATTTATTCATTACAATAAATTAATATTCTTTCCGTTTTATAAAAAAATATCAATTTTCATAAAAATTAAGAAAATGATTGAAACACAATTAAATTTTTATTAGTTACATATGTTCAACCAATAGTATTTGAGATAAATAAAATTATTTATAAAATCAATGTATTTGTAATTAATATTAAAACTGAAAATTGTATTAGAATTCTAAGATATACTTTTTTATAACAAAATAAAAATGTTAAAATGACACTTAATACGAAACATATATAATAATATCAAAGTTTAACCGTCTAATTGTTTGAAATGCCCAGATGTCATTGGAAAAATCATTTAAAATATAAATATACTCAAAATTCCAAAAGAAAAAAACTTATACATTCAATTTAGGGCATGACTGGTTTTCCCGCTACCACCCGCAAACGCAGCTTTTGCGGTTTCTACCGGTTGTTGGCGTTTCGAAACAATCATAGAAAACGCTACAAATCGCTTCAAACCGCTCCGAACCTCTTAAAATCAAAAGCTGGTTCCAGCTAGCGTTTGCGGTTGCGGACAATTGCGGGAGGATAATTTTTTTTCTTTAAAATCAAAATCAATAAAAATAATACTAAAAACATCCAATAAATTTTTTAAATTGAAATAATAGAAATTGTAAAATGTATACATATTATATTTTAATTTATATTATAAAAATTTCAAACCAAAATATTTTCTATAAATTTTTAAAATTTAATAATATGATTTTATAAATATAAATTTTATATTTATTATATTTTTCATATTTTTATAATTATATAAAATGTAAATATTGTTAATTTATTATTTAACAGATGTTGCGTTTGGTAGTTTACCAGTCATAAAAGTCCCGCAAACACAACAATTACTAACCGCTGTACCAGTCGTACAAATCTATAGAAAACGCTTGAAACCGCAACCATCCGCACCCGTAAACTCCCGCAACCGCAAACGCAACCGCTGCGGTTAAACCAGTCAGGGTCTTACTTTCTCAACAAACGGACTATTATAACTTCTTTTTTATTCCTATACACTGTACCGCTATTATTTGATAAATATAGCTATATTTTCTCTTATCTTTGGTAGTATTACCAAAAATTGACTTTATTCTACCCTAAAAATCTATCTTATTAAAACAGAAACATTGTAACTTTTTCTAGTTAGATTTTTAAATTGGACCTACTATTAGATATGATATATTTTCTGATCCTATTAACTAACAATTAATGTTAGTAAATTATTTCCTTATTCTATGCTAACCTAATACCTTATATACATTCATTTTATCAGTTGGTCCATTTTTTTTCTATTCAAAAAAATATTTTATTTCCCAATTAATTTCATAACCAACATGCAGTAATGTTAAATTTGAGATTTCATAATCACCATCCAATAAATCCATGCGATGATCACCATGCAATACATTACTCCTTAACCAATTAATTTTATATAATAATCGTACTATATGATATATTAATTCAAAGTGGATTCAAATCAAACTTATTAACCCATTACCTTTTAACCAATTTAAACATGATTATATATCGGATTACCGGATTTACTAACTCGACGATCTAAATTGGATTTAAAAATATTGTTTCAAACGTAGTTTTTTAAATAGACAAAATTTTTACATATTAAATATTTGTAACATTGTTAACAAAATTTTGAATCATAAAACATTCCACGCTTCTGAAGCGCGGATCATGATCTAGTATTTGTTACATTACATTTATGTAACTGACCTCATGCATGAAATAGATCACAATTGGATTAACTAAAACTTAACACAAAACTATTGACGGTAACATTAGTGCATCATTAAGTTGAAGACGAACATAAGAGTTAGTATTTGTAGTATTACCAAATTATTTTTCAAAATCTTACGTTTATAACATTTCAATTAGATATTATAAATGGCTCATTGAAGCGCTTAGTAGAGACAATACTCCAAAGTAAGGCCATGATTAACCCCGATCTTTTAGCCGAGGTTCTTAATTTATGATTTGACATTTTTTATTTATTTTTCTTTCATTTTTCGGCTAAAAATAAATATTATATCTCTTATTTTAAGAGTCAGTTCTCAACTTTTCTTAGTTAAAATCTAAGAAAAGTTAAGAACCATCTCTTATCCGAAGCTAATAATTCTAGTTAAGAAACTGAAGTTAATAATGGTCTAATATCCAATAATATTATTACTTTTTTTTTCAAAAACACAATTCTCTCTGATATCTATTCTTAAATTTTTGTCACAAAAAGAACTCTTAAATATGCAAAATATTCTTATACATCTTACTTTATAGATAAACACATAATAATAAAGTAAAAATAACAATAATAATAAAACATTTTTTATAATTTTGAATTATATGTTTTATATACAATTTTTATAATTTTTCGAATTCTTTTATTCATCTTTTTGAAATTCTAAAATGCTTTTTGAAACCATTTTCCAAATTTTTATTTTTAGATTTTAGTATTTATTTTCTATTTTTAAAAATTTTAAACTCAAATTCTAAAACTTTACTTCTTAATTCTAAACTCAAAGTCTATAATTAGTTAACTGTAAAAGGACGAGTATATTTACTATTCAATAAATAGGCTATCATGTTTCAAAAAACAGAAATTTTATAAAAAAAGCTCATTTGTCTTCGAAAATCGAAGCTCCTCGGAGAAAGAGGAGCTTCCGTTCAGTTTCTTGGAGTCTTCTCTCCACTATCTCTTCCACCTCTTCTCCTTGTATCTACCAAAAATATTTAATATAATGTTAATTCGTGTTAAATTATAAAATAGTGTTGTTTTTATTTTTCATACAAATTAAATATTTTTCTATTTTAATAATTATATTTGTTATTGATAAAAAATAACCAAGTAATTATATTTATCTAGTCAATAGTATTTGAAATAAGTAAAATTATTTATACGACAATTTTACTGTATATTTAATACTAATCTTAAAATATATATAAATTATAGGAATAGACAAAACAATAAACTCGAAAATCCAAAATGATCTAATCCCAACCGAAAAACTTGACATTATAT
Source organism: Raphanus sativus (assembly GCF_000801105.2). Classification (NCBI taxonomy): domain Eukaryota; kingdom Viridiplantae; phylum Streptophyta; class Magnoliopsida; order Brassicales; family Brassicaceae; genus Raphanus; species Raphanus sativus. Next base: position 34,422,337 of record NC_079519.1, on the reverse strand, counting down.
TTGAATGGATTTTATTTATAGCATTTTGTTTTGAGTTTTACCAAAACCAATCCCGATTCCAAACATCCAAAAAAAACTCGAAAGTTTTCGATATCCCAAAAAACTCATACCAAACACAAACTCAATCCTGAATAAATATTTATAACATGAAAATAACTCTAGTACTTAGTTTAATGTATATTTTAATAATTAGTAAACTACTGATAATTTTATGTTCTGATAATTGCATTTAAGTTTGATTGCAATTTTTTTTTTATCTTCCAAAACTTATTTTAAGTGTAAATAATATTTTCTACGTATATAGAATTGTTAGTTGTTAGTTTTAATTTGCTTATGTTTTTCTCTTCTTAACATCCACTTCTTAATCATGCGTGAAAGCTGATTAAACTTTTCAAGTTTGTGAATGTACATTGTATATATTTTCGAGTCACAATAAAGTATTTGGATAACTGAAACCCAACTACGAATTTTTTTTTATTTTTTTTGGCATCAAAAGATTATTATATTATTCAAACTTGAGGTGGTCTGGGTAACCAGACCGGAATAGAACAATCAAAGTAGCAAAGCGATCTATGAAAGGTACGAGCAGTCCTAGCTAAAGAATCAGTTATCACATTATCGTTTGTTGGCACATAGCAGATTTCAACCGCGTTTTCAATATGTTACCATATGTGAACCGAATACATAGTATATCATAGCGATAGAAACGTGAACTGAATTAAACCTAACCGCAGTTGGTTTCTCTATATGTTCCATAATCATAAAATTATATATTGTTTAATTTTAAGGCTACTACTTCAATTAGAAAAGTATAACAGGGAAAATGTAAAGATCTCAAAAATCTCAATAATAATAATAATAGTCCAAAACCTGGAAAAAAATGAACTGGACATATACCTGTATCTCGATGTTCATGGTCGCAGAGAATTCGTGAGGAGAGAAATTGCCTTGGACCGTTTTGAGTTTTGTACCCATTGATTTAAGACATTGAAGACTTTTTACCATTGAATCCATCCCAGACAAGGGTTCTTGTAGACTAAACCTAATCTCTGTTGATTTTGCCTCCAACGCATTTATTCTTCTCTCCAGTTCTTTCTTATATTCTTCTAGTTTCCGAATCTGATCTACCGCTTTTTCAACAATCGAGATTTTGTCATTCTGAAACATTTTTTACAGTTATATATTAAATAGTATATAGATTAACAATAATCATAATAATTAGTGACTCTAAGTCGTAAAGAATCAAAGTGTTAAGAGAAAAAAAAAGTCATTAAGAAAATAAAGCTTCACTTAAATATAATAGACATAAGTAAGTCTTGTACCTTAGTGGCAAATGGTAATAGAGAATGCAGAGCTGAGTAACTCTGTTTTTGATTCACTCTTCTCGTCCTCTCTTGTATCATATGTCGTCGGCATCTCTCCTTCTCCGGCGCTAACGCACTTTTCTTCTCCTCCCAATTCTTTCTCAAAAGATTCAACATTCTCTTGTTCACGTTCACCGACGATGAACACGATACCATCGCCTGTTCCGTGTTTCTCGCGTATGACTTAAAAGCGCTTCTGTTTAGTACACTTACGGTATTGTCAGCATTGCCGGAGACATCACCGGCGATCAGATCCCAGAATATGTCTTCTTCTTGCCAAATGGAATCTAGAAAGAAGTTATCCATATTCGTCTCTCATTCACTTCGTTAAGGATCTCGAGTTGTGGTTTGATGTTGTGCATCTCGTGTTTGTTTATATATATGTTATTATTTAAACACGTGGGGTTGGGGTTTTGTTGATTTAACACATGGTCAACGCATCCAACTTTCTTGTTTATATTGGTGAGGAATGAGGATAATTCTGGACAAAGTCAATCGACGTAGGAAACAGAGAAACATATAGCCATATAGAAAGTCAAGTGAGGTATCTTTTCAACAATATTTTCTTTTGACGTGTCTTTACTTTTGAATAGGAAGGAAATTTCCCTTGTGTGAACGACTTGACTATAAAATTCGATTCGTTCATTTCAGGTGGAGCTATAATTTATCTATTTAATTAAAATAAGTATCAGACTGCTTTTTTTTTCCCATTCTCCAAATTGTATTAGAATGCTTTTCTCCAATTCCTTTTACGCCAATCCTTTTCTTGTCTGATAAAGAAATGTGTCTCAGGCCTTACCTCTACTATAATGAACTTTTTTGGCTAATGATCCTCAGATTATTTCGAACCCCATTTCATAATTTACTCTAAAATAAAACAAGGATATAGATTTTGGGGTGAAAATATTCGAATTCTACTCAATTTTTTACTCCATAAATAAAATATTTATTTTACTTTTATTCATTATTACATTTTTACTCTAAGAATAAAATAGAATTTTACTCAACTTCATTATAATTACTTCATTTTAGAGAAATGAAATTTCACATTAAAAATGTCTTTACTAACAACTATTCCTCGTCATGTACGACTCTGGTACCTTAATCTTTTAGAGGTTTAAAAAACTTATTTAGTTATTCTGCAATCACTACATGATGTTTTTCGTACTTGCTTTTATTCGCATGATATCAAGAATCACTTCCCAACAAATCACCAATCTTTTAACTAAGACTGAAAATAATATCCACACCTGAAAAACCGAGCTAGAACCGACCCTAAAATCAGGATACCAAACCCATTCAGATCATGCCTAAGTATTTGGAAAGGTCCATTTCCAAAACCTGAAATCGAAACAGAACCTGACATGTACTGAGAACCGAATAAGTATCCGAAAATATCCAGACACACATATATATATATATATTATACTATTATTATAATATATTTGTAATAATACCTAAAAATAAAATTCTAAATCAAATATATTAGTTGTTTTGATTATTTATAGATAGAAATGGATGCTTTGGATAAAAAAAATACCCAAACAACATTGTTTCTATGGTTACTTTCAAACAAAAATAACCTATTTGAACCATATATATTTAGTATTTTTAGTTTTTAGTTATTTTTAGATAGGTTTGAGTAGTTTACATATAAATATCCGTGTCAAATCGGATAATTTGGCTATTTCGGTTAAAACTAAACCCATTCGGACCCGATCTAAAATAATATGGTACCTGAATGGATTGTACCCATATCCGAGAGAGTATCTGAATGCACATATCTACTTCTACTACTCCAACTCAAACATGCCTAATCTGAATTTCTCCCTAAATGTGTGACCAAAAAAATTTATGCACTTTGGTTATATAGTTAATCAAATCAATTCTCTTAAACTTTACACCATATATTATCATATATCATAAATTGCGATGTTACAAATACGTTTCACCGAATTTCAGTTAGACTCATATGAAAGTCATGGCTCATGTGTACTATGAATAGCTCAACTAGTATGACGGTCTCTGCTATGGCCAACAAGCTATTGTGTAGGGACTTACGTTAAACCAAGCTGCCAAGCTTGAGTAAATGACAATGCTAGAAGGAAATATTTTCTCAGTTTTCTAACAACTCGAGTAGTTGGATCTATGCTTAACCAGCTTAATCGAGAATCCATACATATACATGTGTATGTATTCGAAGAAAGACCTTCCTTCACTCCAAGTTATGGAGTTGACTCTGAGTTATGAGATTGGTAGTTATAACTGGGACTGTCAAAACTCGACCCATTTTTTAAAGCAAAAGAGCGAAGCCAAAAGGCCACATCACTCATACAGTAGACTGATAAGTAAATAGCCTGAAACAGATTTCGAAGATAACATGGGTGCATGAGTTCTTTGCATGAAAGAAGAGCACTTTGGACTGCCAGTGTTCATGGGCCTTACACATATAAAATCCGAGTGGGGCCTAAGAGTCAGAATCAGAAAATCCAAAAAACTCTATTTGAATCTGAATGGATCATATCCGAACGCTCATACCTAAACACCCTAGAAGCTTCAGTTCAATCGTGATGATAGATTTTATCTAGGTTATATAACGTGGAACTTTTCATATTACGCATTGATAAAAGTATTGTGTTTACATTTAAAAAGAAGTAGATTACCATCGGCGCCATTCACAAATTTATTATTTACATATTAAAAATTAAGATAATAAAACAGGGGCGGACGCAGGAAGGTGTTTAGTCGGGGGCACATACATTATGTCAAATTTTCAGTAGGGGACATTATCAAACTTTATACTATTTACTAAAGGAAAAAATAAAATCAGATGGGGGCACATGCCCCCGTACGTATGGCTGTACATCCGCCCCTGATAATAAATCATTTTTGAACAAAATGGTAAAGTTTTATTTTGGAACTTCATATATATTAAGCATTTGATATCAAAATTGTTCAGCTTAATAATGATAAACTGAAATAACATTGCTCTTTACGTTGGAATCATTTGTTTTAAGTCTAATGAATTGATTAAAAACTCAATAAGTGTGAATAAAATATTTTTATAGTTCTAAGGGTTTATTAAAATTATGAACAAGTATTAACTGAAATAAAACAGGGTATTTGAATTTAACTAAAAACTTATGAAATTAAATTAAAATTTAAAATGTATCTAAATAATTACAGAACATTTCCTATATTATTTGGGTATAAATATACATATTCCATTTAAATAATTATGGAATATTTTTCAAATAAGCATGAAATATTTCTTATAATATTTATGGACTATTTCTGTTTCACGGTCGGACAAGTAAGTAAATTTTTTTTTTTAATAATTACTTTGGGGTAACAATCAACTCATATCCATATAAATAGAATAGAGTCTCTTCATTAAACACACAGAAACTCATATCTTCCAGTTTATCACCTCTATTCAAATTCCCAACTCTCAGTGTAACATCCCGAGTTGTGATATGTGAAAAGGCTTAAGAGAATTGATTTGGCTACCTATGTCACCAAAGTTGACTTACCTTTTCCGGAGCACATCCTGAAAGAACTCCAGAGTTAAGCGTGCTTGAGCTGGAGTAGTAGAAGGATGGGTGACCTATCGGAAAGTGATTCGCGATAGCGTGCGAGTGAGGCCAAAGCACGGGGAAAGGTCGGGTGGTGATTGCAGGGTCAGTAAACAATGATTTCGAGCCTTGAAAAATTAACGACCGACCGTCGGATGGGATGGGGCCCACGGGCCGAGAGAGCGGGCGTGGGTGGCCCATTAGCCGTGGACGGTCGGGGCGTTACACTCAGAGCTTTCAGAAGATGGTTAGTTAATTTGTGAGGAAGCACGTATAAAAAGCATACGCATATAGTTTTACACATTCAGAAACCTGTATTGACTCTGTATATTATTCTTCACAAGTTCACAACTTTAATGTAATTTCATTATTTGCAGCAAGAATTGAGATTCCAGTATGGAGTTACTGGTGGAAAAGCCAAGAAGAAAGCTTTAGCTTATATCTATAAGTGTAAAGGTACACTGACACAATTTAGTGGTTATATTTGAGCCAAACGATATATCCTAATGATTTTTTCCTATCTTTTAGGAGTAAGGGATGTATCACTAGAAAACGTTATACTTATCGTCTCTGGAGAAGGACTAGACGAAGATAAAATGAGGAGGAAGATGGATGAGATTTTTTCGTCCAACCCGGGGTGCCTATCGTGTTTTTAGTTTCAGCGGATGATATTGGTCTTCGTATTTTTATAAGTTTTGGATTTTAACTTAGAAGTTTATGCTTATTACTTATGTCTTCGGCTTTTAATTCTTTGGAATTCCTATAGTCATTGACTACATCCTAGATAGTTTACTAGTATGATGATTTTTTTGTAAAAATATTTTGGATTTCAACTAATAATTTTATGCTTCTTAGTTATATGTCTTGATGTTCTATGAAAGTCTTTGGACTTTCTTTGAAAAAAAGAACTCATCTAAGTGTTAGAAAGACACACGCACACATTGTGCTAAGGTTAGAGACCAATACAAAAAGAAGCTTAACTTCGCGTATACAAAGATTATTGTGGATTATTGATGATAGACTTAAAATTTGGGTTGTTTTAGAATAAACAAGCCCCATTCATATTAGGGTAAAGTTTCCTTGATCTTCTCAGTCGTCTTGAGGATCTCCAGGAACGAGGGGCTCTAGTCTATGTCCCAGCATTTTGATGATAATGCTGAAGCATTCATACATGGAGAATGCAATTCTCAAGCTTTCTCCTTTTCCCCGAAACGAGTATCTTTTTCTTCTTCCAAATCCAATTGATGCAATAATTCACTTGACCTCCTTCACAATTTCCTTTACAAAATCGGCTTCAGAGCTGCCACAAAAGTAGTACCTTATTTCATACCGTATCCTTCACATCAGCATGCGGGACTTTTTTTTTTTAACTGATTCATGGGTTCAGAAAGAAAAAAAAACAGGTTAAGACTAGTTCAGTCAAAACACACTTCGTAGGATAACCTTGAAATATAAATTTTATTTTATTAAATAATATTTATTTAAATGTGAACTAGGTGATTCATCCGCAACTATGGGCATTAATATTTTTAAAAACAAAATATGATAATTTTGGGTAATATTTTATTAGTTTTAGTTGTATTTGTTTGTATATTTTTATATTATTTTAATTAAAGTTTTATTTATAAGTTGTTTTGTTGAGTTGTTATAATTCTTTGTGCAATATATATTTAACTTAGCCATGATATTATTTCTAAAGTTTTAAATTATCCGTATAAAAATTGATCTTAAATGTGTTAATTATTTTGATTCACTTTACTAACTTTTTCTCGGACTTTTTAACCAAATCATTCTTTTTTGTTGCATAAATATGGTTCTTATCTTTTGATTTTTATAATTGTAGAATTAACAGAAATTTAAAAATTATCTCATCATCAATCAAAATCAGATCAATAGAAACAACCTCCTTAAGATATTAATTAATATGTTAAAATAAAATATTAATAAATTATTACAAACTAAATCAGATTACTTTTATTCATTACATGAGTGCGTTTCATCATCTAAAATATATAAATATATAATAAATATTTTGTATATTTGATGTTGGGCCACAATGTTTTTAAAGTAAAATGATGATTACAAAGTTGCATAAACAAACAAACATAACCAATATAATTTTGAATGTTTATGAGCAGATATCAATAATTACCAAATAATTAAAATAGTTTGTAAATTCAAATTAAATTGTTGTTTTGATGTATTAAAAATTATTTTGTAAATGAAAAAGTTCTATATCTAAGGTTGATATATTTTATTTAGAATATTTTGTTTCCTCTTCTAATTTTTGATCAAAAACATATATAGCAAATATTTTCTTCTTTTAGTATTATATTATTTAAGATAAAGTTATTTATAAAACAATTCTTAAAAATAATATATCATTATTTTTACTAAATAAAAATTAGAAATCAAGTTTATTTATTTATATAAATATGATTTCAGTATTTTAGTCTTATGGATATTTCCTTTTTCTATTTTATGTAGTTAAGAAAATTTTAAAATAAAAAGGAAACTAAAGTCAACAATATTATGAAACAAAAACGAAAATAAAAATAAGAAACCATAATAATGACATTATTAATGTATAATATTTTAATTCATTACAAATATTTTTGTAATAGATCACTTTATGAATTAACGTGAGAACGACACATGTAAAATTAATTTCTCAAATAATATTCTAGAAATGTAATATTTTACTAAAATAAGATTATTTTGCTGCAAGCTTTAGATTTTTATTGTCTACTGATTAATTGATTTAATGTTTCATAAAAATCATTTTGTTACTTATTTGTCGACCAGATAAGCTTTATAATATATCCACTCCGGCAAAGCACAAATCATTCTTCAAAAATTTAAAATAAATTATAGGTCCATTCACAACATGATATACTGAATCATTCACAAAAGATATATATATATATATATTGGAAATTGCCTTTAAGTTCAAAAAAAAAAATATATATTGGAAATTGGTTGCAGTGTTCGGTTCGGTTACAGCATATAAACATTGTACATGTGTTGGAGTTCGAATATAATTAGTTTCATTATGAAACTTTCGTATTGCCTACCCTACCTAACATATAATGATGAGATAAACGGATGATCATGTCTATATGTTGTATCACTGATTGGACCGAACTGTGGATCAACCAAACATTAATTATACATTGATAGGCTAACCTCTGAAAATTTATTTTAGATTCCATATACATTGTGTTTTGCAATTATGACCACGAAATCGAACCCGGGATGGGGGATGTTATCAACCCCGGTGTCTTTTAGATATATCTCATTTTCGATATTTAATTTCTAGGTAGTGATGATAAACTTACAAGCTTAAACACCACATTCTAGGTAGTGATGATAAACTTACAAGCTTAAACACCACATAACAAACCCACCGATTCACAAATCACACTTCACATCAAACCCAAAGTTTTGTTGTTTAGCGTGTACAATATATACCACACTACGTTGAAATTTCCCCTTTCTGAAATAACTACTGATATATACCCAAAAATCTCCAAAATGTCGTAGTCCATAAATCATATTCAACGCGGTCTCAAACTATTTAGAGGTAGATAACTTTTGAGTGCAGCATTTGCACATGCTAAAGGCCCTGCCAAAATTACATTGGTTTGGTATGGTCCACTAAACCAAAACGTGTACAGCAACTGCCTTGCTGTAACATGAACAAAGAACAGAGAGAATCAAAACCCAAAAACTATAAGGCCACATAGATGATGAACTGTCACAAGACAAAAACCTTTTGAGTAGATTTCTTGTCAGATTGTTTCAAGATTCATATGTATGAAAGATCATAGAAGTTTCATAGAGACAGAGAAACAAAGTTGGGGGTTGAAATGACTTGTAAAGAAATCAATGAGTTTTTAATAAGTACCAATGTGTTGTTCCTTTAACAAGAGATATAATACACTGGAACAATCTCCAGAATTTTAACTTAAAAGTTACTTTAACGTTAGAAAAGCAAGTCAATAAACACGCACACAAAAAAAAAACTACAAATCTGTTTGACCTAAGACAGCTAAGATTTGAATTCTGTTGACTGGGATGATCTAATCTTGATTTATCAAGAACCACACATACAAGAAAGAGTAAGCTCTTGGCTTCAAGAGAGAGAGGTGACAGATGCACGTGGCAGACCACATCTAGTGCTTACCCTACAAACCCGAAACGCTCAACCAAAGAAAAGGGTTTTTATATTCTACACATGAGTGTATCATACTTTAACCCCACTTCCTTGAATTAGGGTTAACAAGGAAAATACGTAATGTATCTATACCGTCCATTACAATCAAAGAAAGTATCTTTTGGCTACAGATGAAAGTGTCCCACGAATGTCCCCAAAATGATGGGACACACTTTGCATCAAAGTTGATGCTACTGTTTGCTACCCGACATCTTTAGCTTTTGCCTTTGTCCTTAACTTAAGTTATTTTCTATTTTTCTTTCAAAATAATCTTTATTTTTCTAAATTTACAAAAGGACTTTTTTTTTTACAAAAGGACTTTCAGTTCCTATAAAACACTCTTTCTTCACGAAGCCTAATATTATCAATAACTCTCTCTCTCTCTCTCTCTCTCTCTCTCTCTCTAAGACAGCACACAAAGAACAGAGTTTCTTTCTTTGAAGACTAACCTAGTTAAGAAATGGAAAACGTTGGAGTTTGTGATGAGTTTGTTAACCTAAAGGCAACAGAGCTGAGACTGGGATTACCAGGAACAGAAGATGGAGGTGAAGCAGAGAAACAAAAGATTTCTTGCGGTAGAAGCAACAAAAGAGCCTTGCCTGAAACTGAGAAAGATATTGAATCTACTGGAAAAACAGAAACAGCTTCTCCTCCAAAGTAAGTGTTCTAGAAAACTCTGTCTGAAAAAAATGTGTATTGATGATTGTAGATCTGATCTAATCTATTACAAATTTTGTTCATTTCAGGGCTCAGATTGTTGGATGGCCACCTGTAAGATCTTACAGGAAGAACAATATTCAGACAAAGAAAAATGAATCTGAAGGTCAAGGAATGTATGTGAAAGTAAGTATGGATGGTGCTCCCTATCTGAGGAAGATAGATCTAACGGTGTATAAGCAATATTCAGAATTGATGAAATCACTTGAAAACATGTTTAAATTCTCTGTGGGAGAATATTTTGAGAGAGAAGGATATAAAGGCTCAGACTTTGTGCCTACTTATGAAGACAAAGATGGTGATTGGATGCTTGTTGGAGATGTTCCTTGGGAGTAAGTAAATATATTTCACATTCATAAGGTTTTGTTTTCTCTTGATTAGGTGTTTTTGTGTATTTATCGTTTTCTTTTGTTTTGTTCTTGTTACAGGATGTTTGTTTCGTCTTGTAAGAGGCTAAGGATCATGAAAGGATCAGAAGCTAAAGGTCTCGGTTGTAGTGTTTAATAAAAGAAGATTCAGAAACAGAGTTTTTTTCTGTTTTCTCTGTTTTGTAAGAGCTTTGAAACTGCTTGGGTTTTCGGGGGAAGATGTGTCTTACGAACATAACTGTGAATCTTTTCCTCATCGGTTAAAATATTCACTTTCTTGTGGTGTTCTTGATTCTGATGATAACAAATGTACCAGAGAGAAGGCTTAAACGGTGTTAAGCATAATTGTGAGGAAATGTCTAATTTAAACTCTAGTTGTGTAGATCTATGTTGTGTGCTATTGAAAGTTCTAAATCTGAACATTGTGTTTTCTTTTTTTTTATGTAACAGAAACCATTTTTGTGTTATGGTTTTCTTTTCTTTTTTTTTGCTAGATTTGTGTTTAACTTTTTGAAAAATGCATTATCAAACAAAGATCTCATATTAAGATTATCATAGTAAATGTCACTCATTTACAAAAAAAAAGTAAATGTCACTAATCATAAAACCAAGTTTTTATATTAGGATTAAGCTCAAATCAAAAGAATCCACAGCTTGTTAATGGGTTTTGATTGGATCAAACTATAACCTAACTTGGCTATAACCTAACTTGCAGATGAGCACAACAAAGAGGAAGTTAATTATAATCCAGAGCTAATTTACAGCAAGAAATATATAAAAATTGCCAGCTTGTAAGCAAGTGCCCTTGGATTCTAGTTTCTTTTTAAAAAAAATTATACATATTTAATCACAAAAGAGAGAGGCAGAAAGAGATTAAAAAAATATCTGAAATCTTAATCGAGCAGTGAGAATAATTTTTTGGGACTTTGTAAATGTTAATATTATCTTTTGTATGTAGTTTGATTCTTACTGATACTTTGGTCCCCCACACCTTCAACAAGTAAATCTACTCAACTGTGCTACTTTGTCTCCACTATCACTTAAAATAATCTAAAACCTATGAATAAGAAAATAACAATATTTATGAAAACTTGGAATCGGAGTCTTTTTTCAAAAGATGGTATAGGTTCTTTGAATTTCGAGTTCTTGAGGAGACTTTCCATGGTGCCTAACAATTTACTAGTTTTAGATTCAAAGCTTCATGCTTTTGATGCAATTAATACCACAATATTTTTTTGATGCAAGATGATTATTAATTAAAGAACTAAAGAAACATCAAGAACCAAAACAAGGTTAACTTGACCCGGTTTGGTCGCTGCTACTGAAAGTGAATTGATATAAACAATAATATAAAAGTGAGGTTAAGGAAAACTAGGAAATAAAATCGATAAGAGTGAGTACACATATATACTCCTCTCTGGTACATTTTCTCCCCGACTTAGGACTTCATTAAATTTGACATTTAGTCTAAAATGAAAATGTGTTTAAGATTCCGAATTGATCATCACTTTATGGCTTCATTTCTCATTCAATTTTAATCTATTTTTGACTTGTGAATATACTAGATTGTAGTGTTCGTTGCAAGCTTTACAATGAGCCATTAATCCGGTGATGAAAACCACTGGTTTTTCCGTAAAAGTCACCGGAAAAACAAAAAAAAAATCATCTTATTCAACTTTGAAAAAACAGAGTTCCAACAGCTACTACCACCAGATATAACTGGTTCATAATGAGGAGCAAGTCCTTCTTCTTCTTCTTCTTCTTCTTCATAGCTCGGTTTCCATCTTCACCAGCTGTCTTTTCAGGTAAACGGTATTTCTGAGTATTATATAGTCCTGGACATAAACCCTACAAAAACCCAAACAGCTAAGTCAAAGAATAGCCATAAGTACTTTACCCGAAATATTTGTAAAATGCATAAAATAAGTTAAGACTTAGAGGTAACTAAGTAAATGCACATTGAGAAACAGAGTTCTTTATTGTTTTTAACTGTTTCTGAGAGGAAGAAGCTCTACATGTGATCTTTCTTGTTTATGAAGTTCTACATCTGTGCTGTGACAATAATCGCAATAACATTTCCCCCCGTATTGCAAACTAGCCACATAGTCACGACCTGCATCAAAAACTACAAGTAGCTGAACATTCATTAGACTTGGTTTTGTGTGTGTGTTTTTTGGGGTTAGCCTGTTGCTTCGCAAGACTGGCCTGAAGTAACGAACTATGCGGGTTTGTTTTGTGCTCAAGCTCATAGACAAGAACTTATACAAGATTTGTAAAAAACATGGCAAGATCCTGTAGGCGGCACTGTTAGTGGTGGTATGATCAGGTAATAAACCGCCAATGATTTAATTTCCGAGGTTTAAGTTTTATCTCTGGTGATTTCACAAGTTTTACTTTGTAGGGACCTTCTGATCTCGTTTAGGAAAGCAACAGGGCAGAAACTATTAGACTCAACATCTAGCTTAATAGAAACCACTTCGAATCATCTTTTACCCGTAAGTTTCTCTCTTCTCATTTCAGTACAATTGTAATTGTTTTTTTTCCTCATCGGTGGTGTTTTTTACTAGCGCAGTGATGGAGTAAGTGAAGGGCAGTTCTACCAGGTTTTACTATACGAGTTGGATGCAATTCGTAAGGCTTGTACGTCGCTTGAACCGAATTATCAGCCACCGGTGATATTCATCGTAGTACAGAAGCGGCACCACACACTCGTTTGTTTGCTAATAATCACCGAGACAAAAATCAGTACTGACCCGCTCCGAAACATCTTACCAGGTGAGTTTTTGAAAACGTACGATCATAACAGACAATAACTAACTAATTAACTGTTTCTTTCTTCGTTTAGATATGCTACTGTTTTGTATATTTGTTGGTTTGATTTGAAAGACTAGTCTCCAGTATTTTTTTACAAATGTCTTTGATAAGAATGAAACAAAGGGCTATGTTCTTATTAATAGATCTTGCTGTTACAAAAAAAAAGCAAATAAAATTTTGATATTTATCTACAGAGGACTCCATTTTTAAACCTAGGCTAACTAATCATCATAACATAACATTTAAAAGAGTCAATTTTTTTACACTAGCTAACCTTTAAAATCTCAAGATCATTTAGCTAGAACAGTAAAATCTTTTCTTAAAGACATTGTTTTGTGGTTATTCAACTCCGATTCGGTTAAGTAGAACATCCTAAACTTAAATAACAGAATGATATTTTGTAGTGATAAAGAAAAACTAACCTTTAAACTTCAATGAAAAACTTTGAATTTTTTTTTTTTTGAGTTATGTCCTTAGACAATGTATATTTTCCAATAATTGAATCACCATTTATTAATTATTTGTATATAAAGAAGATCATTATAATTTTAGATCGGTGATCTGCCATTAGTCTCCTAATTGAGGTAAATAATCATCATGATCAATTGGTATTACTATTTTATGTAGATCAATTTCGGAGTTTATAATTTTTGGGCTATCACCGAGTTGGAACAAATCTAACAAAATACAGAACAAATCAAATTAATATTCGAGGTTCAATCTTATCCAACACAACGTAGGGTTTTGAATCACCTCGAGAAAAATCAACAGAAATTTGATCGTTTCGGATTCTGAAAATGTGAATTGGACAAAAGCATAGTCAGTTATGTCGGGTTTGGGGTTTGGATCTGCAATGTCTTGAAAACCACAAAATAAAAGTCTATTAGCATTGAGACCCACAAAATATACAACTACACTTATGTCTGTTTTAGAGAAAACCCTAATACATAAATATATTATTCTTAATGCATCTCCCTTCCCATTTTATAATATAATAAAATAAAACATAGAGTAAAAAAAATATTTTAATCCTATTTTACCTTTTATTTTAAAATATAGTAAAAATCAGTTTACTACATAAATATAATAAACGAGTTTTATTCTATATTCTATTTTATTCAAATTTGAAAAAGTTTACATTGGAAATGCTATTAGTTAAAGCATATATAGCATATACATACACTTGTAAGTTTCTCTATCAACCATTGTAGCTCGATATAGTTTTAGGATTTAACTGGTGACCATTAGAAAAATATTAGGAATAACTAGATGAAAAAATACAGAGAAATAAAATTATAGGAATGAAAAAGAAAATTATTCTTTATCAATTTTGATGAGAAATAAATTTATTCTATACTCTTCTAAAATAAAAGGAATGAGAAAAAATGAAAAGGAAACATCATTTCTTATAAATGGTAAACAAAATTAGGAATAGTGAGGAATCAATTATTCTTTGGTCACTAGTTAGATCTTTGGTTTCATGCCTTGATTAAAGAAAGAAAATTAACAGGTTGGCACCACAATCATTCAGTTGTGAATTTTGAATTCTAAATATAGAAATATCCATAATCTAGCCACAAACCAACATCTCATCTCATGTATATAAATCAAAGAAAAGACATGTCCACGAACTTTCGTTTTTAACCAAATAATCTTACAAAAAAAATCAATTGACGATTTGTTCATATATAAAAATTAATGGTCAGAGATTTGGTTTAATCTGGACCCTATACAAGAATTAATGACATAAAATATTTCTTCGACTAGATCCTGGATATTTCTTTTGAATGAAATCCTGGATATTAATTAGGACTCTTTTACACACATTGGTACATAAACTCCAATAATATTTACTTACAAGTGAAGAACCTGTAGAAATATTGAAGCTTTCTCGATTCAAGACCCACTTTCTTGATAAGGCGGCACTTTTCGTCCGAGATTTGATCAACTAAAATAAATTAGAGAACCATCAAAAAAAAAAACTTACAGACATGTGGAAACAGCAAATGGGATAAAGATTAGGGTTTTGTTGATGCGACCATCAACTGGTGAAACTGCCACATGATCTGATCTTCCCTGACAAAATCTATATATATAGAGAGAGAAGTTAAGATCACGCTGGCAGCTTCATCAGATGCTGGTGCACCTCTCCTACATATGGTAAGTACAATATTGTTTGGTGATACAAAATAGAGAGTGATATGAGAGGAAGATGATGAAGAAGCTGATTTAAATAGACTTGATTCATTGTACTATATTTTAAAATAAAAGATAAAGTATATATGAAGGGTATCCATATAGTTCACTCAAAGGCTAATTGAGCTAGCTAGCTACATTTTGAGCAGGATTGTGGGAAAATAAATAAATTAGTAATGAAAATTTTCATATATATATCTTTTTATTTAAAATTCCATATATTTTTATGTGAATATAAATATACCTGATTTTTAATACACTTTTTAAATCGCAACAACTGTTTTTTGTTACTACAACCCAAATAGTAACATCAATCTAACGTGAACTATATATAACTCTTTTGTTTGTTGGGGATTAACTATAACATAAACTTATATGTTATAATTATAAGGACTGAGTGATTGGTGAGGTATCGTTATCTGCACAAATAAATGAAGGACAATTGTATATTCAAATATGAACTATTGTTTTGATATACTAGTTAACTAGTATCTATGCAATTATTCAATCAACTAACTGATGCTTTTGTCTTCCAGCACATAGTTTAGAATCATAGCTTTTTAGGGATTATGATTAATGCACCGACCCTTACTTATAGTTTAAGAGCGATGGTAACTTCTCTTTAATTAAGTGATCAAGGAAAAAGTTAATATAAAGATAACAACATCATGACCAACCTTATTATATCACTTAGAAGTTGTCTTAATTCATTGTATTTAGTTCGCTGTTACCTAATTATTGGTTCTTTGAAAAACCCGATTAACCATAAAAGAGATCATCCCGATGACATTCGAATAAATTACCAGATCACAGCTCACAACCATTAAAAGTTCCAAAACTAAATTTATCCTCTTTTATCCCAACCGAAAAAAAACTTATCTAAAGTTCTTCAACATGCACACATCTGCTTTTATGAGTCTGACGTAAGAGACGAACAAAAGGTTTTCGATTCGTGAGTTTTCGCCTAAACGAAAGTTATGTTATATTCTTTGTGTATCAAGTTTTTTGTGTGTTTTCCACTTGCCCATTTTCTTAGGATTTGGCGCAATCGAATGTATATTAATTAGTGTCGAACGGATATTATAATATTCATTTGAAATAATCATTATACTAAAACATATATATTTATATTAGAATATCAATATTATATTCAATATTTCGAAAATTTTATCAGCATTTAAATAAAAACAAATAGAAAACAAAAAGATGTTATATGTCGATTCGATTCCCCCGGTTGGCTTTCTGAACCGATGGAATCACGGTAGAGTAATTCATTGTTGTCAAAAAAAAAAAAAGATGAGAAAAAGAGGAAAAAGGGAGAAAACAATTATTTATTGAATTTTCGAAAATGTCAGAGGTTCATTTAACTCCTATACTAGATTTTGATCCGCGCTTTGAAAGCGCGGGTTATTTTGATTCAATAGATATATGTATTTGCAATACATAAAAATATATTTTGCTTGCATAAAATCTATTGCTTTATGCGGATTTGATCAAGAGTTTGCTTTTTCGGAATTTTTCATATCCATTCACTACAAGAAAAATGGCTTTTATTAGCGGACGAAAAACGCTATCTATCGATACGATAGCGGTTTATAAAACGTTGTATCATCGCCCGTGATAATAGGTCAAGCACTTTAGATAGCGGTTTTTTGTGTTGCTATCTTATTATTATATATTATAGCGTTTTTTTGTATGCAATTAAAGAATCTTTGATAGTATATATTTTTTGTTATTATTTATATTATTGGAAATTAAAAATATATATATATATATTCGTTTCAGAAAATGTAATATATCAAAATTATAATTTATAAATTAGATTGAATTATAAATAAAAACTGGTTTACATGGAAACAATAATAAACCAAATAAACCAATTAAACCAAAACCTAAACCAGAAACTTAAACCTAATTACTAACTAAATGGAAACAGCCGCCACCACCACCACCTTCTTCGTCTTCTTCATCTTCTACTCACCGCCACACCACCACCTTCAGCCGTCATGCCTGCTTCGCCTCCTTCAGCCATCATGCGTGCTTCGCCTCCTTCAGCCATCATGCGTGCTTCGCCTTGCCTCCTCCATCCCTAAACCAAATCATACCAGTTCAAAAACAGAGAGAGAGAGAGAGAGAGGCAGAGATACATACATATAGAGAGAGAGAGAGTTCGAACCATGGAGGTGTGGTGGTGGTGGTGATGCTAACGAACGGAGGTCATCTGTGGTGGCGGTGGTGTTGGGACAGAGAACGAATGGAGGCCATGTCGTGGTGGTGGTGCTGTTGTGACAGAGAACGAATGGAGGCCATGTGGTGACGGTGGGAAGGTCGTGTGTTGGTGGTGAGGATTGAAGAAGATAGAGATTCAAAGGATTAAAGAAGAATTAGAAGAGATTGGTTTTAGATCTGAAACCAAGAAAAAAGAGAGAAAGATGACGTGAAAGAAAGAGAGAAGGAAGAGATAGAGATGTGAGATCTGTGATTGTTAGCCATAGGATCAAAAATAATCAATGGTCAAGATAGCTATCCTTGTGTTTAAGAGATTGACCAATGAAAAAAAGAGATAAAAATTAACAAAACATTAATTTCTGGCCTTTGGATTGAAATTCATCAAGGGCCAAAATTTATCCATTAAAAAATGTTATTCATTTAATATAATAATTAAGTTAAATATTTATATATAATTTCGAAAAAACATTGATATAATGACTAATTTAATTATAGTTTGTTTCTAAAAGTAGATTTAAAAATTTATAAGTTCTATGAGTTATGATTCAATTTTATAAGTTATTATTCAATTTTATATAAGGGTTTGGACTAAGATTAGGGTTTGAGGCAAAATGAAGTTAGTTAAGATGTTTAAAATAAAAGAGTGTAGTAAATGAAATTAGTTTAGAAGTTTAAAATTTGAATTAAAATTTATCAGAGGATTATTTTATTAGAATTTAAAATATATTAAAATGGGTATGAGAGTTGAAAGTTTAGGGTATTGAGATTTAAGATTAATTATTGGAAAAAAAGTAGTTTTGAGTTTTTATTTAATGTTTGAGGTTAAACTAAAGATTAGACATTAAAATAATTAGATTTTGAAGTTATGTTTAGAGTTTAAGGTTTAAAACTTTGTTTAGGGTTTAGAGATTTAAAAAGTTAAAGATAGCGTTTTAAATAATGTGCTATTAAAAATACGCTATCATAGCGTTTTTAAATATACTATTCTATCATAGCGTTTCCAAAAATACAAACGCTATCTAAAACTAACGGATATGTCAACTATAGCACAAAGCGAAAAAACGCTATCATGGTCTGCTATTAAAACGCATTTTTCTTGTAGTGATTTAAAGATGAAATTCATATGTTTAGTAGAATAGAAATGTGAAATGAGATAAATCTATACTATTAGAAATGATTCTTGTCACATTGATATATATAATATTAACTATCAAGCTACACAAATATATTTTAATATGTTTTTATTATAAAACTAACATGTTTTCTAAATAAATATATTATAAATCTACACACAAATTTCATGCAGATAAAAGAACAAAATTTACATTTTGAGACATATGTTTCATTATTAACAATTAGTGTTTAAATATTTAGGCAAATTATAATTTATGAATTAGTTTATTTAAGATTTAGTATGTAGACTCTTACCTAATTCTCTCTTAACCCTTTAGTACTTTTATCCAGATCCAAAAACAATTTGAACCCAACCCGAAATCCAAGTTCGGGTCTGGATCGAAGAAAAGTACCTATAGTGTATTTTTGGATATGTGAGTCTCTATTCGAGTACATGTCCTATCCAAGACTCGATTGGGTAACCAAATTATGCGAAATATTTTGTGTTATTAGGTAATTTGATATTTTGAATATTTTTTTGGTATCACACATATTTATAAATTCCGGGTTCAGATTTTCGGTTATAGTTTTGAGTTTCGAATAAATTTCAAACTTTAAAATGTATTTTGGGTATGTGGATAAAGTTTTAGGTATTTTTCAGTTTTTCGGACTGCGGTAAATTCTTGGATTTTTGGGTATTTAAATACTTTAACTTTTTTTTGTTTTCAGATATTTTTCGCGTTTTTAATATTTTTCGGGTACTTCAAATCTTTTTTGGTCTTAAATATCTTGAATGATCCAGATTCCTTATGTACCAAAGATTTACATGTATATGAATTATGGACCCGGACCCATCCATACCTGAAAGAAACCTATCAGAATCCAAATCAAAAATTATTAGACCTAGTTATGTCCAAATGCATGGACTTGTAACATCCAAACCAATTGTACTTGATCCGAAAACCCGAATGTCTAAGCCTACTATCTTTCATTATATTTTTCTGCGTTTTATAAGAGTTACTTTTGTTGAGGTTGTGAAATTTAGGATTTCTTTAACAGATTTTTGGTTAATTTAATAATATAAATTTATATGATTTTTAATAATTTTTAAACATATTAAATAATAAAATTTAAGCTAATGTAATATATATATATATATAATTTTGTAACATATACTTTTCTAAAGTGTTTTTATGAATCTTGGTTTCGTAAATAGTTGATCTAAATATTGTAGGTCTATTATTGAGTATATATTATTTTTGAAAACAGGTTTTTTATTTTGAGCATATGATTCGTAAAAGCTTTTTGATTTCTGAAGATTTTACATTAAATCAAAGCTTTTGTAAGGTTAAGCTGAAAAACCGGAATAAAGGTTTTTGAATAAACATGTTGAAGAATATTAATAATTCCACAGAGATAGGTAGCTATTTGTTAAGTTTCTAGATTGTATTGTAATCTCAAATCTAAAATTTTCTTAAATTTTGAAATTAAAAATTTTGAAAGATTTTATTAATAACCAGTGAGGATTTGCTTCTGATTTCTTTTTCCGTCTCGTTGTTCGTCGTCTTCCCATATGACCTGTTTTCAATTGGACTGATAACAATTGTTTTTGAAACAGACTGACTCGTGATCCGACTCATTAACAATCAGACGTTATTGCTATGTTTCCACCACATGGTACTTATTATGTGTTGTAAAAACGTGAAGTAAAAACTGGAAGATGATGACAACTAAATGGTATTGCAAATATAATCTCCGAAACTCACATAAACATTCGACCAAAGAATTTCACAGAAGCATGAATACATTTTCCATGGTGGTTCATCAAAACATTAAAAATATATACCAACAGACTCATGTTTTTATTAGAGGAATATCTTAGTCTTAGGTAATGTAGAAAATAATAATCATAACATAACAGTATAACATGTATATTTAAGTGGATGTGTTGACCAATTCTAATCGGATATAAATTTTGGTTAATATAATAAGCTTAAATTATTAATATTTGGTTGTATATAATGAGTTAGATATAAAATGAATAGGTGCAACAATTTTTATAACTAGATTTTTCAGAATGATTCTATTTTAATAGTATAGATTTATTTTTAATTACATTACTTAATTATATAAATCTTATTTATTAAATTTATATTAAAAAATCTATTTACTAGTATGTTACTTAAATCCAGACGAAAATATTTATTACGTGATTTAATTTAAAAAAAAATATGTATCATTGAAATGTCTTTTTGTGTGTTTGCGATTTAATTTTATATTCAACAATTTATGTTAATATTAAATAGTTTTAAATATTGATTTATTATTTTATATTTATATTATGAGAATTATCATATGGATGACTGCTATATAAAAAATTACGTAAATAACTCCATTTATACTATAATAATTTATATTTAAATTTTTTGAACTCTAAACATGCTAGTGTAAAAGCATTAATAAAGACTAATTGTAATGAGCTACATTGCTCTTGAATAATTTATTTAACATTTTTAAATAGATTTATAAGATTAGTTTGATTGATGAAATGGAAATAGATAATTATGTTTATAATATTCTTGTCGGGATAACTTTTACCAAAAGAAAACTCATCTGGTTGCGTATATCTCTTTACACCATACTTAATCTCGACAAAGAGAAGTACAAGCAAGTAGATCATTCGACGTTAGAGGGAATGACTCGTACCTAGGGTCCAATATCTCTACGTTTTTGCTTCGTATTGGTTTATGTGAAAATAATTTCCGGGCATTCTCTAACCGACAAACACCAACATTATTCTTTTGTGATATCCATGACATATAGAACGTTACAAAAGCTATATATATTTGTAAATTTACTCTTGTCTTTTTCAATGAGACATACACGCATAAATATGTATTCAGGGGTGATGCACGTATAATAGATCTCCAACTTTGATTGGTGAAGGAAAAAATCGTACAAATAAAACATTAGTTTTTAGGGTTCAAAATCACTATAATAAATATACTTAATGTGATAAGATTAAAGTGGAGACAAGCTTAATAAAGTTATGCGATGAGCATATATGACCTCATACCACTAGTCTTATTTTAAGTTTCATGTTTTAATTCGAACCTGGAATTCTTTAGATAATGGAACTTGATTACGCGACTAAGAGGCTGTGCTTTAACATGGGTTTTCAACCGTTATATAGCTCTCATATCTTTGCTAAAAAAAAAAAATTGTAATGTGCCTAATTACATTTGATAAGAAAAACAAAACCTTAACTGAAACGGTGAAAACTAAATGGACCCATCTTTTTTCTTACCTTTAAATGGAACTATACGCCAGGAAAACACAAACAAACATAGCTTAATAGCAGGAGTTCGCTCGCAAAAAATAGTTGAATCTCCACCCAAGAATAACGACCACTCGAGCCTAACAGCGTGAACCCACAAAAAGAAGGAATCACACCTCAAATGGGAGATAGAACGACCACCCGAGCTTAATAGCATGAATTCACACACAATGAAGAGCCGCGTCCCCACTCGGAGCCGGAAACAAAGGAGCTTAATAGCCGGAACACAAAAAGAGAAGAAAACCGCATCTCCACACATCGAAGCCTCACTAGTAGTGAGTCACTACATCCTCTTACAGCTAAACAGACAGACACCAAGAAAATTAAGAAACCCGCAAATGTCCTAACAATGGAGTCGAGACTACCATGCTTACAAAGATAAGAAAAGTCCTGCATAAGGAAGCAAAATTATAGCCTGCCAGAAACAGCCCCAACAAAGAGGTCAATGACACTGGGATGGATGACGATGATTTAAACGCACCAACCACCAGGAATGAATCAGCTCCGGGAGACCACTCCAAAACCACATATCCTTGCATGTGTCCGGGCACTAAGAACTAGCAAACGGCATTTTAATTCTCCACCGTTGAGAATAACCAGAAAACTGACAAATTAAACTAAATTTCTCTTGATTATAAACATTCTAGGAATCAACGGCCTTCAGAACATTTTGTATTTGAAACTAAAAGCATTAGACAAGTTAAGTTTACACTGTTCCTGTTAGTAGTAGAGATCAACAGCTTTCAAGTAAGATAAAATCTTTAAGAAAATCTTAAATCTCACTAATAAGTGAAGAATAGAAGATAAATTTTAAAGACTATATCCCAAGTCTTCAAATCTAAAACAAATGATGAAAAAAAATCTTATTTTTTTTTATTTGAATCCGAGAAACGCAAACGGAAACAGAGAAACAACACTGGTAAAGTAAAGTCTCAGAGATATATTAAACGAAACAAAGTCTCGTCTCTGCTTGAGCTTTGAAATTTAGGTAAACATTTCCGGTTTAGATATGACCGGCCCAGTTTTGGGAGCTCTCGACTCTAGGCATGCCGGTGGTACCCTCTCTCTTAGCCTCGGCATCAACCTGAAAGGTGGCACCACACACCTCTCCTGAGCTATCCACCCTCGGCACTGGCTTAAGCTGGTTCTTCGGGTGCTCGTAGCTCCTCAATCCTCCCGACGATGTAAAGAAGCAACCTACAAAACCCCCCACAAACCATGCAACAAGTTAGAACCTTTTTAGCGAATTACATCACCACAATCACACAACAAGCCAAAAACATTTGGAGCAAAGTTGATTCACCTTTAGGGAAAGGACTGTAAGATTTGGAGCAACCTTTCTTCACAATGGCAGTGTCATCAGAGAGAACAAGGTGACCTTCAGCATCAGTACCCCAGAAGAAAGGCACAGTACCATCAGCATCCTGCACATGGACAACAAACCATCAAAATCCATTCTCAAAAAACACACAGATCAAAGAAGAAGAGTAGTAGTAGTTTACAGCAGCAGTGAAGACGGTTTTGTTGGTGCCATCGAAGAGGATGAAGGCAAAGTTTCCATGGAAATCTCTGACAACTTTGTCGACGGGGTAAGGGCCACGGTCACGTAGAGTCCTGTAAGCCTCGATCACCATGATGGCCTCGTTTGTGACTTTGCTCAGCCCATACTGCTGCCTCAGAAACGGAAGGTTCTCAATGTGTCCTCTGAAGACGCAGAAGATGTCATCCACAACCGCAAACAATCTGTCAAATCACATAAAGAAATCCAAAAACATTCACATCAGCAAATATATATACAGAAAAAAAAAGCAAGAACTTAAACCTATTGTTTAGATCTCTTAAACCTAGTAACTGATTCTATCGATGGCTCCATAACAGGTCATCACCAATAACATCACAAGCCGCAACAACTTAAACCTAGATTCTACGGATAGCTCAACAACATTTCGTCATCATCATCATCATCAACAAAGCTTAGCAACACCACAAGGAAATCAAAAACAGGTTTATATATATCTCATGCTCCGATCCTACCAAGATTCTTCTTCATCATCATTAACAAACTTAGATGAATCCTAGATCGGATGGGGGAAACAAAGTCAAATCTAAGTAAAATCTTCAGCGAAATGGCCAATGATTGTTCAATCTGATCGATCCGATTGGAGAATCCAAACCAAGATCGAAATCAAAATCTAAGAAACAAAAGCATGAGGCACTTGGTCAACATCATCAAAACGATTCCACTAGATCAAATCGCGTAACCTAAGAGAGAAAGGAGACCTGTGAACAAGAGGATCGGTGTTATCAAGGGAGTAAGCGAGCACTCCCGACGATCCGAGGCTAAGCGTGACGGAGTTGGAGTTTTTGGAGACGAATTGACTCGCTAGATATCCTTCTTTCAACGCGTACGAAGGCGATGATCCGGAGTGTGGACTCTGCAGTGCTTCGGGGCTATTCGCTACCGTCTTCTCGAACACAGCCAACATTTTCTTTGATTCTGATTTGAATTTGGAGAAAAAATCTCAATGGAGAGAAAAAAAGTTACAGATGAAAGAGAGAGGAGAAGACCGGGAAGGCTATAAAGGAATCTTGTACGATATGTCTATTTCCGATTTTGCCCTTCTTTTCTAGATACGTGTCATGAATCCATAGGTTGTAGTTTCCGATTTTGCCCTTCTTTTTTAGATACGTGTCATGATACCATAGGTTGCAGTTTTGGATATTTCTCCCTTTCTGCGTAATTAGTAAATTATGATTTGAGATTTGATTTTTATTTTTATTTAAGGGAACCTAAATTTATCTGATTTAGTAAAAATAGTTCTAATTGATTGATAAATAACGCAATTTTACTCATATTTTGGTAATGTAATAACTTTGTTTTAGATAAGATTTATATAATTAGACGTTATCAACAGGTGACGTGTTATATATATATATTGACTTAATTACATTTAGAGATACATATAAATGGTGGATGCCGAATATTTCCGGTGATTTTTATATTAAGTAGACCAACAATCAGATTATTCGGACTATTACTTTCTTACCATTTTCTGAATCTTATTAGGTTGATTGAGATAATTATTTCAGAGTAACTCGAGAAACTTTCCTTATATGGCGGAATCATTTCATCATAATCAATACAATTAAAACAGCAGCCATTTTTCTGACTTTCCCTTAAACTTTGAAAATATTTACGGATATATGTCATTGCTTATTAATTATTAAATATATTAAAAGTATAATTTGATATGTTATACGACTTCTAACAAACCAAATATACAACATAAGCAATCCACTTTTTAATAATAACTAGATTTTGACCCGCGCTTTTGAAGCGCGGGATATTTTACGATGAAAAATTTCACTAATAATTTAACAAATATTTTGGTTATTTTTAAAGAGTGTGTATTTAAAATATTTTTGCATTTAAATCAGTATTTTTAAATTCAACCCAATTGTGATTATACCGGTTAATCCGGAGATCTGACAATTCAATTTATGTTTTTAAAATATTCATATTAAAAAAATCACTAAAACCCGAGACTAACCGATTGAACTGATGGATGGCCGATATGTAATCTAATTGGATTTAAATTGTAATAGTTTCATAATTTGTAATCTTATAATCGAAATTTTAAAGTTCACTATTTTACAATTTATGAAATTATGACGTTTCTACCAAATTTTAAAGAAAAAATGATAGATATAAAATAACTAAGATTAATTATTGTATTATTTGGAAACATTGATAGTAATATAAAAATATACTGTTTGGAAACATTGATAGTAGTATAAAGAAATAAGTATATTGTTTGGAAACATGGATAGTAGTATAAAGAAAGGAACATTAGTGACTTAATGTATGTTTAACTATAAAGTATAAATGTGTATTTAATTTAAAAACTTACAAAATAAATGTTAGGTCCAACAGAATGTTTTTGTTTTAATAAGATAGATTCTTAGTATATAAATCGACATGTAATAATGGTACGTATTAAATCCATATGTAATAATATATGAAAACCGTATATGGTATGTATTATAAATAAGGGATGATGTTTAATTTAAATATAAGAGGTCCACCTTTAAAATCCACCTAGAAGAAGTTGTAATGTTTCTGTTTTAATAAGATAGATTTATAGTTCTTCAGTTTTTACATTTGTTTGTGTTACTGAACTTTATAAATTAGAAATTTGTGTTTATCTCCTTTCTATGGTTTACTGTTTTTATTAAAATATAATATATTTTAAATTAAAGTTGTATATAAAGTTCACATTTGATATTGAGATTTTCTAAAATAAATACATATTTAGATAGAAACATTAAAAATAAGTAGAGTTTTTTAAAAATAATTAGCTAATAATTTAAATTATTGAATTGGGCCATTTGGTTATTATTTTAAATTTGATTCATATATCAGAATTTGGAGTTACATATGAACTGTTTTGTTAAAGAGAATAGATTGTAATATACTAATTTAATAAGTATTTTTATTAGGTATCTAGATAAATTATATTTGGGTAGTTAATATGTAGATAAATGTATCTATGATTAATGAGAAGATATATCATGTAAGATTTTCGCAAATTCAAGATCAGTCTAACCCGAGTAGACTTGGACAAATTGATTTGTGATGAATGTGAGTTATCTTGTTTGGTGATTATTTCATGGTTTGTTAAAATTGACTGAATTATTAAATTGATGTAGTTTGTTAAAGTTGTTAAAGCCGTTGCTTTATTTATGGTGGTATGGACGTAATGGTTGGTTAATTTTTGATTATTTAAATTATGTGTTAAATATGGTTTAGATAAAGGCATGAATTTGTAAATACTAAGAAAAATTAGGGCTAAGTACTAAATTTATTTCTGTTTTAATAGATTAGATTGCATAACTTCTGCAGATTATTTTGTAATCAAGTGTTTCTTCCGTGCTCATGCACGCTTTGGAAGCGCGGAATATTTTACGATGAAAAATTTCACTAATAACTTAACAAATATTTTGTTAACTTTTGAAGAGTGTGTATTTAAAATATTTTTGTATTTAAATCAGTGTTTTTAAATTCAACCCGATTGTGATTATACCGGTTAATCTGAAGATCTAACAATTCAATTTAGTTTTTTAAAATATTCATATTAAAAAGTCACTAAAACCCGAGACTAACCGATTGAACTGATGGATGACCGATATGTAATCTAATTTGATTGAAATTGTAATAGTTTCATAATTTGTAATCTTATAATCCAAATTTTAAAGTTCATTATTTTGTAATTTCTGAAATTATGACGTTTCTACAAAATTTTAAAGAGAAAATGATGGATATAAAATAACTAAGATTAATTATTGTATTGTTTGGAAACATTGATAGTAGTATATAAAATATATTGTTTGGAAACATTGATAATAGTATAAAGAAATAAGTATATTGTTTGGAAACATGGATAGTAGTATAAAGAAAGAAACATTAATGATTTAATGTAGGTTTAACTATAAAGTATAAAGGTGTATTTAATTTAAAAATTTACAAAATAAATGTTAGGTCCAACAGAATGTTTCTGTTTTAATAAGATAGATACCACAAACTGATATAACTTTTACAGAATTTATTTTCATTATTCAACGTAAAGTATCTTTATATTTTTATATGATGTTTGTTTTATTTTATATCAACCGGATACAATTCATTTATTTTTGAATCAACATACTTATGTTTAATATTTATAAGCTACATTTCATACTTTTCATGAAACTCTATTTGTATATTTTTAATTTGAACCACTTAATTAGAATTAACTGAGAATATGCAGAGATTTTTGCCATCTCAACAAAAATATATTGTTGTTGTAACTTAATATATCTAAACAAACTGAATACGATAGATTTCTGTAACCAATTATATCTCCAATTATTTATACGTTAAGACCAATATGAATTAGTTATGGGCTTATATATTTTAAACCATTTGTAGTTATTGCATAATAAAAATTACTTTGATACCAAATTTAAAAAAGTTTATATATATATATATATATATATATATATATATCAATATCATATTGATTTATATATTTGTATAACATGACAAATTAAACAAAACTAAAATTAAACGATTACAACACAGCTTACAAAATATACAAAATTAACCATGTTTTTATCATCTAAGTTTTCATCTTTATATATTATAACAAATTTTTAATCTTTGCAAACTAAACATTCGAAAAATAGAATCGACTTTGAGCCGAACAAAAAAAAGGCATTCCGCGCTTTTCAAAGCGCGGATATCTAGTTTGCTTTATAAATATATACTTTTATTATGTGGAGAATCGCATGGTACGAATACGAAAGAAGATAAGATTTGAAAAATAAAGTCAGGAAAATGACGTGGCGAGTACGTGCACTCGATATTCTTTAATCAAAAATAAATGAATCGAGGCAACCCACATGGGATGAGACACAATCCTTGAGAAAAGTCAATCCAACGGTAGATTTATCACGCGTTTCGATCGAAACGTATAACCGACTTTTTTAAATATATTGCCTATTATAGAAGTATATTGTTTCGAGTCATATGATAAAATGTAATTATGTTCAGATTACAACAGAAAATGTAAAAACACCTTGGATACATTACTGCTCGTTGGCTGACAAAAAAAAAATTGCTGCTCGTTGTTTAGATTTTTGAACCAACACATGTTCCAAATAAAAATTGACGACATTGTTACCTCCTTGAGTAAGCCTTTTTGGTGTTATTTGCTGCTACTACTTGTACGAGGCTCCTGGTGTTTATCACATATTTTCAGGCATAATTCTTCTCTTTAGCTCTATGACTATGGTTTGGTTGGGAGTTTGTCTTCAAAGCTCTACCAGTAGCACCCACAGCCCTCACTTTATTCTTACCAGTATCAACCTCATCAACCACCTGCATCGAGTCTTCCTCTCCGTCCTCTATCTCACCTTCTTCCCTGATGTCTCTTAGAACTTGGGAAACATTAGGCGGAACTACCTTCTCAAACACCAGTAAGCGAACTCTTTGACCAGGGATGAAGGAGGCCTCTTATGCTCTTAGCCAGAGACCAATCACCATGCTCCTGCGATTGTAGATGATTGTTAGTAACCGTCTTTACAGCCTGGCTGGCTCATAGGAAAATTACTTGCGAGACCTATCATGTCACAAAAGAAAAAAAAATTATTATATTATTAATCGAGATTGGATATGGTCACAAGAACTTGACTATACGAGTTTAAATATAATAAATTTAAATTCATATTAATACAATAAAATTTATATTTCAATGATCAGTATCTTAAATAACTAATTTTTAATAGCATTTTCAATATAAAATTATATTTTTTTCTCCAAAATTGAATTAAAAGAAAATAAAATAAAGTTACTTCAACCCAACTCTATTCACTTCATGATCATAAAGGTAAGGGAAAATTCCTTAAAAATACACAGACTGAATTTCTTTTGCTGAAAAAATACACGAACTTTTTTGGCTTCCCAAAAAATACACAAACTAATTTTGATTGTCCATAAAATACACGAACTTTTGAATTTTGAAGGTT
The DNA here is from genome assembly GCF_000801105.2 of Raphanus sativus. Lineage (NCBI taxonomy): Eukaryota > Viridiplantae > Streptophyta > Magnoliopsida > Brassicales > Brassicaceae > Raphanus > Raphanus sativus. The sequence goes on along the minus strand of NC_079519.1, from coordinate 34,392,842 downwards.
TCACACCTCGATTTTAACGGTGTAAACAGTGACTAACAGAATAGTAAGACGCCGTTAGACGCCGTTAACTCTAATTAAAAAGTTCATGTATTTTATGGACAACCAAAATTAGTTCGTGTATTTTTCGGGAAGCCTAAAAAGTTCATGTATTTTTTCATCAAAGGAAATTTAGTATGTGTATTTTTAAAGAATTTTCAAATGGAGTTTGGATATTTCATATACTATTCAGAGGCTAAATATCTGGACCCAATACATATCCAAAATTTTATATTTGTAAACTTTCGGTTTGGTTTTGGACCAGATATTTTCGATCTGAAAAATCCAGATCCGGAAAAAACGGCCCAAACCCGACCCAAAGACCTGAAAAAAACACATTCTCTATCACATGATACAGGTCCGAAATTTCATATTTGTAAATTTTCGGTTTGATTTTGGACCGAATTAATGTCTAGCCGGATTCAAAAACTTGAATCGGAACTGACCCAAAAATATTATGTCCAAAACCAAACCAAAAGTTTACAAATATTTGTTAAGTCCAATTTAATGGAAATCTATCATATATATCTAAAAATTCACAAACAACTCTAAATTTTACATTGAAAGTTTCATATTAATTAAAAATGTTTCTGTTACAAAAACAAAACTAAAAAAAATTGCAAAAATAATAACAAAATTGTTAGCAGAAAGATCTTGTCGGATTGAATCTATTCGTATCGATTTTATTAGGCTCAGGTCTATTCGGATCAGTTCTTTTTGGTTTCAATTCTTTCAAGTAGAAGAGTTTTGAATCCAACAAATATTTGTAAACTTTCGGTTTGGTTTTGGACCGAATATTTTCTGGTCAGTTCCAATCCAAGTTTTTGAATCCGGCTAAAATGTCAAGATTAGGTCTAGATATTTTAGCCGGATTCAAAAATTTGGATCGAAACTGATCCGAAAATATTCGGTCCAAAACCAAATCGAAAGTTTACAAATATAAAATTTTGGATCTGTATTGGGTCCAGATATTTAGCATCTGAATAGGATATGAAATATCCAAACTCCATTTGAAAATTTCTTAAAAATACACATACTAAATTTCCTTTGCTGAAAAAATACACGAACTTTTTAGGCTTCCCAAAAAATACACGAACTAATTTTGGTTGTCCATAAAATACATGAACTTTTTATTCAGAGTTAACGGCGTCTAACGGCGTCTTACTATTCTGTTAGTCACTGTTTACACCGTTAAAATCGAGGTGTGAAACCTTCAAAATTCAAAAGTTTGTATATTTTATGGACAATCAAAATTAGTTTGTGTATTTTTTGGGAAGCCAAAAAAGTTCGTATATTTTTTCAGCAAAAGAAATTCAGTCTGTGTATTTTTTAGGAATTTTCCCTAAAGGTAATGAACAAATAAAAAGTAAATTATTCTATTAAACTTCATTGCTGCATTAAACTCTATTTTGAAATAAGATATGGAGTTGAGTGGAACATTTCTTATTATATTCTTCATTTCGCAAATATTTTGGAGTAAAAAAATAGAGTAGAATTAGAAATGTCATAAATAACTAGTTTTTTTATAAACAGTTTATGGAATTATATTTTTGTACGAAAGTTTTAAGTTTTTTATATCGTATGATTTTGATAAAGTATGTGTAAGGGCATATTTTTGTATAAAACATTAGACAGGCACTGCCCTTCGGAACCCACACCTCTCTCTCCCTCTGAAATGTGTTTGTTCTGGTTTACTTGAACACGTTCAACATCACCATGTTGTTCTCTCTGTGCAATGGTCGGTGATTCCTGCTCTGGGCATTCCTTCACTGTGTCTCCAAGTTGTGTTGATATAACTCCATATATGGCTTTTTATTTCATCCAATATATATCAAAGGTTTCCACTTTTTGACAGAACTTTATATAATATATTTTCTATAAAAGATGCTCATGCTAAAAATACATTTCAAATGTAAAATTAAACAAACAAAAGTTTAACAACTTTCACTATTTAGGTGACGAATATTATCTTTTTATTTGAACAAAAGCACAAATATGTTAAAACTGAGTAAACAATACATAGAAATGCACCACAGTGCTATCTGCTTAATGAGCTTGAATGCTTTCTCCAAACTTGTGGGTTAAGCTCTTTATATACTCCTTCCTAACCGGGTGATCTTCCTGAGGCCGGTTATATGGTGTCCAAACCGGTTCTCCCACAAACAGCCTCATCAGCTGCAAAACCAACCAATTCCTCAAAATCCAACAATCAGATCTTTTTAATAGCAGATGTAATAGTTTCATCAGCTAGCGTTTTAGTAGAGAGGCTGTATAATACCTTGATGTAGTTGCTGGTGTCGAGTGTGAACCGGTGGTAGATCCCAGCAGGAAGAACAATTAGATCGCCCGGTTTCATCCAAATTCGGATCCAACGGTCATCCTTGTCCCTAACATCAAAATAGCCACTTCCTGCTAGGCAGTAGCGAATCTCTTCGTCCTGGTGAATGTGTTCTGTGAAAAAGTTCTTCAGCTTCTCCTCGTAGTTGCTGACTTTCTCGGGACACAGATCCAGCAAATCCTACAATGAAGATTAATTTTATTACGCATCAATTTGAACATGAGGGAGAGTGATAGACATGCACGTACCATGTAATCGTAACCCCTTTCATCTCTAATCTTGGCTAGCTCGGAATCATTCTCGTAGTTCTCAGGGTTCAACTTCCAGTACAATACTCCCAGTTCTGCAAAACACATCACAGCTACTGTGAGAGACATTTGTAAAGTTGTATACTCTGATATTGTGTATATTTATTTGATCATATTCCCTTATAGTTTAAGTTTCTTTCAGGTGAGCTCATATGATTTATCTTTTTAATCACATATCCAATACAATAAAAGTTGAGGGTAAGTGAAGAAGAATGAGTTTTCTTTTAGATAAACTTTATTTTCCTTGAGTTGTTTGATTACAGAGTATCTTTATTTATACTTGAAATGTAAAACCCTAGAACACGCGCAGGTGTCATCATCAGGTGTCGTCACAAAGATCTAAGGCTGAGAAGGCGTTTGCCAGCTTGATCGTATACGCTCCTTGAGTCGTGCTGGTTGTAGCTGGCGTGAGTACTTTGCTTTTGCCAGTAGCAGACCGTTGGGAGCTTTGTTGACTGGATGAAGACAAAGATCCTGCAGGCTTACTGATGGGCTTTCTCTGAACTTGGGCTTCATCATCTGATTGGGTCAAAATGGCTTTGCCCTTTTGTTCAGTAGTAAAGCGATGAGGTAAGCCGGTGTCGTTTAGCTTCAGTGGTTACGTCAGGCTTAGATCCTGTTTCTATTGGCAACAGCTATGTACCTGCACAAGGTAGGACAGAACCTGATGAAAGATCTACTCCTCAAGATCTACTCCTCAGGATAAAGGTACTCCATCATCATTGAAACCACTGAAGCTAAACGACACCGGCTTACCTCATCGCTTTACTACTGAACAAAAGGGCAAAGCCATTTTGACCCAATCAGATGATGAAGCCCAAGTTCAGAGAAAGCCCATCAGTAAGCCTGCAGGATCTTTGTCTTCATCCAGTCAACAAAGCTCCCAACGGTCTGCTACTGGCAAAAGCAAAGTACTCACGCCAGCTATAACCAGCACGACTCAAGGAGCGTATACGATCAAGCTGGCAAACGCCTTCTCAGCCTTAGATCTTTGTGACGACACCTGATGATGACACCTGCGCGTGTTCTAGGGTTTTACATTTCAAGTATAAATAAAGATACTCTGTAATCAAACAACTCAAGGAAAATAAAGTTTATCTAAAAGAAAACTCATTCTTCTTCACTTACCCTCATGGTATCAGAGCTGCAGTCGATCTGTGGACTCAAAAAAAAAAAAAAAAAAGTGTCACCTTGATTTATGCTTCTGTCAAACCGACAATACTCACCCAGACAGCTTTAAGCTTCCGACAAACAGATCCAGACAAGAAGAAAGTTTCTTCTTTCTCAAGTGCTCGTGTCTTCATTCTTCTCAAGCATTGGCGGGCTCCAGGAGTAACAGCCGACCAGAAGAAGACCGTCGCGGAGCATCTTGCCAGCGTCTTCCCTCACCGAAAAAAAAAAAAACTGAGACTTGGTTTCTCTTCTCACAAAGGCAGAAGTTTTATGTCTCCTCTTCAACATTGATCTTCAGTAGATGCGATACTCCAAGGTGCTTTGCTGGGACGACCTCATAAGGGGCCAGAAAGAAAGAGGACTTCATCTTCTTGAAGATTCAGCTTCCACACCATTATCCACGGTATCATCTATGTTTCTCTCATTTGCGACAGAGGATGGAAAATTGTTGTGTCTTGGATTGTCTTGCTGGCTGGTTTAGATTCATAGGTCTGGAACCTGAAGTTAAATGAGTAGGCTGCGGTTGGTTATAACAATGGGTTTATGGCAGCAAGTCTGGTTTTGTTAAAGCACACAAGCTGTTCGCTGAAATGCCAACGAGACAATCAGATTGTTTAAAGACAGAGTTTTGGTGCTATATTGATGGGAATCAGAGAGTTATAGGATGGTTTAGTAAGTGTGGAAAGAGAGTTTGCTTCTTCATAAGACATAGTAAGAAATAGGTAAAGTAAGCCTAGATTCATAGTGAGACAAAAAAAGGTCACAATTATACCTCTGAGTGAGATCAACTAAGCTCTCCAAGTTCAAAAGAAACTTCTGAGTGAAGCCATGTGATACTCTCCAAGTATAGGCCTGAATAGATCTCACACTTAGTTTGTTTTCCATGAAGAAGAAGAGCCATTTGCCTACACTACAAGCATCCTACTTCAACTCGTCATGTCTCCTTTAAAGCCATCTTCAGGTGCATTCAAACTTGTCAGCTTGGTACTCACCCGCTGCCAAGTTTGCGGGGGAGTATTGAAGTGAAGCCCAAACCAATATTAAGCAGCCCAATAGTATGTCATAGTCTATATGTTTAGGGTTCTTTCCTAATGCATATATATATGAGTTCTGTCTTTCTATCTCGGTAACTAAGGCTGCGGTTTGTGCAGCCAAAACCATATCTTTATGAATATCATTTCAGAATCATTTTGATCTTGGTGGCAACCTAAATCTCTTCTCACTTCTTTACTTTCTTGTTCAATAAAGCTTTAATAAGCTATCTCTATTTCTGTTTGAATAAAGCTATTTGAGCACTTTCTATATTTATTCTCAAAAGTAACACAGCTCAAAATTTATTCAAAAAAAAGTAAGAGTAAGTTGGAGCGAGAGAGGAACCTGCCAAGTAATCCATAGGGAGGAGCTCTTTGGGGTTAGGATGATGAGGAAGTCTCTGATCTTCATTGCTATCATCCATTAACCATGCCTGCATCAACACTCACATAGCCTCAAGAATCTCGGAGAAAGAAAAAGCTATCGAATTCAGAAAACAAATCCAATTATAGTGAAGAAGAATTAGGTTACCTCGAGAGCCATTCTTGATCTTCGTTCTGTCTGTGTGAGTGCTTCGATTTCAATCTCATCTGAACTGATGACGATGAAGAGGTCCAGTGTATAACAGAGCATTTCCTCCCTCGATGATTGTCACGTGTACGGCTTATGATCATATATGTATGTTTGTTTCCTCTAGATTTTTATTTATTTATTCTGGTTCCAAAAATTCTACTTTAATTATGGACCTTTTTTGTGTTCAAAAAAAAAAAAACATTATGGACCTCAGATGTAGGCTACAAGCCTACAACAAACAAGAAAAGTGTCACATCTTTAAAAAAAAAAAATCTCTGCATAAGCTTATAGAAAATTAACATTACACAGTTTAAGCTAAACAATCAATAGTAATTTTTTATTTCATATTCAATATATTTTCAAAATGAATAAAACAAAGTAGTAATTGCAAATAAAAAAAAATTAACTTCTAATTCGTAAACTTTAACCCTTTAAATAAATCATAAACCTTTGGATAAATCTTAAACTATAAATTAAAAACATTAAACACTAAATATTAAAAACACTAAATTCTTAATCCTAAATCCTTGGATAAAAAATATTAGTAGTTATTAAAAATAGAATTTTTAAATATTTTTAGCGCCGTGAGGAAAACACTAAATACTAAATAATAAACTCTAAACCTTTGGATAAACCATAAACGTTTAGAATTTATCCAAATGTTTTGAAGTTAGGATTAAAGGTTTAGTGTTTTAAAGATTTAATGTTTAGTGTTTTCGAGTTAGAGTTTATTTTTATCCAAAGATTTAGAGTTTACCCAAAGATTTATGATTTATGATTTAGAATTTATGTTTTAGTATTTTGCTAATGGCGTTAGAAATATTATTTTTTGAAATTATTACTATTTTTATTTATTTTTAGTTTTTATTTTAAAAATATAATATAATTTGAAAATATCTTATTTTAAAAAAAACATTAAATATGAAATAATAAAATATTATTTATTGGTGAACCTACATATTCACTTAGGGAGTAGACCAAACAATAACTCTGTTGAAACCAATGTTTTTAAACCCGACCTAAACATTGAACCAGATGACATTCCAGATCACCGGATAATATTCCAGGTCATCGGATTATCGGATCGACTGCGGGTTCATAAATGAATTAGTTATATTTTATAATAATACATTAACTATGAAAATAAATATCTTGAAACTAAACTTAAGTTATTTCTAAATGTTATATAAAACATAAAATAATAGTTTAGATATTTAGAAAATATTTAACTTTAGTTTTCATATTTTATTTCTATTTTACATTCAAAATATCAAAATAGTTAAGACTATCCAAAATATATTTGTAATAAATTAACAACTATAGCATCTAACCAAAAATATCAAAAGATTCAAACTTAAAATTTCATAAATATTTAAATGTCTAATTTGAATAATAAAACTAATAAATCAAAAATAAAACATCATTAATAAATTATCGATAACAAAAATAAACTAACACCAAATCAAATCAACTAATTTTGGTTCTCTCTACCATCGTTTCGATTCATTTTCTTCAAATAAAAACTATAAAAATAATAAGTAAAAGTTATATATTTGTTCAACCGGTAATCGGGGTTTAGTGGATTTTAAAGGATTTTATTGGGTTTTTAATATCTATTCTATTAATTCTCTAGCATGACCAGTTAATAAAGATCAGGTCCAATTTAAAAAAAAAATACAACTATAATTACCTTTTATTAATCGATACTGTGTCATAACTTCCAATCCAATAGTCCAATATTTTCGGCACCACTTTTTTCTTTACATATATTAACCAACAAACCAATATATAAAATAACAATTGTATTTCTTCCTTTTGGGTTTATTCAAATCGTAATTGATAATCTATGTTACTTTTTTATAATATCACTGTGATATTATCATGTATTTGGTTATATTTTCTTTTTGTCAGTATTCCATCCAAATTAATTACTTTAGTTTTTACATATTTTTTTTTCATTTGAAATACAAAATATTAAAAATAGTTTAGAGTATTTAAATTATTTTTGAAACAAATTAAGATTTATGACATCTAACAAATAATATCAAAACTTAAAAGTTCATAAATATTTATAAGTGTAATGTGAATAATAAATAAACTTTAAATTCAAAGTAAACCAAAAGTAAAACATTATTAATAAATTAACTAAAACAAAACTGAAAAACCTAACTTATTTATGAAAAATATACAAAATAGATTTTAAAAACATAATAAAAAACTAAAAGAAAAAAGTAAAAGTAAAAGTTATCTATTAGTTCAACCAACGGTTCAACTGATAATCGGTTTATGGGTTTTAGCGAGTTTATGCGGGGTTTATTAGGTTTTTAAATATTAGTTTTTTCACAAGACCCAAACCGTATTTATCTTGGATCACCGGATTTATTATTTTAACCGTGGGTCCGTATCAGTTTTCAAAACACTGACTATGAGACTTTGATTTTTGGGTCAATTCTGAGTCGGGTATTTTTAGTATGAATATTCTTGACTAATTATGTTAAGTCCAGTTGGTTTATGTTAATACAATCGAGTATCAATTCATGGAATAAATGTGTGTAGTTTTAGTTGATGCTGCTTATATTTTTTCTTTTACTAGACTTTGGATTGTATTTTAATTTGTATATATGTATATGCTGACCTATTTAGAATTTAAATATCAATAGTAATATGAACGACAAAAAAAACACTAATAGCTTTTACAATATTATCGATGTATTGATACTATAATTGTTACAAACTATATAATACATTTTGTATCAAGTTTAATACTATATAATATGGAAATTATTAGCTTTTTATAATTTAGATTATATCTCAACATCTAATAATACTGCAGACAATTTATGTACGTCTTTTTTATTTGAAAGCATACGTTACCAAAATTATTATACAAAAACAAAATTAAATTAAGTTAAAACATTTTATTCAGTTTAAAATAGTATACCCGCCGCTGATACTGAAAGTATATTATAAAACTAAATAAATAAAATTTCGAATATTAATTTTTAAAAATTAATTCTTCAAATATCTACACAAACAATCTAACAAAATTTTGAAAATTGATTCATTTTCTTTCAAATATGTATCTAAACAAATTATATCTATACTATTAAAAGAGAATTATTACCAAAAAATCTGCTTAAAAAAGTTTTGGCCCCTTTCACTAACTAATTATTTTTGGTCCAGCTATTTTAAAATACATGAATTGAAAAAATAATAATTTAAAATTTAAATCATGTATAATTTTTTTATTATAAATATACTTTTATAGTAATTAAATTAAATAATGATTTTTAAAATAAATATATAATCCAAGGATAACCACAAAATTAAGCGGAGCGGATGCAGGTACAAAATTATATGTTTGCGGGTTGTACGGGTCATATTTTTTAACCAAAACAAAATTGAAAATCCGTGGGTTAGGAGTCAGCGGGACGAGTTCAACCCGCAATCCAACCTTAACCGTGCGTATACGAGATTAATTTTTAAATTGCTATTATTTGATAAAATATATTTTGATTAAAATTTATACACAGATATGATTTAAAAAAAATACAAATATAATCAGAAAAAAACAAAAATCTAGTTTTTTTTCTTAAAACACAAACTAGATTTATCTTAGGTCACCAGATTTACTGGTTCAACCGCAGGTCTGGGTCAGATTTCAAAACACTATTAAAACTAAAAAAATGAAATTATTTATTGGTTCAACCAATGATTCAACCGATATCAAATTTCGGTTTTTAGTGGATTTTACGGAGTTTCGAGTTTTAAATTTTGTATTTTCACAAAACTTAAACCAAGTTATATTGGATCATCAGACAGCAGATGCGAGTCGGATTTAAAAACACTGATTGAAACCCACCTCCCACCTTCCATGTCTATATCTCTACCAAGATACAAAACAATACAATACCTTTTTAATTATCATCATTGTCCTTCGTTCAAAGTCTTTACTTTTTGTTACCTTTTATATGTACATATATAACTGTATATCAATTCAATTTTCAAAAAGATATTTTCCAAACTAGCTGTACCAAACATCCTAATTTTCTAAAAATGTTTGGATTTATTAAATTAGCAGGATGTGATCTTAATTTATAACTTAACAGATTCAAAAATTATTTTCTTTTCTACCTACTTTCTATTAATATCTTTATATTATTTGTTTTTTCATAGATTTTGCATCAGTTCTTACTCAACACCTTAAAACACTATTATTTTCTCAGTTTCTTACAATTAAATACAAAATATTCATATTTTTATATAAGTTTAAGAAATATATAGAAATAATAAAAACTCCAATTAAACATCTAATTTCTTGATTTAATTATATACTTACTTGCTAAGTATTCAAAATTGAGAAATAAAAAATCTCGACCAAAAGTACTAAACTTTTCTCAAGCTATATAACCAATATCGCTCTCACTCATTTCATTCTCATAAATCTACAAAAAAAAATATACAACACAAAGAAATAGAAGATGAAGAAGATGAAAATGGCCCCTTCTTTTCTTTTCTTTATTTTCCTTTTGGTAACGGAAATGTCCTCTTCGTCATCAGCAAACTCCTTTGTGGATGGCAAATACAAAACAAATCTTTTAACTGTGGGCTCATCATCTTCTTCGCCTTCCCCGCCGAAGAGTCTTTTGGTGGCAACGCCGGTGGATGAAGGAGAGTATCCGGTGGTGATGCTCCTCCATGGTTACCTTCTCGAAAACGCATTTTATTCCCAGCTTATGTTGCATGTCTCCAGGGGCGTCCCTGATATGGTGGAGACCCTAAACAATTTAGTAAGGAATTTTCAAAAAAAAAAAATTTTGCAAATCGGAAGCCTTTTTCCATACTAATTTTTGTAAAAAATTTGGGGGTCCTAAGCGGATGTTTCACCTCGCTATGCTCAGGACCACCCCTGCATGTCTCTTCCCATGGCTTCATTGTCATCGCTCCGCAGGTTCAGTTCTATCCCACAATTTAAATTTAAATTAGTTACACTTCGTGACAAAAAAAATGGCTACACTGTTTCAGAAATTAGTTAATTAGCCATTCTTATAAATAGTTATGATGGAATAATGCAAAGTTTAATTTACAAAAAAAAATAAAAAAAATAATGCAAAGTTACGTGGAGAAGAAAGGATCTATAGATTTTAAATTGAATACAAAATAATGACGAAAAAAAAAATGACGATACATTTATAATACACACAAAAGGTAGTGCAATTGGTCATATATTGAATGATAATTTGTTTGATGGCTATACAATGCAATTAGACGTTGGTTACACATTTATATAGTAACTTTTACATTCCAAGAGTATTTATGGAAAAAAATAGTAAAAGACTACATTTAAGATTTATGGAACAAAATAGTAAAAGACTACATTTATAAGAAAAATGTAACCAATTGAATGGAGTACATGAATCATGATGCCACGTTCTCATAGTTTATTGTCCTGAAACCCTTATTTTTGTTTGGCACTTATGAAAACCTTAAACAAGAACAAAAATAAGAACAAAGAAGCAAATCGATGGGTCCATTTGATGTGTAATTTTTGTTTTCGTCTCAAATCAATTTTTGCAATTCCTTATAATCTCTCGATTTTTTCAAGAATCATATTGGTTACACATTTATATAGTAACTTTTACATTCCAAGAGTATTTATATGTGAATCAAATTTCTTGGTTCTGTGATATTCAACAGTTATATAGCTTCGCCGGACCAGACACGACAGAGGAGATAAAATCAACTGTGGAGGTTATGGATTGGTTATCAAACGGACTAAAACACTTTCTTCCAGCACAAGTAACACCAAACCTATCCAAGTTCGCACTCTCCGGCCATAGCCGTGGTGGGAAGACCACATTTGCCGTGGCCTTAAGGAAATTTGGATACTCGTCCAGCCTAAAGATCTCGGCATTGATCGGTATAGACCCGGTCGATGGGGCAGGGAAAGGGAAACAAACCCCTCCTCCAGTTTTAACGTATCAACCAGACTCATTTGACCTAGACAAAATGCCTGTTCTAGTGATCGGTTCGGGGCTTGGTGAAACTGGCGCGAACCTGTTTCTTCCTCCGTGCGCGCCTGCCGGAGTGAACCACCGAGATTTCTTCCAGGAATGTCAAGCTCCAGCGTGGCATTTTGTGGCAAAGGATTACGGGCATATGGACATGCTTAATGATGATACAGGAGGGATGGGAAGGGTACTTATTTTTTGTGTAAGAATGGTAAACAGAGAGTATAGATCTCAAGAACTCAAGTTTAAGAAACAAACTTTCTTATTCACCACTTTCAATAGCTTAGAAAATTCACTCAAAAACTAAGCTCTCAATCACACAAAAACGTGATGATCACTTTCAACTTACATTGCTTTATATAGGCTAAGATAATTTCCTAAACCTACTAAGGATAACTCTTTCAATATTCCTAATCCTATTACAAGATAGACTTCATGACCACATTAGGATTAGGTTAGCTTATGTCTTAAGCTATTCTTTCAAGCTTATCAACATTCTCCCTCTTAAGCTTGACATCATCTTCACACACCACTTGTACTCTAATCAGCTCTCTTAATTCTTTGAAACGAACTCGGTTAAGAGACTTGGTTAGAATGTCGGCTCTTTGTTCAACTCCTGAGACGTATTCCACTTCAATCTGCTCGTTCTCAATACATTCTCTAATAAAATGAAATCTTCGATGGATGTGTTTACTACGGCCATGAAAAACGGGGTTTTTAGACAAGGCAATAGCAGACTTGTTATCAACCCGTAACACCACCTTCGTGCACTCTTCTCCCATAATCTCACTTAAGAGTTCTTGGAGCCAGATAGCTTGTTTAGCAGCTTCTGTAGCAGCCATAAACTCTGCTTCACAAGAACTCAATGCCACAATCTCTTGTTTCTGAGAGCACCATGTTATAGGACTGTTTCCGAAGTAGAAAATGTGCCCTGTTGTACTCTTCCCATCATCAATGTCCACATTATGAGAGCTGTCACTGAAGCCAATCAATCGTAGTTCTTCTTTCTTTTCGAAACACAGACCAAGCGAAGTAGAACCCTTCAAGTACCTTAGTACCTGTTTAAGTGCAGCTCCATGAGATTCCTTGGGCTCTTTCATATATCTGCTTAATACTCCTACGGCAAACGATAAGTCTGGTCTAGTGTGTAACAGATACCTCAAGCAGCCAATGGTTCTTCTATACTCTGTTTCATTAATGCTTTTCTCCTTTGGTGACTTGCCAAGTTTTACATTCACCTCCATCGGTATAAGAGCAGAGTTACAGTTTTGCATTCCAACTTCTTCAAGTATTTTCCTTGCATAGCTATCTTGTGACAGGATGATGCCTTCATTCGTTTGACTCACTTCGATTCCTAGATAATATGTTAACCTTCCAAGGTCACTCATCTCGAATTTTAACGCCATCTCTCCTTTAAACTCTTTGATCAGACACATTGATGAACCTGTCACCAACAGGTCGTCAACATAAACGCATACAAGAAGTAAATCACCTTTTACTTGTCTTCAGTAAAAGTGACGGTTCCTTATAGCAACGAGCAAAGCCAAGATCTTGAAGAATTCTGTTTAGCTTAACATTCCACGCTCTCGGAGCTTGCTTAAGACCGTACAATGCTTTATGCAATCTATAAACCTTATGCTCGTTTCCTTTAACTTCAAAGCCTTCAGGTTGTGAGACATATACTTCTTCCCTTAGTTCTCCATGTAAGAAAGCAGTCTTCACATCAAGATGATGTATCTCCCACTCGCATGAGGCAGCAATAGCTATGATCAAACGAATTGTTTCGATGCGAGCTACAGGTGCGAAGACTTCATCGTAATCAATGCCGTGCTTTTGAACGTATCCTTTAGCTACTAGGCGCGCCTTGAATTTACTTATGCTTCCATCAGCATTCCTCTTCACTTTGAATACCCATTTTAGTCCAATAGCTTTAAATCCCTTCGGCAAATCAACTAACTCCCATGTACTGTTTTTCTCGATTGATCTCAACTCTTCTTTGCACGCATCTATCCATACTTTATGTCGTTTTGCTTCGTTGTAGTTCCAGGGCTCGTTGTTAATAACCATGAGTAGTCTCTCACTTTCCACTTCTGCTATCAAGACGTAGTCTTCCAAATAAGTCGGTTTTGAACTCACTCTGCTTGATCTTCTTACATTGGCTTGCTCTGTTTCAGGAACAGAGTCGTCTTCCTCGTTAGACACAGAGTCGTCTTCTTCGTCTTCTGTCGCTTCCACCTCGACTACTTCGTTCTCACTCTCAAATTCGGACTGATTCTTATTAGTTCTCACCGGTATCAAGCTATCTGAGAACGAGCTCTGTTCTGGTCTTGTATCATCTTCATTATCCCAACTCCATCGTTTTTCCTCGTCAAACAGCACATCGCGACTTACAATTATCTTCTTAGTTGTCGGGTCAAGCAATCGATAAGCTTTAGAACCAGGTTCGGTTCCTAGATGTACTAGAATCCTTGACCTGTCGTCAAGCTTCTTTCTTCCAGCAGTCTCTGTTCTTGCATAACAGATGCAACCAAACACCCTTAGGTGAGCAACATTCGGTTTCTTGTTCTTCAAGCTCTCGTACGGCGTTTGTTCTTGCAAGGACCTAGTTGCGATTCGGTTAATCAGATATGTCGCATGTCTAACTGCTTCTCCCCACAGGGCATTAGGTACTCCCATATGCTTAAGCAAGCTTCTAGTCATCTCGAGTAGGGTGCGGTTTCGTCGTTCTACGACTCCGTTTTGCTGTGGAGAGTAAGGTGCTGTCGTGTGTCTGTTGATTCCGTGTGTCTTGCAGTAGTTATCAAATTCGTGAGAACAGAACTCTCCTCCTCTGTCTGTTCGAAAGACGCTTATTTTCATTCCAGTATCTTGTTCTGCAGTTTCTTTGAAAGCTTTGAACTTGGTAAAAGCTTCACTCTTCTCTGAGAGTAGTACAGTCCACATGTATCTGGAGAAATCATCGATTAAAACGAATACGTATCGTTTCTGTCCTGCAGTCCGAGGAGTAATGGGTCCACATAGATCACCGTGAACGAGTTCAAGAGGCCTTGTTGCTCTAAAGGAAGTAGCCTGAGGAAAAGGTTTCCTTGATTGCTTCCCAAGTAGACAAGACACACAGGTTTCATGTTTTATCTCTATGTTTGGTATTCCGGTGACCAAATCTTTACTTATCATCTTCTTCATTGTTTCTGTGTTGACGTGACCCATCCTGGCGTGCCATCTTGACGATTCTGTAGACGTTCCGGTGAGTAAGCATTCAACAGTGTCTGTCTGCAGGTAAACCTTGTAAAGTCGATTCTTTGCTCTAGCCGTCCTAATAATCAATGCTCCTTTTCTATCAAGTAAGGTTAGTACGTCGCCTTTCATTCTTATCTCGCATCCATTCTCGGTAGCTTGGCCTAAGCTAACAATGTTGCTTCTTAAACCGGGTATGTAGTAGACATTGGCCAACGTCTTTTTCTCTCCGTTCTTCAAGACAAATTTGACTGACCCTTTTCCTTTTATGTCTATGCGAGAATCATCTTCAAAACGTACTACTCCTGCAACATTGTCATCCAATTGGTAAAACAGGCTTCGGTTCCCACTCATGTGATTACTGGCTCCGTTGTCTAGGTACCATATATTCTCCATATCTTCTTCATCCTCAAACACACTCGGTTTCACCTTTTTTTCATTCAGATATACTAGCTCATGCATCAACAAGTCGTCTGCTACTTGTGTATCTTCTTCCTTTTTTTCAACAGTTTCTTGCAGCTTCAGCTTTGCATCAGGGAACTCAGATGCGTAGTGGCCAGTTTTGTCACAAGAGAAGCAGGTAATATGACTTTTGTCTTTTGTTCCGTACTGACCCTGTTTATATGCTTCTCTTTGTGCATAATATCCAAGTCGTCCTCGTCCTCTTCCTCCTCTAGAGGTTCCTCGTGTGCCGCGTCCTCTTCCTCTTCCATAGCTTTCTTGATATTGTTCATTATTTGCGTACATAAGCTTGCCACGATCATCACTCTGTTCTTCTTCATCATCTTCGTTTACTCTTTCCTCATATGCTTTTAGTCTTCCAACTATATCTGCAAAGCTAGTCTCATTAAGGTTTAGCATTTGTTCAATAGACGCAACCATGAAGATATACTTCTTTCTAGGTAATCCTTTCAAGAAGCGTTTCACAAGCTTAGGTTCGTCTATAGTTTCGCCAAGTGATGCACACTTTGAAGAAATCTCAGTTAACTTACCCACGAAGCTATCGATACTGTCTCCTTCCTTCATCTTGAGCTTATCAAACTCCGTCATCAGAGTCATCACACGTGCTTCCCTTACTCGTTCCGCTCCTACATGTCTAGCCTTTATTGCTTCCCAAACGGCTTTAGCCGTTGTTTGATTTCCTAATTGCAAGATTAGGGTTTCAGGAATAGATTGCCACAACAAAGCTATAGCCATGTAATTTTTCTTCACATGTGTGCTTCCTTCTTCAATAGTTTCCCAAACATCATTGACCTTAAGAACCATTGTCATCTTCATCGCCCAGACGGTGTAGTTAGTAGAGTTAAGCATCGGAAGCTTGATGGTTGAGGATCCAACATCTTTGTTACTCAGCTCGGTTTCATTCTTCATCTTCTTTATGTCTCCCATGATAAAGTCTCGAAAACGTTAGTTAAACCTAGGCTCTGATACCAATTATAGATCTCAAGAACTCAAGTTTAAGAAACAAACTTTCTTATTCACCACTTTCAATAGCTTAGAAAATTCACTCAAAAACTAAGCTCTCAATCACACAAAAACGTGATGATCACTTTCAACTTACATTGCTTTATATAGGCTAAGATAATTTCCTAAACCTACTAAGGATAACTCTTTCAATATTCCTAATCCTATTACAAGATAGACTTCATGACCACATTAGGATTAGGTTAGCTTATGTCTTAAGCTATTCTTTCAAGCTTATCAACAGAGAGGACCAATGAGGAGGTTTGTTGGTGGAAGTGTTGTGGCGTTTTTGAAGGCTTCTTGGGAAGGAGATAATGGTGAATTGGTTAATATCAAAGATAAGTCTGCCGAGGGTCTTCCTGTAGAAATTCAGGAATCTGAGGTTAAAAAACTAGTTTTCTTAAGGTCAAAAACTACTGCTATGTAAGTATGTATTTCCTATATATCAAAATATAAGTCTTTACATTTAAAAAAATTATATATGTTATTCTGTGTGCTCTTGGCTCATGGCTCATGAAACTTAACCCCATCACATTCAAAAGACTTGGGAGGGTTTATTAGATTAGGAATTAAAAAGATTTTGAAGGTTTAAAGATTTGCATGAACTTGGATGGATTTTAATAATATTTGGATGGTTTTGATGAGATATAAAAATCCAATAGTTATTGGTGATAACTTTTCTTTTATATTCACAAATTTTGAGTGATTAAATTATGAATACAAATGATGAAAATTTAGAATAAAAGTAAGTCTTTTTTTTAAATGTAAAGAGATCTAAAAATTGTGTATATTTGAAAATTTGTGGATATTTTTATATTTTTCAACTTTTACAAATAATTTAAAACGATATATAGTTTTTTCAAACTTTCCTTATTATAGAATAATGAATGTTTTTCTTTCATTTCAAAGTTTTGATTCTTTTTTTTTATAATTGAAACTAAGACAAAAATTAGCCTCATTGGGACATCTCGTAGTTCTTCCAAAAGGCTTGCTCGCTTTCTTAACAAAACCACATCACACAACAGAGCTACAACAGCCTTACAACACATTCCTTCAGACCGTAGGATTTGGTCTTCATCAAAGGTATTTATCACAGTTCTAGAAAGATGTAAATGTTATAAGAGAGGACTTCCCGGCCAAGTTGAGGCAGAAAGGGAGATATATCTAAATAAGTATATAAGCACTACTTTCAATTACCATTCACGCCAAAATAGAAACCACAGAAAAAAAACAATGTGATTCAAACATATACACACGACAAGACCATATAAATATATAATATACATTCACATGACTAACAAATACTTGGAATGAATGATTTGGTTTGTTCTGAAAAATCCATCAACACCTCCTCCACTAACTCCTCCAGCAACTTCAACTCTACTTCTTCTCCCATGCATTCCATTTCCAATCTCAACCTCTCCCTTGAACCAATCTCTGCCACTTCAGTCCTCACCACTCTATTCACCGCCAAACTGCTCAAGTCTCCGTCTTCATCCCACCACCGACACTCCACTCTTCCGTTACCCTTTAAACATTCTTGCATTCTGTTCATCACATAAACCCTCAATGTCTTACCAGAGAGAAGAAGAAGCATATGACTACCACGTCCAAGATAGCTCGGTGTTAGCTCCAAGAGCAGTGTGTTAACGAGGTCAAACACTAGCTTCTTCACGTTTGGTCCCAGTCTTTGATGTTCTGTTGAGGAGTCTGCGTAGCTCTCTCTCAGAGATGGGTCTAATGGGCTTTCTACGGAATGCCATCTAGACAAAAGATTGTCTATGATGGACGATGGAGATGATGACTCTGGTGGCTCTTCATCGAGATGAGCTGCTGATAAGAGTGTGTTGATGAGGAGACGCAAGTCTTCTTCCTCGTCTCTTGTGGACGCAGTAGTAGACTGTTTTGATGAGTAGCACCGAGCTACTGTTGTTGAGTCGTTAAATGAGAAGTCCCGACCAATGGAAGGAGATTTTCCTAGTAAGTTGGGCATCATCATCTCCGGTTCTGTTAAGATTTTTTCGGTTTAGTCAGGAAACAGGATAAAGAAAAGAGTGAGTGAGTGCTTGCTTTTAAGATGAAATTCTTACCAAGAGAAGAGGATGATCTATTCCAAACAGAGGAGTTAAAAAAGACTTCATCATCCTCATCAGAAGAAGTTTCCAAGACTGAAACTGGAAAGCAAGCTGATACTCCTGCCTGTTGTGTTGTGATACCCCAAAAAATAAATATATATAAATAAAAAAAGAATGCAACATTTGAATGGATTGAACATCAGCCAGCACATATGATCACAATACCTCTTGAGAAACCATGCTTCTGGCAGACACTGATTCAACGTTACAACAACGAGAATCCAAGCTTGCCTCATTAGATCTCTCAGTACTTGCTTTCTTGTTCCTTGAGAAAAGAAAGTTTGAGACTTTACCCTTCAGAGACCATTTCAAGCTCTTCGATTTTGTCAGCTCCCCAGCAACTTTGGACTTGCCCTTGTTGAGACCAAGACTTGTGGATGATGATTCAGCAGGGAGAGATTTTGACCTCATAAGGCCTTTGAAACTGCCTTCTTCCTCTCTACTGAAACTGCCAGGCAAGCAAGATGCAGACACTCCAGGATCATTTGTTTCTACTGTCATTGAATCAGGAAGTGCAAGCATATCACCTAAAGAAATGTAACCACCTCTCTTCTTCTCAACGACTTTGGCCTCTTGCAAATTCTCATTTGATGCAGCTGCTGCCGCCATCAGTGCCCATCTCTCCGAGAGCCGTTTCTTGGCCTCTCTGCAGACTGATGAAGACTCTGGAGAACCACTAAAAGGGGAAGAAGGAGAAGAAAAAGGACTATCATACTTGTTGATATAGTCCCATGAATGCCTAGAGACCGGAGACATGATTTCAGAATCTGCATCATAACTATCATCAACTGTATATCCGTTGGAGAAGACAGAAGAATGTGAAGTTTCATTCACTCTCCTCCTAACCACATCTTTTGCCTCAAGTAAACCTCTCGGCGACGTTGGACATGATGATGAAGTCTTTGTGACAAGGCCAGTAGGTTTCAGAACAACTATTCTAGTTGATTGCTTCTTCTTAGCTCCCTCTCCGGATGATGATTCAACGGCTGCTTCTTCTTCTTCATCAATGGGCTTTGAAGGCTTGAGAATAGTGATCATCCGGTTTGACTTCTCAGGGAAACTATGGAGACGATGATGAGAGAAGTCCTGCAGAAACTCGAGGAACAGCTCTTTGTTTGAACTCAACACTTCCATAGCTTCTTGAAACTCCTTGGAAGACCGAAGCTTCTCGTCTGTAACCAAGCGTTTGGCCTCCAAGAACTTCTCACGGACAATGTCCTTCTTCTTATTCTTATTGCTTAAACCCTCCACACCTCCTGGTTTCTCCCAAACCTCATAGACATCTTCTCTACACTCTCCGTGGCTTAACGACCTCTTTAGCCGAGGTTTCGAGCTGTTGTTGTTACCATGTGGAAAGGAGGAATCAAGACCCATTAACTTGGCAACCAAATTTGTCGAACCACCACCACCACCGACCGTCAGTTCAAGTTCTTTTGACATCTCCTCTTCTAAAAGCTTCTTCATTGGTGTTCCAATTATATCCTGCAATCACAATGAACACCTTTTTTTTTAATTACATGTAGAAAAAAAAAACAGAAAGCTGTTTGTCTTTTTTAGAGGTTTAATTAAAAAAAGAACTCACAATTTTATCTTCTATCAGCTCAAGTTGATTCCTCTTTATAGACCCTGTGAAGACATAAGTTCATTATCAATCTATAGCTTTGTAGCTTAAGAAAAAGGACAGAAGAAACCAAACTAACCATGGTCAAAGTAGGGTTTATCGGTGAGAAACTTCTTCCCGGTATTAACTGTTCCGAAGTCGAATAGGTTTACCATCCGACCCAAACATCCTCTCTGCTGAACGTTTCTTCTTCTATTCCGATTCATTTTCAACGGCTGAGACATATGACAATCAAGTTAACAAAGTATAAATGAAAAAAAAAACAGAGTCTTTCTTGAGCAAGTTGAAGTACACAAAGACAAACCAATAGTATAGAGGAAGACAGACAACTTAGGATTCAAGAAGACAATTTTTTTTTTTTGACAAACCAAACAAAGGACAATAATCTTTATTAAGGGAAACAAAAATCTTGGGAAATAAAAGAAGGAAATCTTGAGAATTAAAAGAGCAAATCAAACTCGTTGAATCAGAAGCATTTATTAGCCGAACCAAAGAGATAGCGTTTACAAACGCAAACGCAGCAACTGCTTAACAAGTAAGAAATAACAAGGCAATAATAATTAAGAGAGGCGAGTTTCACAGGGAGAACGTTTGGTTTGAAAAGGAAAGAGAGCGCAAAAAGGGCGAAAAATCAGGAACGTATGTATCGCTTTTCTTCACCGAGCATTTCGCAAAAGAAAAGTTTCACGAAGGAAACGTCGTCGTTTTCAACGGACAACGACAGTTCGATAGAGAGAGAAAGACAGAGACTTGTCAGTCGGAATCTGCATTACCCCGTGAAAAGAACTAGCCAGATATTCGGTGGACCAGTTACAAAGGTGCGAGCTTTCACGCCGGAGCTTTTTTTCGCCGGAAGGCTGAAGCTTGTGAGAAAAAAAAAAGAGGCTGAAGCTTGTTTCGCTGTTAAAGAGACTTTTGAGTCTAAGAAGAAGAAGATTGTGGTGACATCACCGACGCAATGTCGGACGCGAAACGCGTGGATTAAATGCGATTAAATAGAAGGCGACAGGTACGGAAGTGGATGTAAGAGAGAGAGAGGGTTGTGTGTGTGTTGTCCATGGATAATGGAGCAGGTTACGACTTTGGAACAAAACGGAGTTTGGTTTCTTTTTATTCTTTTCAAACGCGTTTCTATTATTATTACAAGGTTGTATTGTATGTTCTCCATTAATTATTGATGTCGGATTGTTTAATTATTTGGATGATTATATTAACTTAATTATAAAGTATTCATATTAGTTTCCTTATAACTATACTATATTAGAATATTCAGATTTCCTTCCATTCATATTGACACTTATGTTATATTTGATGAATATCGTTTTATTTTATAAATGCTTTTTTTTTGTTTAACCTTTAGCTAGGCATATAAATGAATTTGACATTAGTTAATATGCATGTTGGGCACTTTTACTATTAAATTTTGTTAGATCATTTCGAATTCATCTCTATTTTCGTCTCTATATATTTTTTTAAATAATAAAAAATCTATCATAGAAGTAGATTTGTTCTAATATATGTATTTATAATAGATTTCTCTATTTATAAAATAAAATATAGAAATTGTTATTTACATCTCCAAAATATAGAGGGATAAAGTATAATTCTTCTATATTTTTATCTAAAATAGAAGAAATTTATCATAAAAACATACAATGGAATAAATCCATATTTATAATAAAAATCTCTATTTTAGAGAAAATATAGAAATGTATATATTTTTAGTATCTTTTGAACCATATTTGTTAGCTACCTAGTTCAAAATTATTAATAAGGAAGCCATTTAATTTACTAATAATACTTTTGAAAATTATTCTATATATTAATAAATGAGTAATAAATAAATAATTACAATTGTATAGCGACTAAAAGTAGGCACCAAAACTTGTGTTTAAACAAAATTTATTTAAAGATACATGTTTTAGAAAACAATATATTCAAAAATAATTTTTTATATTTTAATGCATAATTTATTAAATAATAATCACTAATTGTAAATTTCAGATAAAATTAACTGCACTTATTTAATTTTATTGATTCAAAATTATGGTAAATAGAGAATAAAAAATTATGCATAATAATTAAAATTTAATATATATTATTTATATGTGTAAAATTCTAAAATAGGTATCATTCTGACACATATGAAATTTTAAATAACTAGATATATACTCACTCAATTTCATATTAATTGTCATTTTAAAGTTTAAATTTTTTATTTTTTTTATGTTTTAATGCATTTATTTGATATTTTTAATGTTACACTAATATTTTTCGTCATTAACCAATTGTTCTAATATTTTTTATTACCCTTATTTTTATCATAAAATAATAAATTTAATATTTTTATCTGTGTAAAAAAAACTTAAAACTACATATAAAATGAATTTGGGAGAATAATAGACAGAGGAAAAAAAGAGCTAAAATTTTCCTATAACAAGAAATTATATACATTCGCTTCTTATATGAATCAGAGTTTCCTGATCACACTCGCTTTTTTTAGTTTATCAAAATAATTATGCTACTTCTTTTTTTTGCCAAATATTTATACTACTTCTTTTTTTTTCTCTTTAAACTGACTCGCAGATGTCCAAAATGTTAATATTCAATTTTGTTAACTTGAAAAAGATTACTCATGGTTTAGAAAACAATAACTTTTCACATGTTTCTTATATTTAAATTTATCTTCTATATAAAATAAAACAAATGGTAATTTTATTATAAATTTATTATGGGAAAATAAAATTGAAGTAAGGAAAGTGAGAATAATTGTAATCATTGCGGGATTATTAAGGCATGCAAAATTTTAAAATTTGAAAGTCTTGGAGTATATTTCAACTATACGTTAATGGAACAATAATTATGAAGAGTGAACCCATGCTTTCATGATTCTACAGTTTTGTAAGAGATTTGATTATTTTTGTTTTATTTATATAATAATTGCATTACGTTATTTTGTGCACGATATATAGGGGGAGGAGGAATCGTTATTAGCTTAGGCTACTGATGCGCTTCGAATTTATTTGATAGGGTACAGAGTATAGAGTTAGAGAAAATCATTAATTATTGGACTACCACTGACCCCTAATAACTATGTAGGCAAGGCAACAAATGTAATAAGTACAACTTGCCTGATAAAGACTTCATTATTTTATAATATAAGCGTCCCTATAAAAAAAATTTATCAGAAGGGTCCCTATTAATAATATCAAACATTATTATTCCAAACTAATATCTGTAAATACCAAATACTCTTCAATCATTGTAGCCTTTCCCCCAAACTTCATAGCTTTGTAACAGAAAGGGGTTTGACTGGTCTCATGAGCAGAGCTGACACTTCGGATCATTACCTGTAGATTCCGCCCGTTTGATTTGCGAGGCGGAGCGGATGCAGATCGACGAATTCAAAAAGTTCAAAAGCGGAGTATAGATGTGGGTTAAGTCGATGTTAAGAGGTGAATGCGGATTGATCAAATTTGAATCATATATATTCGTCACTCAGTAAAATAAAATAAAAAAATTGTATAAAAAGTAAAAATATATAAAATATTAAAATTATATAGCTTAAATTATAAATATATAATTTTATGAAAATAATATATAATAAAATAATTATTTTAATATTAATTATAGATCATGTGAATTATCCGCAAATCTCAACGGGATGCAAATATATGACTTTTCCTTTCCGGATTATACGAATCCGAATTTTAAATAAAAAGAGTAGATGTACGGGTTGGCGGATCAAGCGTGATGACTGACCCATGAATCCAAGTCATATTCATGAACAGCAAAAAAAGAAAAATTAAGGGAAAAGAAAATACTATATAATTTTCTGTTTGTTTTAGTAAAAAAGTTTTCAATTTGTTTTGGTTTATAACGAGATGATGATTTTAATTTTTAATATAAAATTTATTAACTTTTTATATTGTATGATTCTTAACTTATTAATTTTTTAATTTTGTTGAATTATGGTTAAATAAATAGTTAATGTTATTTTGTCTATAATATATTAGAAAAATAAATATTTTTTCAGTTTGTGTATAGTGTGTATACACTTACAGACGTAAAGCTTTAAGTGATTATAAACGGAAGAACATAATAAGTTATTCAATTCTTTTTTTTTTAAGTTATTCAATTCTTTATTTTGTAGAGAAACAAAAAATTTGCATAATAGATAAATTAAATTTTCGTTTTCTATAGTAAATGAGTGAAAACAATATTTGTACCTCTTTCGTTCTAATTGGATATATTTGAAAAAAAGTAGACAATTTTATTTATACCATCATAACACATTATATCTTTTTTGTCGCAAAATCACATTATATCTACTCTCTCATATAAGTTTAGTTTAAAATTAGTGTATTGTTGTAATTTGTGTATTCCTGTTATGCATATGTAACACGAATTTTTAAATATGCGCCAAGCAAAAATTTAGATAGAGCTCTCCAGAACATTAATTATGGTTGAAATCCAAAGAAAAAAAAACAGAAATTAGTTTTCCAACTATTATTAAAATGGCAAAAAATAATAATTTTGAACACTGGTTACGAAACCTTTAACCGCTAGAGAAAAGTTGGTTAATAATGAAATTTGTAATTGTAAAACAAAACAAAATTTGTAATTGTAAAACAAAACAAAATTTGTAATTGTAATATATTGTTTATGTATATGAGCAAAATTAAGAGGAAGGTTAAGCTCTATAATCAATGCAATGATATGCTGTAAAATTTGCTTTTAAATAAACTTTATATATTAATAGATCCTTTTAATAAACCCACTACCTCATTATGTATGTATGAGTATCTCATGAAAAACTATATATTTATTTCAAGTTTTCAACTGTTGTAATATACGATATTTTTTTTTCAGTTTTCACCTATCACTCATGCCTTGGCAGCAATTATATAAATCATACGTTTTACATTATTTACATTAAAAAGTCTTAAACTAATATCAAAGGCTAGAGTTCTCTTTGCTGGCACAAATATGTGATGCTTATGTTGCTTTGTATATGTAGTTTTAAGTTTTAACTGGTGCACAAAAAAAAGAAAAAAAAATGTCGTTTTAACTTTTTAATTTTTGAAAAGTTTATATATGTCTCCAATCGTGTTCGTTCCTATACATCTACTAGTACATATAACGAGTAACAACTACGGTAAAGATATATATTTTTGGTTAAAGTAAGCCTATCAGTTATATGACCTCTCTAACGAGTAACAACTACGGTAAACATATATATTTTTGGGGAGAAAACACGGTAAACAAATATTCGACAAAAAATCGAAATTATTTAGTTTGAGTTATGAAATATTGGTTGGTTTTAGTCTTCGTAACCATTCTAACAAAATTGAAACTTTCGTTGAAGCTTCCTTTTTCTTGTATCTTCAATCATTGACTTCTTTTGTCTTGCTTAATTTGATCATCGACTTTGTTCGACGTTATCGTTCACATGTCTTCCTCCGGTGCGACCGTAGTTGTGAAATAACCAGCACAAATAAGTACGTCTTAGAATAAAATGTCAATAAAATACATATTTTCTATTTCTTAGCAGATTTCGTGTAACATTTATCCTATTAAATTATCCTTATTGTGTAGAGTTTAAAATAAATTCTGTCAATCAATTTAGAGGAACGTTGAGCTCTAAATCTATGGAGTGTTATATTAAAGAATTAATTTATTTTCCTACTGCGATATTTGTATTGTATCTGCCTCTTAACAAATGATTATAGCTTCATCAAAATAACTTAAGTAGCAGTATAATTATTTGGAAAAAGCGATAATGAAAGGAAGCCCCACAAAACTATTGTCGTGAGATGTTGCTTTTTAAGCCATGTTTAGTTTAGTTTTTTTTTCTTTTGTTAAAAAGCCATGTTTTGTTTTTGATGTTGGATAGTGCATCTAAATGCAAATGCTCAAATGTTATTCATCTGGACACTATTCTATATGAATCTAATTATTGTATTCGAATGCAAAATTTATAACATCTAAAAATCCAAATATTTGAAATGGAAAATATGCTAAGTCGAAAGCAAACTTTACATCTTAAAATTTAAAAGACTTAGATATCCTTTAATATAACTGTAATAATAACTAGTTTTATATTAATTAATTTACTATTAGATATAATTTTTAATCCATAAAATAGTTTTTTATTACCAAAACTGTAAAATCATTTTTTGTCAAAATGATAAATCATGTTTTCCCACTAAACTTGCAGATTTGATTTTTTTTAACCATAAATTGTATATTTTTCCAGAGTTGAAAAATTGATTTTCTGTCAAAATCGCACAATCTATTAATTCATTTTAAAACTATAAACAACAAAAAATAACTTTTGATAGTAGAAATATTTAAAAAATATTTAACCTTCAATCTGAAAATTATTCAGATATAATAATTATTAATTACGAATATAGTTTAAAACATATTTATATAAATATAATAACTAATGTCTTTTTATCCAAAAATAATAATATAAATTATGTCTTTTTAGGGCAACTCCAATAAGACTTTAAAACATCAAATTTATGTAATTTTATCTCTAGTAGGACTCCAAAGTCACACCATATCACCAAATATGGTGTTTTATAAATAGTGTTACACCAAATTTGGTGTAACATTAATCATCACATCAAATATTAAACTAATGTATTTTATTACTTTTCATTTAATTATAGTTAGATTATTATTATTAATTATTTTAAACTTATAATTAAAAATATATCATAATATTTTTTTATTTTATATTACTAAACATTAAAATATAATTTTATTTATATTTTTGGTTAATAATATAATCAAATAAGTATCATTAATTATTAAAAATTGAAAACTAAAAAATAATTATTTTATAATTTTGTTTAAAATGTATAGTATTTAAATTAAAGTAGTATTTCATAAAAATTAACTAAAAATAATTATTTTCACTCACTTTTTCGCAAGTTCGAATGTTAAGCATACAGCATGTATGACAGAAAGTAGGAGAAGAAAAACAGCAGCAGCAATGGAAGCAGCTGACCAAGGATTGTGGAAATAATCACGTCTCAGAGTTGCTGAGGAACCTCATATAGTGGAAGAAGTAAGCATCTAAACGATGACATTGCTCAAACAAGATGATGTTTCTGTAAAGGGCTTCTGTGATGTCACTGATCTTGATTTTGGGATTAGTTTATGGCTTATGTTCTTGAACTGCTACTTGAGCCACCTCCGAAGCTTCTTATGCTAAGTGCTTCACTGCCAGATTAGAAACCGCCAGTATCAGCAACTGAAAACTCACACCTGATATCATCGACTGAAGATGTTATAGAGAAAACAGTAAAAGAAGAAGCAGTCCATGTAATGCAACAGAAATGATCTGCTCAGAAAAGAGTGAAGAAATCTCCCATTGAAACATTAGAAAAGATTAACAGAAGGTCAAAACGGCCCACTGTAAGGATAATTTATTTCCTTTTACATTTGGATCAGTCTGTGTTACTTGAATGTTCCATCTCACATAGAGTTTGTGAATGTTATAATGGTGTGTGCATAGAATGCTGTGGTCAGCAGCATTGTTCAAGTGACCGACCAATCTTCCAAGAAGGCGGGTTTTGAAGTGGTTCGAAGATAGAAGAGTAGAGGATGGCATTCCAGAAAAGCGAGCTCCCTATCAGTCCCCGGTTTAATGTTTCAGATCGCATTCTCAGAAAATAAATTGACTCAATTTGGTTCTCCTTGGTTTCTTTCCTTCTTTAAAATTATATAACTTTCCTATTATTTAAAATGAATCAACATCTATTAAAAAAATAATTTAACTTTTAGTACTTGGTTGTGCTTTTCCTTGGATCTCATTATATCTAAGCTTCCTCTCTTGCTAGTTGCGCTTGTGGGACCTTTCTATTACGGTCGTCTTTGTAATTTTCTGTGAGGAAATGTCAAGGAAGTCGGTATACGGAGAAAAGCAGCAGCCAACCCACTCTTTTTTTTTGCTAGTGGTTTCATCATTCCAACTCAACGTTCTGTGTTGAATATACCAAACAAAGCTTCTTTATAGTTTCTTCCTACACATAGATCCCTGTAAAGCTTTTGTAATAGTGATTCTCTTTCCATCATACTAATTAATGGATTCTTCTTTTTTTTCTTACTACTCTTGCTGCTGCAATAGGACTCTTAACCGTTCTGAGAAAACTTAGGTTCCATCTTGATAATAACAATGAAAAGGATTCTTCTTCATCACCTTCATATTCTTTGTCTCCTTCATCAACAGTTTCTCCACCTTCTTCTCGCATCTGGACGCATGATGTTTTTCCTAGTTTCCGAGGGGAAGATGTCCGCAAAGACTTTCTCAGTCACATTCAGATGGAGTTTCAAAGAAAAGGAATCACTCCATTCATTGACGATGAAATCAAAAGAGGAGAATCTATCGGTCCTGAGCTCGTCAGGGCCATTAGAGGATCTAAGATTACAATTATTTTGCTCTCTAGGAACTATGCCTCCTCAAAATGGTGTCTTGATGAACTGGTGGAGATTATGAAGAGCAGAGAAGAGTTGGGTCAAACTGTAATGGCTATTTTCTACAAAGTTGATCCATCTGATGTGAAAAAGCTAGCTGGAGATTTCGGGAGGGTCTTTAGAAAAACTTGTGCTGGTAAAACAAAGGAAAGCATTGGGAGATGGAGACACGCTTTGGCAAAAGCGGCTACAATCGCTGGCTATCATTCAAGCAACTGGTTAGTTCCTTTTATTCCCACTTTCTCTATACATTTTTTCAAACATACACATCCCACAAATTCATAATCTGCATTGATTATTTAATAGATAAACTAAGCTCTCCCATTGATAGGGATAATGAAGCTGCCATGATCAAGAAAATCGCCACTGATATATCGAACATGCTGAATAGTTTCACACCATTGAGTGATTTCGACGGGTTAGTTGGGATGGGAGCTCATTTGGAAAAGATGGAACCATTGTTAGGACTAGGCTCAGATGAGGTGAGGATGATTGGGATTTGGGGTCCTCCTGGGATTGGGAAAACCACAATCGCTAGAGTAGCATACAACCAACTCTCAGACGGTTTTCAACTGAGTGTCTTTATGGATGATATCAAAGTAAACTATTCAAGACTGTGTTCCGATGACTACAGCGCAAAGTTGCATCTACAACAACAATTTATATCTCAAATAACCAACCATAAGGATATGGTTGTTTCTCATTTGGGAGTCGCCTCAAATAGGTTGAAGGACAAGAAAGTTCTTGTTGTTCTTGATGGCGTGGACCGGTCAGTACAACTAGATGCGATGGCCAAAGAGACTTGGTGGTTTGGTCCTGGGAGTCGGATTATCATCACAGCGCAAGATCATAAACTTTTTAGAGCACATGGGATTAACCATATTTACAAGGTGGATTTTCCAACAAATGGTGAGGCTCTCCAAATCTTTTGTACGTACTCTTTTGGTCAAAAGTTCCCTAAAGATGGTTTTGGGGAGCTTGCTCGAGAAGTTACAAAACTTGTTGGTGACCTCCCCTTGGGGCTAAGGGTCATGGGTTCCTACTTTCGGGGAATGTCCAAGCAAGAGTGGATAAATTCGTTACCAAGATTAAGAACTAGCCTTGACGCTGATATTCGAAGCATTTTGAAATTCAGCTATGATGCTTTAGATGATGAAGATAAATACTTGTTTCTTCATATAGCCTGCTTCTTCAGCTCTGAAAAGATTCACAAAGTGGAAGAGCATCTTGCAAAGAAGTTCTCGGAAGTGAGGCAAAGACTTAACGTTTTAGCTGAGAAATCTCTCATATCTATTGAGTCAGGATATGTAATGATGCATAGTTTGCTAGAAAAACTAGGCAGAGAAATAGTTTGTAAGCAATCTATTCATGAGCCTGGACAGCGCCAGTTTCTGTACGACGATAGAGAAATTTGTGAAGTATTGGCTGGTGATGCAACAGTAAGTGTCTTTCATTGCATTATTCCCTGCAAATTTAGTTTTTTCGTTAGTTAACAAACTCTACTTTCTTGTTTGGCCATTTCTTTCAGGGTAGTAAAAATGTCATAGGCTTGAAGCTCGACTACTACAAAATAAAAGAAGAATTAGATATAAGTGAGAAAGCCTTTGAAGGAATGTCAAATCTCCAATTTTTAAAAGTATATGGTTATAGTGATACATTGCAATTAACTCGAGGTCTGAACTATCTACCTCATAAACTTCGATTACTACAGTGGAGTCATTTTCCAATGACATGTTTTCCTTGCATTGTAAACTTGGAGTTCCTTGTCGAACTAGTCATGAATTTCAGCAAGCTTGAGAAGCTGTGGGAAGGAATAATAGTAAGTTATTTTGATTTATAATTGTCTTTCTTTCGAGTCTATCATTAGTGTTTTCTTTTTGAAAATGTGGTTCTTATCGGTTTCAGTACTAAAGTGTATAATGCAACCATGTTCTTGTTATTTGTCTGTACAGCTTCTTCGAAGTTTGAAGTGGATGGATTTAAGTTATTCTGTAAATTTAAAGGAGCTTCCTGATCTCTCAACTGCCACCACCCTTAAGAAATTAAATCTGAATTCTTGTTCCAGTCTGACAAAGCTCCCGCCGGCTATTGGATATACCAATAATCTTGAAGTACTGAATCTCCAAAATTGCTCGAGTCTAATCGAACTCCCTTCCTTGGCTGGAAATGCCACTAGTCTGGAGGAACTATATATCAGTGGATGCTCAAGTCTTGTGGAGTTTCCCTCCTTTATTGGGAATTCCGTTAATCTCCGAACATTGGATCTTAGTAGTTCCCCAAATCTGTTGGAGCTCCCTTCCTATGTTGGGAATGCCACCAACTTGGAGAAGTTGGATCTTAGTAACTGCTTAGATCTGGTGGAACTTCCTCTCTCTCTTGGAAACCTTCAGAAGTTGCAGAAACTGATATTAAAAGGATGCGATAAGCTAGAGGTTCTTCCCAGCAACATCAACTTGGAATCTTTGGAGAAACTTGATCTCTCTGGATGCTCAAGTCTTGATCTCGGTGGATTGTCCATCGTCGGAAATGCCGTCAATCTCCGAGCATTGGACATAAGTAGTCTACCACAATTGTTGGACCTCCCTTCCATCATAGGGAATGCCACTAATTTAGAAGACTTCAACCTTAGTGGTTGCTCAAATCTGGTGGAACTTCCTTTTTTTATTGGAAATCTTCAAAAGTTGCGGAGACTGAGATTAACAGGATGCGGTAAGCTAGAGGTACTTCCCGCCAACATCAACTTGGAATCTCTGGATGTACACTTAATCTCCTTAACTGCTCCATGTTGAAAAGTTTCCCTCAGATGTCTACAAACATTAGAGCTCTCGACCTCATAGGAACTTCAGTAGAACAAGTGCCTCCCTCGATTGTGTCATGGCCTCGTCTTGATCAGTTGGAGATGTCATACTTTGAAAACCTCAAGGAAAGCCCGCATGCTCTTGAAAGAATCACATGGCTGTGCTTGACCGACACGGAGATACGAGAGGTTCCTCCGTGGGTCAAGAAAATATCTCGTCTGAATGAATCCGTGCTCAAGGGATGCAGAAAGTTGGTATCACTCCCACCGATTCGGGAGTCCATCGAATTCGTGGATGCAAGAGACTGTGAGTCCTTGGAGATGCTAGAGTGCTCCTTTAACAATCCACAGGTTTGGCTCTCCTTTGACAACTGCTTCAAACTGAATCAAAAGGCAAGAGACCTCATCATCCAGAACAGTGAGTATGCAGTCTTACCAGGTGGACACGTGCCAGCATACTTCACTCACCGAGCTACTAGTGGAGGTCCATTGACAATCAAGTTTGAATGAAAAGCCTCTTCCAAAATCCATGAGTTTCAAAGCTTGCATCCTGCTGGTTAATAAAGGTGACCCCCTGCTGGTTAATAAAGGTGACCCTGACGCTTGCTTTAAAGAGAAATTGACGGAAGTGGAGGTTTTGTATAAAAATAGGAGTCGTCGGCTAACTCAGCCTTTAACGGAGCATCTGTACATATTCCAGTTCAACGCTGAGGTTACTTCCAACGAGCTTCTCTTTGAGTTCAAGCTGAAAAATGCCGACTTTTGGAAGATTGGTGAATGCGGGCTAGTCCAACACTTGGAAGTCCCCTCATGTTGAGATGATTATTATTAAATAATCTGTACAAAGACTCTACTTTGCAGAACGAGAACCAGATGCTTAGGCATGTACGATTTATCTATCTCACTCTTGATTTTAGTTTGCAATGTCACTGATTGAACACTTGTTAAAAGATATCACATTGCTGGAAAAACATGAAATGTTCATCAAATAAGTTAGCAACTTAAAGGACTATAAAATAAGATTTAGATTAATTCACAAATGTAAGTAGTTTCTTGAATAGTTCTTGGAATAGCTCATTCACTGTGATCTATATGGATGCTCGGTTTTTGTTATGTCTGTGGTTTTTTTGTTCAAACGGTGGAGAATGCAAAGTTTCTTTTCTTTTGTATTAATATATTAATAATGTTTTTTATGTATTTTAATAAGTTTTGGTTTGTTTTTGGGTGCATGCAGATTCTGTCGGTTCCGAGCTCATTAGTGCGATTAGAGGATCTAAATCACGATTATTTTTCTCTGTAAGAACAATGCCTCCTTAAAATGGTGTCTTGATGAACTGGTGGGAGATTATGAAGTGCAGAGAAGAGTTGGGACAAACTGTAATGGCCAATTTCTATAAAGTGGATCCATCTGATGTGAAAAAGCTAACTGAAGATTTTGGGAAAGTCTTTTATAAATCTTGTGCTGCAGGTAAAACAAAGGAAGCATTGGGAGATGAAGGCAAGCTTTATGACTCTGTGATTTTTTTTTCACACTTGATGTATACATCTTTTAAACAAAAGACATCCCATAATTCATATTTCTATATGAGACTGTGATTTTTTTGCTGATGAGTGTTTCATCAAAAAACCATTTGGCTCATCGTATGCATCTGAATTCAAAGAATAGACTCTATAAATGTTATCTGCTACCAAACCAAAATAGTATATATGTTCCCAAATCTCTTGCTGTCGGATTGCTTTAGGAGACTAAAGCCTATTCCCTGACATTCTTGTCATGTGTTTTCCAAGAGTTTGTGGAGGAGTTAGGGATCTCCATGCTGTCTTTGATTCCTCTCCCTCCAAAATAGTACGTATAGCAGTTTGAAAAGAATATCTGGTGCAGAACTGCAGGTTTAACTCTACTGAGCTGTCTGAAATGATAGCAACAATGGTCGACCAACTGTTTGTATACTGCTGTTGCAGGAGACCTCAAGCAAGTTTCTCGCAGATCTGAGACGAGTAAAAGCACTAAAAAATAAGTGGTTACGAGTTTCCATCGTGTGCTGGCGCAGAACACAACAAGGAATGGCTCCTCTGCTCCAACACACCACACGGTCCATAGTTGATTATTTAATGCATGCATTCAACTCTACAAGACTACAACTGTTAGGGATAATGAAGTGGCCATGATCAAGAATCGCCACTGATGTATCGAACATGCTGATGCTGAATAATTTCACACCATCGAATGTTTTATCTCAACTTTGCCAAGTGCTTCAAACTGAATTAACAAGTGAGAGATCTTATCATCCAGACACCAACTCGTATGTATGCGGTCGTACCAGGTACAGAAGTTCCTGAATACTTCACTCACTGAGCTACTAGTGGAGGTTCATTGACAATCAAATTGAATGAGAGGCCTCTTCCTACATCCATGGTTTATAAATGTGACGAAGATGAGGCTAGTAGCTTTCTCCATGTTACGTTTAGGAAAAGCAAGCATGTGCTAAATCCAGTTTTAACAGAGCATCTTTAATTTGTTTCCTTGTTTCCCTAATATACTCCCTGTTGTTTAATTTGCTTCTCTTATGATTTTAACTCCTTGTTGATGAGACATGAGCGCTTATGTATATTCAGTTTAATAACTCATTATGGAAAATATCATAAGTAAGCAAATTTAATTATAAATAATAGTATATATACGTAGATATGGTTAGTTTTAGTTAGATCACAATAATTTAATGATAGTTTAAAAACTTGTTGATATAAAAAACTTACAAAACGGAATAATGTTGTAGCTAATATATATCAATAGCAAAACCCCACAAGACTGAAGAGATCTAGAACAACAAAAACACAGAGCACTTCTGACCTGCAAAAATACCGCAATTACTTGGTTTACAAAAAAACAAAAAAAAATACCCAATATTACTTTCTTTTTTTTTGTAACTGTTTACGGCAATTACTTTACACCCAAGTTGTAGAAAATATATGAAGATGAATCAGGCTTTGATCTGGAACGTGTAACACTTGACGGATCCGACGGAAATATCTATTTCGATTAGATTATCGTCTTCATACTCGGCTAATAGTTGGATAAGTCCGAAATCTTGATGTCCAGTCTTCTTACTGAAGTGTTGGCCAACGTAGTGGCCGCTTGGCAAAGAGAGCTCTATGTAGCTTTCCTCATCAGGGATTGTTCCATCGTCTTCGTCTTTATCTGTGACAATCTCATCACTGGTCGTAGATATTTCGATGTCTCCTAAAGATTCTTGTTGACCAAGATCTTGATCTTGAACCTCTTTTAGAGGGTTTAGTGGTGGGGCGATGAAAGACAACCATGAAACTGGTTTCTTGAAAAGTAATGAAATAAAATTCACCCCATATTTCACTATTTTGTTCTCAAGATATATATGAATACAATTACTTTGTAGTTCTACCAAAAAAGAAAGAAGAAATAAGAGTTCAACCATTATAACCCCCAAGAATTAAGAGAAGAAATTATTTTTGATCCAAATACTTTTCATAAACAAAAACCCTAGAATAAAAAGATGGGTTGATGTAAAAACAAGAGTATTTAAACGTGCTTATTCAAATAATGAAACGCATATAAATAGACTAATAGAGAAGATTGAGCTAAACTAGAAAGCTCTTTTTTTCTTTCTTTGCATTGAGATTTGAGAAGAAACAGCTCGATCCCTAGTTAGTCTACCGATTGGCGAGAAAATGGATCCCTAGATTAATAAAACTTGATAGTTTTTTATCACTCCTTGTATTATACACTACCAGAATTTGAACTTCCAAAAAATGAAAATTTTACTGTTTTACTTTATTTCTTTTGCTAACTAACATTGATATGAATGTATTTCTTTTTTCTACTTTAATATGATAACAAAAAAACTAGCTTAATATTAATGTATTTCTAATTCATTATTTCTATTTCTTCTCCAGATGTTTGTCCAACAACTTTTTCTCTTCCGTAAATAACTTAAATGGGTTTTATGCATGGACAAAAACCAAATTGGAACCGAGGACCTTTAGATATCTGAATGGTTCTTATATTTCTATATCCAAAATAATCGAACCGAACCAGAACTGAATAGAGAACCGAATGAGTACCCGATAAAAATATTAATTACATATACACATAACATAATTAAATATATATTTATAACTAATTTTTTTTAAAAAAAATCCAAAAATATTTGAAGATAACTAAATTATTATAAAATATCCAAACTACCCAAAACTATCTGGATAAATTTATTAGAAATATCCAAAGTAATCCAAATATCTATTTTTTTAAATCATCCTAATTATTTGATATTTTATCCTAAATAACCGATATTTTATCCGAACTATCCAAACTAACCAAACTATCCGAACCGCAATCGAAACTAAATGAGCCAGAATTTTTCGGGTATTTTCCAGTTCCTAATTTTATTATCTGAACCAAACCGAACCCGATACTATTTGAACCAAACCGAACCTGATACTATTTGAACCAAACTGAACCGAAAATATATCAAGTAGTAAATGGATCCTTTAATCCTCTATCCGAACTATCTGAAACCCGAAATACCAGAACTGATACCCGAAATGCCCATGTCTAATGGGCTTATTGCATGAAGGATTTGTAGGTATTTCATTTTGTCTTCAAATTTTGTCTTATTATATTTAACATGTATCAAAATTATCTTAAATTCATTTTTTTCGAACTAATGATTTGTACAATTTATTTAAAATATCACTTTATTAGAAATTAGGGATTTTGTCAACAAAATCTATAAAATATGATTTTAAAGGAGTGAAAGGTGATTTATAAATAAATAAATTGAAACAACAACTTTTATGATGGTATTTGAAGTTTTCTTTTAAATAAACTTTTTGGTTTAGAAAAGATTCAAACCCATGAAGTGAAGAAAATAAAAACATACATTGGAAATTAAAACTTTACAAATTCAGTATCATATTTACGTTTCTATAGATAAAAAAAATTGATAAAAATGTTATATAGTATCATTTTAAATAATTTCTAAGAGTTGTAGAAGAATTCAAATTTTCCTACAAAAGTTAAATCTACTAAAATTTTAAACCACTCTACATTGTATTTGAATAAGAATTATAAAACGAATATTTTTTCTTTAGATTTTAATCATTTTATTTCATTTTAGATATTAAATCCCTCAAAATATTTATTTAGTGGCAATTTTACCAGATTATAGTGGATTTTATTTTTATTTTTAAATCCCACTGAAATCACTCCACATTTCACCAAATCTAAGAGACTAAGAACCTGCAAAATCTTATAAGTTCCTACTCCATCAGGTCCTTTTAACCTTGCATGCCAGCTATAAGTTCCAATATTTCATTAAACATAGACATGAAAACGAGTAATGTAATAAACATATACGTCCGTCAATTAACAGTTTTAATAGTCTAACCCTCGTAGTTGCCAACAAAAAGGAAAATAGATAATAAAAATTCTTGTAATCTGTATTTTCGTTTGGGTGAGGCTAAAAGCCAACCAAAACCCCTAAATAAACCCATTTTTAACTCATCTTTGCCCATTCTACAAGGGTGAAGTGTCGGTTGCCATGTGCATCCTTCCCTGCTTAGCACCTGGCGACATCTTAATTACTTTCTTCTAAATCTAAACAATTTATTCACTACAATCCATACATAAATTAAAGTTTTCCACCTAAATCTATACAATGGGAAAAGTTCTCTCTCTCTTGTTGCAGCATCCACCGTCACATACCAAAAGATCAAGTTCCGACTTTTTGCGTTCAAACACTATGTTTTCCAATGAAGAAATCTTCTAGTATCAAACTATCGTAGATGCAACTGACCACCAACAAAATATTTCCACCTCCAAAGCTGGCAAAACCAAAGCCAAATTTGAAAAAAAAAAGCATAATCATAACATATAGATTTTTAAGTTCTCCTATTAGATTAAGTTCTCAAGTAAAAAACAGTTACAAACAAAAAGCACAACATCAAAGCTTAAAAGCTTTCGGACGTTGGCCGATTGGGTTAAGTTGGTCTTCTGCTTAGTGTCTTTGGCCCATAGGATCTAAGCTTTGAATACCATGTTCTACTTCTTTAATGATTTCAATACATAATCACCGAAGTTAATCCTTCCTTTAAGGGGAGAAATTTCTTAATCATTACTCGATTTGGAACGAGGGCCTTCTATACAGGCAAGAGATGAGGCTTCCCCCGTGAATATGGATTTAGAGAAATTGTGCTTAATCAGGTTTGAAGGGAGCATGGACTTGGATCCCAAATCTTCTGGTATTAGAAATAATAAGAATTAGATTATAAGAATTCGGTTACATAAAAATAAGGAATATTGGACCATTAAAGATTCTTAAATTTGAGTGATCACTCAAAGTTTACATAAAAATAAGGAATATTGGACCATTAAGGATAGTTAACGTGTGTTGTTATTCCGAGATTCTATGGGGAATGTAAACTAAGATTTAAATGTATTTATAAGATTTTGAAATAATTTAATGATTTTATAGTCTAGTCCATTACTGGCTTTTTAAATGAGTATATGTGGACAAAACCAAGCTTCATCAAAATTTTCTTTTGTAACTGAAAAAAAAGCTTCATCAATTTCTTGTTCCTGACATGAACCAACTTAACTATTTATAATTAACCAGACTATCACATCTTGATACTGTTTTCTACGGCATTAAATATCGTTTGGACCAACATTTGTTGTGTGAGGTAATCCAATCCAAAGTCCCTCTCATCATTTTCCATCAAGAAGTAGCAATGATGATATGATATCTTTTTTTTTTTTTTTGGTCAAACATGATGATATGATATCTTTGAATTGGAAAATGACTTATATTCATTTTCATACACACGTAACTATTCAAACATTAAACTATTTTATGTAAATATATAAACCAGTAACGTTATCCATATGGGATAAGCTCAATCAGGCGTTCAAGATTTGATGGTTACGTACTTTGAGGAAATCCAATTTGGAAGATGGTCAAAGGCCGACACAAAGTAGAAAACAATATTACGAACTGTTGACAGATTTTGGGAGATATATGTTTACTAGTGAATGATTAAAATGTGTACTAGACGAGAGATTATTGTAGAGAAATGTGATACAAACTCATGTTATGCATTACAGTCAACGTTGCTTTCTCTTAATATTTTCCTTTTAGAATTACCAAAAGTAAATCTTGATGGACTAATTTACAGGTATGATTTTGTTAGTTTAGAGTTTATGCAAATTCACATGGGAACTACATACCCTATCGTGTGCTTTTCGTTTTTGTTTTTTTTTTGTTTTTTAAATATGGGTTTTTCTTATATTCAAACTGATTAAAAGTAAGTGATAGTACAATAAATCACTTATATGAGTCGTATAATAGAGCATATACATAATAATGTTCTTTAAACTTTGTACAACAAAAACAACCAAGGAATCTCAAACTTTGCACATATAATCGTCAGGCTGAAAACATATAAAAATAGAAAAAAACAAAAAAAAAATCTGAGGTCAAAAATAATAATGAATGAATAGTTGAGAATTACATTGGTAATATTTTCAAAACAGCCCCACAACAAAGAGAAATTTACACTTTTACGCATCTTCTTTCCTCTTGGTTCAAGAAAGCCCCTCCTCTCCACACCAAGACTAAAAAAACAAAGAGGAAGAGAGCTTTTAGAGACTGAGCTTCTCAAACTTTGAGGAACTTCTTAGTGCAAGAATACAAAAGCAGGATTTTCAAGAAGCTCTTCTGCTGGTTTGATTCCTACAAAGTCCTTCTCTTGCATCGAACTTGAAATATCATCGATTGAGAAAGGAATGCTGCAAACAAAAAAATAAATATACATATACCGAAGAGTTATCGAAAGAACTTGCTGTCAATATTGTATCTCGTAAACTTCATAAAGTATAGTTTGACGTAAATGATGGATCTTATATCATTTTCAACGTTACAACCTTGAAGTAGAGTTTTACCTGGAATCATCATCTAACAAGAAGGAATCACTGTCTGCATCATTGGATTCTTCTGTCATGAGTGCCCGCATGCTCGATATAACCTGAAAATTTTGTTCAGCATCTACAAAGGTTTCAAGTTGAACAAATGGAAGTGAAAAAAATGTTTTTAAAGTACTTCTTGTGAGACGCTTCTGGTGTTATAGCTGTCGTCCCAGTATAATGTGCAAATACGGTAAAGCTGCTGGACACTGAGTCCCTGTAACAAATATAACCAAGAACAATATTATTCAAATAAAAACAATGACCATCCATTGTGTTCCTAGAAACTGTAAACAGATTTTTTACCGGGCAAAGATCGTGTGCTATATCATCAAAAGAGATTCTGTACTTTTGGTGTATAACCTACAGGTCAAAGAGAGGAGCAGTTAAAAGGAACCAGTGATTACATTTTTCAATATGGACCAACATAAGTTGGTAGGAAGTATTAACATACCAGGAACCCAACGGCTTGTCTGATTTGTTTCAGTTCTTCCCAAGACGGTCCAGCATACTGCAAATCACAGACAATATAAAACCATTGATTTATAGAACAGTATTGAAATATTTTGTATGTAACACAGATCATGACTCAGGAATGTTTACTTCTTTGGCTTGGCAACACCATAACTCTAGCTCAGCAAGCCCGGCTTTGACAAACTCTCCATTGCTGAATGTACAGCACTCTTTCCGCAGAAGAAGACTGTACGAAATAAAACAAATCCGTGTGAGTGAGACCAAAGTATACAGTTGAGTAAGAATTAAACTTACCTGTTGAAAAGTTGTACGTTGATGAAAGAGAAAGTTTGAGAGTATATCTTCTGGATGAGTACTAAAGGAACCTGGGCATTTCATGTCAACATTATGAGAATTGAGTGACACAAAATAGTAAAAACGCCAATCGAAACTCTACTTTGTTTTGTCTCCTTACATGATTTTCTTTCAATGTGACAAGAAGCGAATTGAGACAGTCGATAATGCTTTGCCAGTGAGTTGCAGGAGAATCTTTTCCAAAGGATCTACCAGATCTTAGCATCCCTCCTTTAGAAGTTCTCGGCGCCTGAAGTTTTTCATTTGGACAACAACCAAAGATCATCATCCTCAAAGTGCAAAGAAACATAATCATCATCACGCCAAAGAAAGGTCAGCAAGAAACCTGAATGCATAGAGAGAGTAAAGTGGATAACTCTTTCTTCAAGTTATCTCTAACCATCCCAAACATTTTCTCAACATAAGCTGCAAGCTGTTGCTTGAAAAGGAGAGCCGGGTACTTCGCCTCCACGGGACGGATCACTGCGTTAGCAGCGGCTTCAGCTGCTGCTGCTAGGTTGCCTGAAGCTGGTGATGAGCGGAAGCTCTGGTGAAACAAAGAGAGGAGAGTTAAGAT
Organism: Raphanus sativus; assembly: GCF_000801105.2. Taxonomy (NCBI): domain Eukaryota; kingdom Viridiplantae; phylum Streptophyta; class Magnoliopsida; order Brassicales; family Brassicaceae; genus Raphanus; species Raphanus sativus. The sequence goes on along the minus strand of NC_079519.1, from coordinate 34,352,250 downwards.
TGTAACCGGAAAGTCACATTAACTCAACAATACTACTAACCATAGCCATCCTTCCAAACAAAGAAGTCGCAGCAGGTGGCTTCTTGCTTTGTGTTGCTCCACTGCCACCGGTTTTAAGACTTTTTTGAAGCAAAAATAATAGCGCCGATGTGCTTGTCAACCAATACGCCAAGTGACTATTGTCATCTTCATTCTGAAAATATCAAAAGAATAGTTGGAAACTTCCTAGTTTAGTTTAAGTAATCCTACACAATGTCACGAACTGCCACTCCCAATTACCTCAATGGCAGAACCAATCATCTGAATCAGACGATCAAACAGATTGGTCTTCTCAGATTCGAAACACTTCCAGTAAAGAAGACATTTGTATATCGTAAATGCAGCCACAGGTTTCCCATTGCTGAAACCGATGTTGTCTTTTACACAGTCAATGAGAGCATCTGCATTCATCTGCAGTGACAGTTACAAATCAAGTTATCAGAAGAACTAAGTCACTAAAAGCTGTGTGAAGCATTACTAAACATACAATCTGACGTTCTGCAGCAGATTTCTCAGCGTTGCCAGCAACTGGTGTTGTAAACTCAGCTTCCTAACAAAAATGTAGACTTCACAGATTAATAACTAATGTAAAAAAATGCAAACAAATAAACAATGATGAGAATTGCTGGTTGGAGGAAACTATACATTGAACTCGCTTTCCAAGTTTATTTGGTGGCCATTTTCCAGATTCTACAAACAGATTTGAGGAAAAAGTTAGCATCTGATTGCTGGTAAGAAGGCAGCTCAAAGAGTACTTTCTACCTTAATAGGTGCTGTTGGAGGATGTCCTAGAGTAGTAGTCCTCACAGGAGTGCTTGAGATAGTTTGCTGATGCAGACGCATAATGTCTTTCTCAGCTTCCATGTCTAAGATTTTCTCTTCAAGCCTACAGATGCAAACGTCAAGACAAGTAAGCAAATCACAGCAAGAGTTCTTAACAATGCCAAGGATAGTCTATTGCAAAAAGGGACCTTTGCATTGCGGTTTTCAACTTCACTAGTTTGGATTCAGCATCCAATGCTTTCTTAAGTCTATCCTCACTAATCTTGGTTGTCTCTTGAAGTTTTTTCTCTGTCTCATCGATTTTCATTTCCAGTGAACTCACCATCCCCTGTACATGACAAGCAATCCAGAACATTGCCATATACTTACTCTCTTCAACAGTTAAGTAATTAAGGTACAACAGATTCAGAAACTCTCACAAACCTTTAGCTTTTCATTTTCATTTGTGATTTTTTCCATTAACTCCTGATTAACCACAGGAACCTCTTTAATAATGGGGGCAATCTCGGTAACTTTCTTGGCAGCTTCACGCTCTTTAATAAGCAATGCCTCAGTTTCTTTGCATCTAAGTTCCAGTTCCTCCAAAGAAGACTGCGCTTTTGCACTTTCTTGTTTCTTGGCCTCTTCCAGGTCAGTCTGCAGCATTGAAAGAAGATGAACAAAAAAACTCTTGGAGACATTTTTTTTTAAATGCAAAAATCTCACTCTTATCCGTTTTTCTAACTGCAGTCTCCAAGTCAGCTCTTCAACTTGCTTCTCTAGCTTGTTCTTGGCTTCTTGAAGTGCTCCAGTTTCTCGAGCAGCCTATGTGTAAAACGAATTATAGAATTAATTTATGAAAAAAGCAATACCTTCATAAGTGAACCTCTGAAACAAGAGACCATAGAACAAAACTAAAAACCACATCTCACCATCTTAAGCTTCCGAAGTTCCCCACGAGCAACCTTTGACCTCCATGCACATTGTGTCGTGATAGCTGCTTTCTTTAGTTTTCTGTAATGCAGCCGGGCCAAGTATCCACGGCACCAAGTCTATAATAACAAATGATCTTACCACGATGAGAATATGACCCAGAGACAGCTGTTTCATTGTTATCCATAGGTCTCTATGAAAGGACTTAATCTCTTTAAGTGTACCTGAATTACTATTGCTGCTTTCGTCTGCCTTCTGAAACACAGTTCGTTGCGGGCAACCATACCACGCATACCAGCTTGGACCGAAACAGAAGCAGAAAATAGTTCTGTATAAGCCTTCCTAGCCAGAAACATACGCAGGTCTCTCTGTATCGTTAAAGCAGCAGCTTCCCTGCGCATGCCTTCATATACATTTCTAGCAAGATACCCTGACAAACAGGAAGACACAGTCCAGAAACTAAACTAAAAAAAAAAAAAAAAAAACATGTTCAGTAGAACGTTTAAAAGTACCTCTGCAAACTGACTGAATCTGCTTAGCAGAATTACGAAGAAGGATGAAACTCTTTTTAGCAAGATAAGACCGGACTTTTCTCTGGATAATGCTTGCTGATCTTCCCAAGACCTCAGTCCTTCTGGTATCCAAGTCTGCCATTTGTCCAGCCCTCAGAAACACCTTTGTCTTGCCAATCTACAAAAGCAAATGTTCAATCCTCCACTATCAATGTATGTAGCTCATCATCACACATTACAAATGAGGCAACTTACCTGATAACCTTCGAGTCCAACTTTCTCCAGAAGCTTCTTGCAAGCAGCAGGGTCATCAGAGCTTATTATAAAAAGGAATCTCACATGTCAATAAACATAACCATTCAGTAAAGTAAAATCCTAAGAGATGGGAACAAACAATCATACTTCTTGACCAACACTTCTGGAGCAAGAATACCAAATCTGTTCAAGAATTCATCGAAATGTTTCCTGGTAGGATAGCCAGCACAACTTATCCTGATTGCCTCCATCACTCCCTGAAGTCATCAACACAAACAATAGTATACTTCTTTCAAAAATAGAAACAAAAAAATCACAAGAAACTGAACTAGAGAATGTCATTCGTCGCACCCCACAACGTAATTGCTGTAAAATGTTTTCGTTCTCAAAGATTCCAGGCTTGAGTAGGTTATTTGGTTTGATACAGCGAATATAGTGTGGCTCCGTGGTATTGAGAATCTCAAGCAACGATACCAATTGTTGCTGAAAAGAAGCAGACAATGGAATCAATAGACCAGAACTGTTAAGTCGAAATAGGAACTTAAAATCAGACTCACCTTGAAACGGGTACCTATAGATGAGAATTTTGACTTATTGAAATCGTCAGTCATTGGTGGGAACAAACTTGCTACAAAGGAACAACTTGAAGAATTTAACAGTGCTTGATGCTCAGCTATAACGTAATCTTTGTTCTTGTCCAGGAAAAGTTCTGTCTGATAAGTGACCTGCAACAATAAACCAATGGTTTGTTAGACCATATAACCACAGAAACATTTACTGGTAATGTCTTGGAAACGTTTATTTCACAATCATTGTGAACCAATGAAAGACTCACATCACCAGCGTAATGACAGATTGTGAAGTCGCTGCGAGCTAATTTCGGTTTGGTAAAGCGTTTGTGGTTTTTGAATGTCTGGTATAGCTTCTGTGCAAAAGTTTCATGTGTTGACCTTGGAAACATGCTGCATGGCAAAAGTCTCACTTCAGCTATGTTGTTCAAAAACAAACCCAAGTTTGTGAAGTTGAACTGATTGCAAAGGCAGTTTGGGTTTCATACTCACCAAGCCTCATCTAGCAGTGCAATAATACCTCCGGGTTTCTGAAGAACACAGAAAAAAATGACCAAACAGAAAATTATTGTTTAGGCAGGCGTCTAGATCGAATTTTTAATTGCCTTCCTGTCTACCATGGCAAGATAACTGGCAACAAGGATACATACATATCATCACATAGATACCTTTTCTATTAGGTCTAAGATATCTTGATTGTCAACGAACTCTATATAGCTCCAGTTGATCTCCTCCTTCTTATACTCCTCTTGCTCCATTTTAAAGACATGCTGCACGGAGATAATTTAGACACCTCCAGAATATAGAAAAGGCTACTACTCAAAAAGTAAAAGAGTTTTTTTCTGAACCATACCTGATTAAAGTGCTGCTGGAGTTTTTCATTGGTCAGATTGATACAAAATTGCTCAAAACTGCAATCAAGCTTGTGATTGTAAGTATCAGAGGCCAAAGAACTAAAAGAAACAGTCATGAGTAATTTAAAAATCAAACAATGAAGTTAAACCTCACAAGCTCACTAACTTGATAGCCAGTAAGAGAATCCCAACTATGTTAAAAAAACAAGCACTAGCTTGAATATGATACTGACCAGACCCATATATTGTATCAGAGATAGATCCACTTTATTAAAGAAACCCATCTAACCAACAACAAAAACTACAAGCATACCACTTAAGCACCTGTTTGTCTTGAAACTCTCAAATCCATAAATATCAAGAACACCAATCAAGTACTTCGAGTGAGGATCTTGACCAATTGAATTATTAATCTTGTCAACAAGCCTGCAAAGACCATAAAAAGGATTAGTATAGAACTATAGTGGAAAAGCACCAGTCATCAGGGTAGAATCTAGAAACCCACCAGTCAAACAACCGTGAGTACATGACTTTAGCCAAAGCATCTCTACTAAGAGTAGCAGCTTCTGGATCAAGAGTTTTTGTGATGGTTTCATCACGAGTTACCATGATACGCTTGCATAGTGAATCCTCAAGTGCCTTTTCATCGCAGCTGGAAAAGGAAAGACGATATAGATAAGGAAACCTACTTCACTACTCCAAAAACAGAAAACAAAACAAAACAAAACAAAACAGGCATTTACCTGAGAAGCTCAGCTGCAGTTTTCAGATGAAACAATGATTTTTCATCTTTAGGAACCGATGAATCAGTCTCTGCTCCTTTAGCAAACTCAACATTCCCGAGATGGAGAATGGCAGCTACAACGCTGAAAATCGCATCCTGAAACGAGATATCAGTAAAGTATAAACTCTTTTCTACAAGAGACAATATAGTTTATACCTGCTCTTCAGTACTGATCCCGACGACCTCCATAGCACGTCTTGTAGCATGGTACTCCTCAGCATCATTTATGCTATCCACCTCTAGACATTTAGATTGATTGAGATAATGGTATGCCTTTGGTTCACCCAGTTTGTATCTCTGCACATCCTGATAGTAGAAAATATCATTTCAGAAAACAAGGTTGTGTATTAGTAAAAGCCAAAACTTACTTCTTTCTCTTTTTAAGTGAATCACAAAAAACTTACTTCTTTTGGAGCAGCACAAAGCATGTAGAAACAGTGATAGTTTCTTTCAGGGTCAGAAACCTGACAAACACGTGATCTTTCTAGCAAATAAGTTCTTATGGCAGCTCCTGATATCCTTCCCTTTTCGTCAAATTGAATCTCCACGAACTTACCAAAACGACTATAAAGTACACAAACAAAACGAGTAAATAAACGAAATTTCAAAAGCTTATGAATAAAGTAGATGAAAGAATGCTCTACAGATTGTTACCTGGAATTATTGTTCCTGACAGTCTTTGCATTTCCGAATGCTTCTAACACAGGATTTGACTGAATTAAAGACACAATCAAGAAGCTTGTAAGAAACAGACCAAAGCAAAAAAAAAAAGAAGAAGATCAACACTTTAGTTATTTGTTCACTCTTCTAAAAGCAGGATCTGATTATTAAACATATATAAATAGGATGCTTTTTGTCACCTCCAACACTTTTTGTTCAACACTTCTTCCCTCAGAAGCAGCTCTCCCTCCCATGTAAGCAAGATATCTCATCAGCAACTTTGTGCTTTCAGTTTTACCAGCGCCACTTTCTCCACTAACCAGAATAGATTGACTTACTCCGTCATTAATCATCTGCCTGCATTAGAACGAGACGAGAAAACAGGCAAAGTTACACACAAAGGGTCAACAACAACAACAAAAATACAAAAGCAAAAAAAATGTTTCACCAGTGTGTATGGATATATTTACCTATATGCAGCATCCGCAACGGCGAATGGATGTGGACTTAGCTCCCCTAAGGCAGCTCCTTTATACTGCGCCATCATATGGCTACTATAAAGATGCGGAAGCCTTCTAAACGGATTAACAGCAATCAGTATGCTTCCTGTATAAGTCTATAAGAAAATAAAAGTGTTAGTCCACCTATAATATATTATTTGAAAAAAAAAAAAAAAATCAATAGGAATGTTTATTTACTCACATAAATCTCATTAATATCATATCTTGAATGCAAATTCTGTAGAACTCCAGGCTCATGCAAATAAGCAAGTCTTGTCATGTCATCAACTCCAGATGCTGGCGCTTCGGTATCTTTTGGATAAACAGCAGATGCTTTTGCAACAACCTGAAATTTTTTTAAAGTTTTTTTTCCTAAGTAAGAAAAACTGCTTTTCAATCAGAAGGTTTTAATTTAAGAAGAGAAGCAGAGGCCTGCATATACATGTTTCCCTGAAGTGGATAGGACTTTGATAACTTCACCATTAACCTCTACAACTTCACCATCGATCCATGCTTCGTCACGGTCCTCCACCCACACACAAGACCCAACTGAAGGACTGAAGTTACCAGCCTGTAGATACAAAAAAGGGTTGTCAAAAGGCTTAGTTATAAGACTGATGTGAAAGCTTAAGAACTAAAGCAAGCTCCTCTCAGTATAAAACCCACTTTTTAAGCTCTCTCACAAACTCATTTACGGTGATCAGAATATCTTAAATAAATTACATTTTGATTGCTTTAAGTTTCCAGTGGTTGATCAAAATCGTAAATGTAAGAGAAAAGAAAAAAACAAAAGTATTGTGGTAATGAACAAATAGAGCTTATGAAGATTCAGACCAAACATCAAACTCAAAACAGAATGGTCGTAGTTGAAGTCAAATCTCTTGATTCAGACAAGACTGGTGAATCAACAGATGATGACTCTTAAGTCAGCTCAAAGCCATGATCCCAAAATAAAATAAAAACACACAAAATTAACTTAATCACCCCAAATTAAAGGGGATTTGATCAAAATGAATCAACTAAAACACACAGACAATGAGATCTCACCATTTTGTATCGTAGATCAGAGACTTCAGACACAGATTCTGGATCTGGAGTGATAAGAACACATCCGAGAGAAGAACTTCAAGACACTCAGATTTGGTGGAGAAAGACGAGCAAAAATGACGAAAGGAAGGAGGTGCAAATAAATCTAAACGGGTTTCTCGAATATTTTCTTTCCCCCCTCGAATATTTTTGAGTATTATTGTCTTTTTTTTTTCTTTTTTTACTTTGTTTCTTTTTTCGCCGTTTTCGTGTTTGTCCCCTCTTCTCTTCCACCTCCTAATCTCTTGGATTTGGTCTGAATTAATTACTCTTTAACATTCATAAACTTTCAAATACTATTAACCGAGCTTGGTCTCCGACACGCACACCCAATTTTGTCGGTTCACGAAATGTCTTTCTTCATTGGAAATTAAAAATTAACTGATTTTTTTTATCTACTTCGTAGTATAAATAATTTAAGTTCTTAACATAACTAATAGTCTAATTCAACAAAAATACATGGTCTAGTTAATCATGTGAATGCCCCTAACCGTTTTGACTAAACAGTCTATTTAAAGTTGTTTTAGTTTTGCAAAGATAATATTAGTTTGGCAAAAAAGAAACGTTATGAGGCTTATAGACAATAATTTTTTTTGTTAATTTTTTTTGATAATCATAAGGATCTCAAAATTTTAGATCCAAAAATTAATCCCACGAAAACTTACATTTACTACGTAAAACTCATCATTAAAGATGCGGTTAGGTGACCAGTACTACTTAAACTTATTAGTATTACAACATTTTGATTATAAAGTTTTTTTTATAACCAAATAGCTAGAATAATTATAAAATAAATTTCCATTTAAATAAATTTGGATGTGTATCTTAATATTTAAAATGCCTATTAATTAAAATATCATTTTTGTGAGATACCTAAAATTGAAATTCTCCCAATAAAAGAAATATATTCTTACATATTAGTGCTTCATACAAATTAATGAAACATAGTAATATGTTTTGATTGTTATTATTTATTAAGTATTTTTTGCGTAATAGAAGGATGAGGATGACAATATGTGAGTTTTTTTAATGTCTTTAAACACATTTGACTAAGCTTTGTGTTTTTTTCTAATGGAAATTTAATTTATATGCTTTTTCTTGTGTGGATTTCTAGTTGATAATATGCAATGTTCTTTAAAATAAAAATAATTTAGTGGCTACAAAATCATAAATAAATTATGTGTTTATACTTGCATCAAATTTATATTAAACAACATTATGAACGTTCACATTATTTAAAATGGAGTATTTTACTTTCATACCATTTTTTTTGACATCATACCAGTTTATATTTACTTCATATAAATCTTTAATATAACAAGAAAATCTAATTAAGTTACAAAGAACAAAAAATCTTACACTGTAGCTTATTAACAAATTTTTTTTGAGAAAAAGCTTATTAACAATTTTGCCGTTTATATTTTCACAAATAAATTGCTACTACTTTAAGCAAAAAAAAAAATTGCTACTACTTGTTCGATTACTTAGTGCAATATACTTTCTTTTTCTCGTTATCTTTTCACATGGTACACAAATAAAGTATTTGGCTGAGCTGTTTTGATTGTTTTTGAAGAGATGCTTTGTTGGAATGGAGCTGTTTTGATTTTCTGGTCTTTGACGGTTGGTTTCGCTCCGTTTTTCTCTCTATTTGGACGAGTCATATGCCATTGTTTCATTTGTTTGGTTGAGATTTGTGTTGTGTCTATAAAAGATGTTCGCTGTATGAATTCATCGGTTTTGTTTTTGATTCCTATTTATGTTCTTTCTTTTTCTTTGAAACACCAATACCTATTTATGTTCTGAACATGAAATGAGTTGTTCAAAAAAAAAAAATTAGAGTTGGGTTGGTATTTCTTCCCAAAGCGCTTCCGGTGATGAACATTCTGATTCAATGGTTTGTAACCAGATTGATTGATTTTTATAGACCATACCCTTTGCATCCAATATCTAACTTAAACAATTTGCCACTACTTGATATGGTCTCAATGATAGCTAAGTCAAGAACATCATCCTACATTTATAAACATGGTCTAAACCGCCTAACTTTCTAGTCATTTGACCACTAAAACAGCTTCTTAATCAAGAAGGTTAGTGCCAAATACTTTGTATGATCTTGTTCTCCAAGGGTCAGCTTTACTGGTATAATAGGAGAAGATACAGCACTCTATCCACGGTGGATGTCTTGTAGCCAAAGATGCTGAGCTTTCCCTTGTTATTCCAAGCAACTGATTCCACTTCTTCCTCAACATCTCTGTGTTCTGTTGTAACCCTACGCCCCAAAAATGCTCCTGCCGGTAAAAGAAACTCTAGTTTGAAGAGACTATATGACATGACTAATGATAATCTATGTTTACTGTTTTAGATGGCATAAACCGAAATGTTTTTAACTGCTTCTTCGTCGCATAAGAAAGCCTCTAAAGCTGCTGTTGGATCCTCCAGGGTCAACAGAACTCGGTAATGACCATTCTCGTCCTCTACTTGCGAAGGAAATGCAAACACCACTCGAACAATGCATCTGTATTTGTATGTAACCTGTAATAAACTTAAAAAATCCAAGTAAACAATGATTCATTCTACTACATTCAATAATAATGTCAAAAAAAAAAAAAAAATCGGTGCATTATTTACCTTGGGGAAAGTTATAATGTCCATGAGTGTAACAAATGGGACTTGATCGGCATCTGTTCCTGAAGCAAAAAAAAAAACAGAATGTTAGACATTTAAATAAAAATCCTTATCATTACCGAAACAAATAATCTTAAGCACTGTAACCTGTTAATCCTGGAGGAGATGGAAAACTCCAAAACGGAATATGTCCCATCTTTGATGTGATTCTCTTCTCATAAATCCTCATAATCTTTTCTACTAAATGATCATCCTGTGCTAGAGTAACAACCGTTGTAGAGCCGGTAACTTTACCTATCCAAGATCCCTTATCAACTACACAAAGTAGTAGCAGGCAGAGTTTCACCCAGTCACCAGGTTTAACAACACCATGAAACAGATGATGATTACTTAGAGAGACTCTCAGTATGGTTCCAACGGTGGGAAAGCTTCGCAATATATCTCTTGAGAGAAGAGTATGAACTGAGAGATTGCTAACCGGCTTGTCTTCAAACCCACTGTAAAAAAACACTCCAAATAGAAGAAGAAGAGTAAGCATATAGTATATGGATAGCTAAAAAAAAGATCAAAAATTATTGTTGGAATACTAACATAGAAGCAGGGGGCGCATCAGTTCCATCCCAGACGAAAATGGTGTTCGTGTCTTCATCGACATGGAGGACCTACACTATGAGAAAATCATCAAGTGGTTTCTTTTCATTGTTAAATTAAAGACTGAAAATGTTAACCTTGCACACTAGATTGAAGCGGTTTCCATCATTGATCTCTCTCAAAAACGAAAACACCGGAGGAGGTTGAGCTGGTTCTGGCTTGTAAGGTGAAATCTGTGAAGCTAAGGAACCACAAGTGGACGGACGACAATCAAAGCAAAGATCATCGAAATTTTTGAAAATATTAGAGATGATGTGTTGTTTACCTTGATCAAAGATGCCAGTAAGAGCAAACACTTTGCCTAGCTCGATTATAGAACTCTCGTATCTCTCTTCACCGTCAAAATTCGAGGAGGATTGCCAACATACAAAATCACCATCTCCACTTCGTCTTTGAAACAAGGCAAAGGAGGAAGACCTTTGTTTACAGGCAGCGTTTACTCTTCTCCCACCATCAAAAGATTGCATCTACAGACAAATAATATGTTTTTTTTAGAGTTATTGTATCTATCTTTAAGACAAAAGGGACCAAAAAAGACAGAACCAAATGATGTACCTTGACGTTTAATAAGAGAATCATCATGCCATAGTGTTTCGGAAGTTCTTCACGATTATTACTAAATACATTAACTGTAAGACCTGGTCTTGGGTAGGAATCGTCGATTATATGAAGCGTACAAACCCAATCTGACACCCAAGTAAGCAATTAAATTGATAGATTGAGACAAAAATAAAAAATAAAAAGGAATCTAAAAAGGGTTTTGAGATGTTTTACTTTTGTTGCTGCATTGCTTGGGTTGTCTTAGTTCGATAACGATGCCAAGGAGATTAACTTGTTGGTTGATTAGGTTAGTGGCGTCTTTTAGTTTCACCGGCTTGAACTGACTTTCTGTCTCCATCTACTCTTCCAAAACAAGCTTTCTCCCTTCTTTGTTTTTCTCTTTTAATGAACAACTCAGATTAAAAGAAATGGTCACGAGATTTTAGGAGACTAACCTCGTCTCTCCTCTAGTCTTCAAACTTTCTCACTACCTCTTCTTTAATTTCAAAATACCCCTCTCTTCCTCTTCTTCTTCTTCTTTTTTATTTCTTTTCTTTTTAATTTTCTTTATTTCAACCTCTTTTTTTGTATGGGTCTCACCTCTTTTTTTCTCAATAAAAAAATTATATTGTTGCATAGTAAAAGTTAGGAAAATGTTTTTATCATGGAATTCCTCCATATGAGCAGTCATTGTATAGATATCTGTAAATTTTGTACTTTTATCTGTTTAGTTTTAATTTTTATTTGATTATTTATAAATTTGGCTTGTTTATAATATAGTTTTAAAGTATCCAAAAAGTATTCGTCAAGAAAAAAACCTATGAAAAAAAATATTTTTGATAAAGTAAAAATGTTTAAACTCACTTTATATATTTAAAAAAAACTGATTTTTATAAAAATTACATGTATTAAAAGATAAAATTAAGAATAGTAAATTAATTTCGAAAAAATTAAAAATCCTGAAAAGCTCTATAACCCATAAAGATTTGGTTGGGTTTTAAAATTTAGATCCAAATTAATCTCAAATATTTACAGTTTTAGCGGGTTTGGGCCGGACTGAAAATTAACACCAATGAACAAGAGTAGATTTATAAATATCATATCTAGTAAGGGACGATTTGTACCCATAAAAAAAAAAACTAAAATGGTATGAAATCTGAAATCTGCAATCTGTAATCCGATAGCCTTTCCAAACTTGTTTTGCTTAATTATTAAAGAAAACATAAAAATATGGAAAATAAAAATATCAAATGATAGATACGAATGTAAAGGATTAGCGATAGGGGCTTAACGATCTAAAACAACATATACAGTTTTCGACCTCTCTTGCCCAAACAAAAAAAAATCACATCATCGCCCAACAATAATCCACAAAAAATCACAGAAGAAAGTATTCGAATTCGATTCTTCTTCTTCTTCTTCGATATCTTTATCATTTGAGCTTGTGTTCGTATCTTTCTCCTCTTTTCACCATTTTCCCAGACGAATTTGAATCTCTCGGAGCCATTTACCTCTGCTTCTCGAATCGTGTTTACCGCGATTTCAACAGCCTAAAAACCGATTTCATTTTTTTCGAATTCGTGCGACTGTTAGTTGTTCTTTTTAATACTCGCTGCCGAGCGATTTCTCCTGTTAGATTATTGATTTAGATATTTTGAATTTCACATTAAGAATCTGAGATCCTGTTTTATTAGTTTTTAATTTAATTTTCGTGTTGAGTCGAGTGATTTGCTTTTGTAATTTCAGCGGGAAGTTTTTGTACTTTGTACTTTCGGTTTGGGGTGGTTTTTTCGTGGACCTTTTTTTTGCAACTAACTCTGAATGTGGAAAGATAGCTGATAATAGCAGAGCATCTTCTTGAGAGAATCTTTCACCTTTTAAGCTTTTTATTAACACACAAGTGTGGGGGTCTGGTCCTGATATGGAGGTTTTAGGGTCAAAAGGTTTGCTCAAGAGACACGAATTCGTCAGGATCCTCATCCAGTGTCTCTACTCCTTAGGATACAAGAACTCCGCTTCTTGTCTGGAACACGAGTCCGACATCTCGTGCAAATCCTCTGAGTTCGAGTTTCTTGAAAAGCAAGTTTTGAGCGGGGGCTGGGATGGTTGCCTAGAGGTACTCGGCAGGGTTTTCGACGATGGCGGCGATGAGAGGAGGGACGCTGCTTTGTATCTGGTGTTGAAGCAGTGTCTGTCCGAGTATTTGAGACGAGGGGAGACTTCTCTGGCCTTGAGTGTGCTGCAGAAGCAGGCTCAGGTGTTGCGTGTTGGGAAAGAGAGGATTCACAGGCTTGCTTTCGATGTTTTTACTTCCAAAGAGATGGAACCTGGCGAAGTTGCTGACGACGACGGCGGTTTTTTGGTTCGAGATTCGAGGAGGAGGTTGTTGGCTGAGCTGGTGAAGTTGATTCCCACGCCTGTTGTTATTCCTGAGAGGAGGTTGGAGTATTTGGTTGAGTCTGCTGTGATGAACCAGATTGATACGTGTCTGTATCATAACTCGTGGGGTGCAGTGTCGCTCTATGAGGATCACCGTTGCGGTAGAGACCAAATCCCTTCAGAAACTGTTCAGGTGTTTGTTCCTTAGTAACTGACGTATGTCTTTTTCCATTGGTTGTTATAGTTTCTCAATCTCTTATTATCTTTTGCAGGTTTTGGTGGCTCACAAAAATGAAGTTTGGTTTGTGCAATTTTCCGATAGTGGCAAGTATCTGGCAACTGCATCAAGCGATTGTACAGCTATTATATGGAAGGTAAATATCCTCCTAGACCATGTGAACTAGCTCTGATGGGTAAAGAGAACCTTAAGAGGTTTCTTCTTTTATATCTCTTAAGGAAATAATATTATTTGGGTGTCTTGGCTTGAAGCTGGGGTATATAAGGTAGAAAGTCACTTAAATGGTAACAGAAAGTAACTTCCATATTGCAAGTTATACCGATTTGTCTTTATGAGCCATGTATCTTTAGGGTGTCTAGAGATGGTTGATTCGGGTCTTGTGGCAGAAATGTAATTTGGTAAAACATTTTGTTTCAGGTATTGGATGACAACAAAGTAGAGCTGATGCACACGCTTCAGAGCCACAAAAATCCAGTTTCTTTTGTCTCGTGGAGCCCGGACGATACGAAACTGCTTACATGCGGAAACGCTGAGGTTCTCAAGCTATGGGATGTTGACACTGGTGAGTTGAGACACACCTTTGGAAACAACGATAGCGGATTCACTGTCAGCTCTTGCGCATGGTTCCCTGACTCGACTCGGCTTGTCTGCGGAAGTTCTGACCCAGAGAGAGGGATTGTAATGTGGGATACTGATGGGAACGAGATCAAAGCCTGGAGAGGAACGAGAATCCCAAAGGTTAGTATTGGTGAAAAAATAGTATCTGTTTTTTAGGTCTGTTTTTTAGGTTTCATTGTTTTTGGTCTGAAAAATGAACAAGTTCCTCCTGATAGGTGGTGGATTTGGCTGTGACGCCGGATGGAGAGAGTATGATCACAGTGTTTTCGGATAAGGAGATCAGGATCTTGAATTTGGAGTCGTTAGTGGAACGTGTTATCACTGAGGAACAGCCGATTACCTCCCTTTCGGTTTCCGGTGATGGTAAGTTCTTTATAGTCAACTTGAGCAGCCAAGAGATACATCTTTGGGATCTTGCTGGAGAGTGGAAACAGCCGTTGAAGTTTTCGGGTCACAGACAGAGCAAATACGTGATACGGTCATGTTTTGGTGGGTTGGACAGTTCGTTCATCGCCAGTGGAAGTGAGGATTCACAGGTAAAAACGCACTTGTCTGTAGACCGAACACAGGTTCTTTTCTTTTGGTTTATTTTCACTGAGATTTGATCGGTTTGTTGCACAGGTTTACATATGGAATCTGAAGAACAAGAAACCGCTTGAAGTGTTATCAGGTCATTCCATGACTGTGAACTGTGTGAGCTGGAACCCGAGAAATCCTCGGATGCTGGCCTCTGCGAGTGATGACCAAACCATCCGTATTTGGGGGCCTGGGAAACCCAACAAGCCAGAGAACCGGTTAGATAACCAGAAACAGTAGTAGGTTTAAACCCCAGACATAGTTCCATATTTGTTTGTGTGTACAGATAGTTTCTGTTTTGTTTTTTTCTTTTGTTTCCTTAAAAAGACCACATTCTTTACTTTTTTGAGTTTTGGTACGATGTTGGTTTTGAATAACCGGATTTGAGACATGAATGAAACCAAACCGGTTTAGGGTGAAAAGCGGAAACGAACAGTGTTAAACGAATTACTGTTTCATTAGGTTTCCTTAGACACAACAATTTAAACCAAAACTATATCTCGCGGGACAGAGAGGGCCTGAGACACAGCAGAAGATGGCGTGGTTACAGTATTCTTCTATACTTGTAGCTATGACTGTTCTATTTCAGTACATTTTGTTTGTGTCAACTTTGATCTTGTGTTGTAATAAAAGTCTGGGCCCGTAATGGGTTTACTTGTATAATGAAAATGGGTTGACTTAAAAAAAACAAAACAAAGAGAGAGAGAGAAACATACGTGTGTACTTAAACAAAACACAAGTGTTCCTTTAATTAGGTTACCCTGAAAAAAAACAATTAAACCAAACACACACACCATATCTGCGCGGGACAGCGCAGCCTGAAGAATTTTTGTGGTTAGATCGCCCCTCGCCTGGTTTTAGGGTTTTCTTTATATACATAACTTGTTGTTAGGGTTACGAATTTTGGCTTTGTAAGATGACTCGACCCACCTGCTCCTCCCAACATCATCAATCTTCTCCCCGCTCCATGATCCCTCCCCGCAAATCCGTCTCGAATTTCCACCGCCGCAGGTTCAGTTTTCCTCTTTGCATCGGACCTTCTTCGTTTCTGTCTCGATCACCGATCTTGTAATGAACTAGATTACTGATTCAGTGAGATCCATCTTAACCTGGATTTTGTTGTTTAGGGGGAAGAGCGTTTTGAGCATGCTAGCACAGAGGGAGATTTCACCTAAAGCCAAGTTTGTGCAGAGGAAACGTTGGAGTAAAATTAGATCCTTTGCTATGAAACAGACAGGACAAAGTCTTCTTTCATGGTAACCCTTTTGTTTTTATTTCCTCTCTTAATTGCAAAAAAAGGCTATAATTCTCATTGTGATTGATGTTTCTTTAATGAAGGGTTGAGGCAGAGTCATTGCAGCATTTATCTGCCAAGAATTGCCCTTTTGAACTTTCTCCAAAATCAACTATTGCAGCCTCTTTTAGCTCTGATGGCAAAACTCTTGCTTCTACCCAGTGAGTGTACTCACTTTACCATTTTTTGTTTTGTTATCCCCCCTTTTGAATTAACGCAGTTTATTTTCTTGTAGTGGTGATCATACTGTAAAGATTATTGACTTCCAAACTGGAAACTGCTTAAAAGTTTTGAGCGGCCATCTCAGGACTCCTTGGGTGGTGAGTCAAAATAATGCTTTAACCCCTTTCTCTCTTAGTTTTGCTTCTTATAGCTAATGTTATTTAATTTTCTACAGGTTAGATTCCACCCGTTAAACTCAGAAATAGTTGCTAGCGGAAGTTTGGATCAGAATGTCCGCTTATGGAATGTCACAACTTCAGAGTGTATTAAATCTCATGACTTCGGTAAGTTCTAGGAATATCAGATCACTGTGTTTCTTTTTTTTTAATCTTACTTTCTTCCTCTCTTACCAGATAAGCCTATTGCTTCTATGGCTTTCCATGCTGAGGGTGACCTACTTGCTGTTGCTTCTGGTCATAAGGTTGGTTCTTCTTTTTTTCTCCTCTTAAACGCTATCCATAAATGATCTCATTCATTATATGTTGCATGCAGCTGCACATGTGGTACTACAATAGGAGTGGAGAGGTATCAACACCAGTTGTTGTATTGAAGACGAGGCGTTCTCTGAGAGCTGTGCACTTTCACCCTCACGGGGCTCCCTTATTCATGACCGCAGAGGTGATTTGTGATCTTTTAAATTGTTTCGTTTGCAAATACTGTCTGCTTACATTTTCTAACCTTTGAGTGGCAGGTTAGTGAAATCGATCCATTAGATTCCTCAATGTCTTTAGCAACATCTGTTGGTTGCTTGAGGTATCCTCCCCCTGCTATCTTTTTCACTAGCCCTGAAAGCGACCGAGCTTCCTGGGAGTTACCTTTTATACAAGGATGGTTGATGGGTCAAGGTCATGGTGTCTCTTCTGCTCCCAACAGAGGCTCCTCCTCCGCATCTCGTTCATCCAGACCTAGTCTTGAGGCTGGAGTAGCTTTGACAGAACTACCTTGTACTGTCAAACTCAGAGTGTGGCGACATGACATTGGAGACCCATTTGCACTGATGAAATCTGACACGTGTCTTCTAACATTACCGCATGTCGTCCTTTGCAGTGAGATGGGAGCTCATTTTTCGCCGTGCGGGAGATATTTAGCAGCATGTGTTGCATGCGTTGTTCCTCATGCTGAGATAGATCCAGGACTGCAGACGCTAGCACAGCAAGATTCAGGGCTTGCAACTTCCCCGACTCAACACCCTGTCACAGCACACCAAGTCATTTACGAACTTCGTGTCTATTCTCTCCAAAAGGAAAGGTAATTAATTGCCTCTTAGCCTACCGATATCTTATTGTGTTAATTCTACCTTCTTTAAAACACACATGTTCCAACAGATAAGCATGTTGTTCTCCTATGTTTTTACAGCTTTGGTTCAGTAATCGTGTCACGGCAAATTAGAGCTGCGCATTGCTTGACCTCTATCCAGGTTAGTCCTCTCTTTTTAAGTCAGATTGAGTTTTATGGATTCTGTGCTTTGGAAGCTATTTTGGAACTGTTTTTTTATTTTTTTATTTTTTTAAAAGACTTTAAAAAGTATTAACTTAGGATTTTGGGTGCAGTTCTCTCCCACCTCCGAGCACATACTGCTTGCATATGGACGGCATCATGGTTCTCTTTTGAATAGCATCGTTAGTGATGGTGAAGCTACATTACATTTTTTTACAGTGTTGGAGGTATATTCCCTATGCTACATCCGCTTATTGTATATAAAGTGAGGATATAACATAATTGTGTGCGTGTGTGGATCAGATATACAGAGTTTCGGATATGGAGCTTGTGAGAGTACTCCCAAGTTCAGAGGATGAAGTGAATGTTGCTTGTTTTCATCCTTCTCCCGGAGGTGGCCTTGTTTATGGGACCAAGGTAAAATTTTTGATCAAAGGATCATCTATTATCAACTATGAAGATGAATATGAAAACTGATACTGATGATTTTTCTTTTAGGAGGGTTCACTGAGGATCTTCCAGTACAATACAGGTGCAACCTCTAACTTCACTGGACCAAACACCTTTCCTGAGGAGAACGTGTCCGAGGTAGCCTAGAATTATACAGCAATAATCTTTTTTGGAACAAACCAATCAAACAAAAGGGCCATTTTTGGGTTTCCATAAAACTTTTTCAACAGACATTTTCTTTTAGGTAAAGAGACTGCAGATAAAGAAAATGTAAAAAATATTGTTTTTGTTGTTACCCTTACCTTTATATATTGTTATTATTAACAAAGGACAGCATCATACCATTTCCAATCCCTTTTTCTATTTGTTTTCCTCCCAAGAAAAAAGAAAGAAAAACTCTAAAACAAAGATGAGTTTTTTCAATGTAATTTTCTATAAATGCTATATTTTTTCTCTAGACCATTTCTACTTTAGTTAGGTCATTTTACCCATCTCTATACTTATTTATAAAAAAATAAAAACTTCATTATAGAAGTAAATTAAAGGGTTTCATTTGTTTATCAGGTTAAAAGTGGAAATAGACACCAGCAGAAATAGGAGAAATATATTCTTTTGAGTTTGCTAAATTCTTTTATTTTGGTTATGCTAAAAATACAATAAAGTAAACTCTTTTCCATCTTGAGTATATGACTCTAGTCAAAAATGCCATTATTATATTATTTCTTTGCTTTATCAATTAGCATTTTTCTTGATTCTCTAAATTGATTATAGAGCAGATAAAGAGTAATTTTTATTTGTTATATATGTTTCGATTCGGTTGTAACTCTACAAATCAAATTAAATATTAATATGTAATAATAGTTAAATATGAATCAGTCACAAATAATAATATTTTAAAAAATATGTTTGATCTAGTTCGTAATATGAATATATATATAGATAGAAAATTATATTTTTTTATATTAAGTGTTATTTTAGCATTTTTTGTTAATTAAAAAATATTATTTTACAAGTTCCGATGTAGTTTACATTTACTTTCATCTTAATATTAATTGCAAAATACATTGATTTTATAAATAAAATTATTTATCTAAAATGATATTGGTTAAATAGATGATATTGATAAAAACATAAATGCATTTCAATCAGTTTTTTAGTATGTGTGAAAAATGTTTAAGTGACACTCTTTATTAAACAGAGGGAGTATATATAAAGTTAGAGTAAAATAATACCCCATTTATGATAATATTATTAATAACTTTTTAACCAGTTGATACAATATTGTATAACTGTTCTTTATTAAAATTTTAATTATTATTTACTTCTATAAGTTTAGAATATTACATAATTACTAGATAAATATCCGCGCTACGCTGCGGGAGATTTTTTTAATGTTGAATACTTATTAAATTTTGTTTTGTATTTTTTATTTATAAAAGTCATGTTATTAATCTATTTTGGAATTTTTTTGATTAGTAGATATTAATACATGTTGCTATTCTATTATAATTTTGAAAAGAAAAAAAAAATCAGCATCTTTATGTATTTTAAATTTCTTTATTTTTTCAGAAGATGAAATTTTTGAAATGTATATTTTTTTTTTGAGAAAAAGCAGCATGTTTGGGGTTTCAACATGTTTTCTATTTAAATATAATTTTGTTACGTAACTCTAGACATAAAGGCTCTCACTGTAAGAATAAAAGGAATGGGAAAAAAGAATAAGAAGGAATAAAATAAAAAGAAAAGCCATTCCTCTCCTAATTTGATAAGGAATAATTGTAGTCTTTTATTCCTTAAATCTTAAGGAATGTTAAGGAATCATAGGTAACAAATATTCCTTGTAAATGGTGTAAATTGTAAGGAATGTTAAGGAATTAGCTATTCCCATACATTCCCTTGGTCACCATTTGGAGCCAAAGAATCTAAGTAAAAAACCGCGCTATGCTGCGGCAAATTATAATACACAATCCCCTAGACTATATTTGAGAAGTGATTTTGCCACATGTCTTCTCTACAATCATTCTCACAAAAATAATATGACATGGCTACTAAAATTGATGACATGTCCTATATATTAATATGACATG
Organism: Raphanus sativus; assembly: GCF_000801105.2. Lineage (NCBI taxonomy): Eukaryota > Viridiplantae > Streptophyta > Magnoliopsida > Brassicales > Brassicaceae > Raphanus > Raphanus sativus. Next base: position 34,332,179 of record NC_079519.1, on the reverse strand, counting down.
GACAATTATATTTAATGTTAATTTATATTTTTGGTAAAATTTTTAAAATATGGTAATAACTCATATATTACATTTATTTTCTATTTATATTTTTGGATTTTTTTTTAAAATATGGTAATAACTCATAAATCATCATTAAAATAAGTATATTCAATTAAGGCATTTCAAAATTCAAAATATCATTTAAATTAAAAATATTTCAAAAGTATATACATATTTCTAGAAAATTATAAAAATTAAATCATAAAATCAAATTACATTGTAAAATCATTAGTTTCTTATATATATTTACAGATTTTTATATTTGAGAAGTGATTTTGTCACATGTCTTCTCTACAATCATTCTCACTAAAATAATATGACATGGCTACTAAAATTGATGACATGTCTTATATATTAATATGACATGGACAATTATTCTTAATGTTAATTTATATTTTTGGTAAACTTTTTAAAATATGGTAATAACTCATATATTACATTTATTTCGATTTATATTTTGGATTTTTTTTAAATATGATAATAACTCATAAATCATAATTAAAATAAATATATTCAATTAAGGCATTTCAAAATTCAAAATATCATTTAAATTAAAAATATTTCAAAAATATATACATATTTCTAGAAAATTATAAAAATTAAATCATAAAATCAAATTACATCGTAAAATCATTAGTTTCTTATATATATTTACAGATTTTTAAATATTTTAAATTTTAAATTTTGTTAATTATGAAATTTTACATCCCCTAGACTATATTTGAGAAGTGATTTTGCCACATATCTTCTGTACAATCATTTTCACAAAAATAATATGACATGACTATTAAATTGATGACATGTCTTATAGATTAATATGACATGGAAAATTATATTTAATGTTAATTTAATTTTTTGGTAAACTTTTTAAAATATTGTAATAACTCATATATTACATTTATTGTCGATTTATATTTTTGAACTTTTTTAAAATATGGTAATAACTCATAAATCATCATTAAAATAAATATATTCAATTATGGCATTTAAAATTTCGAAATATCATTTAACTTAAAAATATTTCAAAAATATATACATATTTTAGAAAATTATAAAAATTAAATCATAAAATAAAATTAAGTCGTAAAATCATTAGTTTCTTATATACATCTACAGATTTTATAAATATTGTTTAATTTTAATTTTTGAAAATTATGAAATTTCACATGTTTATTTAATATGTTTAACTAAAATAAATAGATATAAAAATCTACCTAAGATTATAATTTTAAATATATACATGCACATTCTTAAATATAATTCAAAATAAACAAAAAAAATTATCTAAATTTTAATGTTCAGTTAAATCAAATTTATATTTATTTGTAAAAAAAATATTTTAAATTTTTTTTACTGCACATGGTGCAGGAAAACACCTAGTAATTTTATATATTTTTATGATATTTCTTTGTTGTGAGATAAAGGTTGGAAGATCAAGAATGGTCCCGTTTGAATTCAACTTTACAAATTTAGTTAAAAGTAATTGTAGTTTTTTTATTTTATATTTGTAATATTAATAAAAATATTTAATATATCGCTTTTCTATTTAAACTATGAAAATTATATTGATCTTGGATGAAAAAACAGATCAATACGATTTTTCAATCTTATGTGATGACATAGTTAAGGGTTTCAAATTTAAGCAAAAAAAAAAACATAGTTAAGGGTTTGTAGAAAACATGCCCCTTCTTTCCAAGTTAGGATTAAATATTGTTATTCTTACTTTAGCTTTCTCAAAACTTGGCGGTAAAAAAAAAAGAAAAAAAACTTGGTGGGTTTTCTATAAGCTTAAAATGATCTTTATGACAAGCCATGTTGTTCTATAAACTATTTTGTTTATTGAAATTTATTTACAGACTTATTTAGTTAGTTTTTTATAGTTATTTAAAGATATTTCCACTTCTTGTACTTGCATGAACGTCTGATCAGACTTTTTTTCCATCAATATTGAACTTCATTATACACAAAATAGGATAACAGCTAAGGTTCTAAACTTTTGATCATTCACCTAATTTCTCTGATGAAATGATGATGTAACTTTAAAAACTCGAATACTGAAGCTTGTGAACTAAGAGATGGACGATCAAATAAACAAACACGAGATCAAACGTGCATTAAAGGTTATAAATTAACAACATACTTCCTAATAGGTTTGTGAAGTTTCTCTTGATAGGTATCAAAATCCGAAAAGTCTGAAATGTATAGAATATACACGTCTATGAGAAATTAATGCGGATGTTTCCAAGAAAGTCGAAGGAACATCCATTGTGGATGTGAGCTCCCTCACCATGCTTGGCTCTATTCTGTTTGGAAATAGTGGAATCATTGACTTCAATCATCGGTATTGTCATTTGAAAATCTCTCCAAACAGTGAGGGCTTGGCTACATCCTCTTTCACGGGTTACACCGTCCAGAGAGTTTGTTCCCCTCCACATGGTTTTCCAAACTTATTGATTTCTGTTTCATCTCACTATTGTCTGTTGTTAAACTTTTATGATCTGTTTTTCATCCTTGAAAGTTGTATCAGACGATACACCCTGTTAAGCGTATACGGTATAACTAATTTGTTGGTGGAATATATTAACAACCCAAAAAATGTATCATGGCAACAGATGTCATGTATAAGGATTCAAATCATCAGACTTCAAAGCAGTTGGCAGGTCCCTAACTTCATAACAACTCTCCCCTCTCTCTCTCTCTCTCTCTTTACTAAGTTTCTTCTAAATCAAAGAATATCTCTGCTTATTATAGAGAAGAACAAAAATGTCTAGCTAATTAAACCACATTAATGTGATTCAACAATTTATGGAGCTCATGCTCTGTTATCGACGGTGCTTACTCAATGATGAGTCTCAAGCCATCGATGTGTAGTTTCCCGTGGTGACTGCTGACTACAATAGTCTGTTCCTAAAAACGATTTCGAAACTAACAGGGTCTATTAAGATTAAGAATTAATAAGTTTGCTTAGATGGTTTTATTTAACCATCGGCATGTTCCAAACGTCTTTCCGTCCACTTAGAGGTTGTATCCTTGAGATGCTTGTGTCTTTAGCTCTCAGAAGCTTGAGTTGTTCGTTAATACTCTTTCGTTTATCTAAACCAGCATGTACCGCAATAACTTTGCATTGCTAAACTCGGAGCCCTTCCTCTGTTTCTATACAACATCTTCCTGCAAGAGAGTCAATGAAATGGACACATGAAAGCAATTTACTACACATTTGTCCTCCCAAAAGAAGACTGAAATTTCTCTAGAGATTGATCAATAAGTCCAAAGTTTTAAATGTTTAAATGGTTTTCTTACCACTAAAGCTACTAACGGTTTCCAGCAATCAAACAAAGTGATAACAAAAAAAGAAGTAGGCATTTAACTCTTCGTGAACCCAAATCATATTGATCAAGAACTTATTGTGACTCTCTGGTACTACCTCCATTAAATCAAATATCAAATAAGACCCGGCCGCCTGAACATGTATATAAGTCTTCAGCAGGAAATAATGACAACTTAGAATCTCTAAACCAGGAAAGATTCATTTTTTAAATTTTAGAATTTACCAGAAGATACATGAAGAAACAGATCCAATATACTCAACCCCAGCGGTAGCGAATTGGTCCCTAGTTGAACCTGCCCATCTTCTACCTTGGACATGCATATCCTCGAAGCATTGGCCTTTATACCACCCTTCTCTCTTCTCGTTTCCGTCGAACTCATTCCACGAATCCATCAGCTTGGACCCATCTAAAGGACGTGGCAGCACCATCCATAGACGCCGCCAGATCACATATGCGACTCGGCTCTATCCGCACACTGTAATCGAAACCTTCCAAGTAGACAGAAGAAGGAGAATGGTCTTGAAGCTTTAGAGGAGAATTGATAGACAATGAATGAAGAATCTCGGATAAGGACTTGGATTAATTTTCCATATCTATTATCACTTCTCTTTCACGCAGACATCAAAACCTCCTTCAAAACAATGAAAAATCAACGATGATAAATAAAGAGGAAAGGTAAAGTACAAGATAAGTGACGTGGACAAACAAAATGTTCTTATTGGTATTTCAACTTTTTTCATTTATTGACATGTCGCTCTCATGTGACTCTAAAAGTCTGATGTGTCAACACCAGGAGAGAACCTTGTGTTATTACTGTGTGGATTTTCTACAATTTTTAGCGACATATTATATAGTTACCTTTTTATCTACATAAGTTTTACTTTTATTTATCAAAATAATTATTTAGTTATTGCAGTTTAAAAAGATAAAAAACTATTTTTATAATAAAATTTTATTGTTTTACTAAATTGCAGTTTTTATTTTCTTATTTAATATTTACGAACCAAATCGAATACTTAGGCTCTAAATGGTGATCAAAAGAATGAGCGGAAATGGGTAATTCCTCTTTATTCCTCAAATTTTATATCATTCATGTGAAATATTATTTTCCTAATGTTCATTCTCATTCCTTTTAATTTAAAGAATTATAGAGTAAAAATATTCCTTAGAAAATTTGGCAAGGAACAAGAAGGAATAAATATTCCTATTATTTTGTTTCTTTGCGTTTTATTCTTCTTTGTTCCTATTATTCTCTTCGTGGTCACCAGTTAGAGCATTAGTAAAATCTCATTTATTTAATCTAATCCTAGAATTGTGCAATTTTTTTATTACGGTCTTTGGTATACTGGAATGATATATCAAAATAAATCAGATCATAAAACTACCGCTCCGTAGGAAATAAAAACGTATCAAGATTACATTCGAAATATAGATATTTGATCCGTAATCTAGCCCTGATTGGTTGTCAACTTGTCACTAATATTGGACAAAGAACGTTACGACAACGTTTCTTGGGCCAACCACAGTTTCAAATCGGACATTTCTCACTCACTTCCATTATTAAAAAAAACCCGACCCGGTTTACTACATAAGTGAGAAGAAGAAAAGGAAGAAACCACACACCACACCACCACAAAGTGCCTCCCTCTCTCTCTCTCTCTCTCTATCTATCAATGGCGACTCAAGGTCAGGTTATCACTTGCAAAGGTATGCTTTTTTAATTCGACAAAATACTCTTCTGAAAACCCTATTGGACGGTTGTTGATTCATCTGATCTCCAAATAGCTGCGGTGGCTTACGAGCCGAACAAACCTCTGGTCATCGAAGATGTCCAAGTCGCTCCTCCTCAGGCCGGTGAGGTTCGCATCAAGATCCTCTTCACCGCTCTCTGTCACACCGACGCCTACACCTGGAGCGGCAAGGTTCACCTCTCTTCTCTCCATCTTCCCTATGTATTGGATTGATTAAGAGTTCCAAATCTTTGATTCTCGTTTGCAGGATCCCGAAGGTCTCTTCCCCTGTATCCTCGGTCATGAAGCTGCTGGGTAAGTCCAGGCCCAAGGCCCAAAACCATATGTAATATTAATTTTAGGCCCAAGGCCCAAAACGATATGTAATTTTAGTTTCAGGCCCAAGGCCCAGTGATAAAGATTATTATTTTTATTTTTTTGGTTATGGGGGAACAGGGTTGTTGAGAGTGTTGGTGAAGGTGTGACTGAAGTTCAACCAGGAGACCATGTTATCCCTTGTTACCAAGCCGAGTGCCGTGAATGCAAGTTCTGCAAATCTGGCAAGACTAACCTCTGCGGCAAGGTTCGGTCCGCTACTGGTGTTGGGGTTATGATGAACGACCGTAAGAGCCGGTTCTCGGTTGATGGGAAACCCATTTATCACTTCATGGGTACCTCCACCTTTAGTCAGTACACTGTTGTTCACGATGTCAGTGTTGCCAAGATTGACCCTCAGGCTCCTTTGGAGAAAGTCTGCCTTCTTGGATGTGGTGTTCCCACTGGTACGAACCAAAAAAAAACTAATATTTGATATGGGCCCTGTGAGCTTTTGGTGATTATTGAAGTTTATAGTCTCCCTGCCTAACAGTATATCATGTATGTTGATCCTCTTAGGCCTTGGAGCTGTTTGGAACACTGCAAAAGTAGAACCTGGGTCAAATGTTGCCATCTTTGGTCTTGGCACTGTGGGACTTGCTGTAAGCTACTTTACCTTTATCCATGGAAGAGAATGTTTTTGTTCAATTTATTTACATTGTAAATGGTGATAGGTTGCTGAGGGTGCAAAAACAGCTGGTGCTACTAGGATCATTGGCATTGATATCGACAGCAAGAAGTATGAAACTGGTAACAAAAAAGAAATTAACCTTCTTCTTTCATTGGCGTAGTTAATCATACAAGGGTTTTAGACAAGTACATTGAGTTATTTCTTGGTTGGAATTTTCAGCAAAGAAGTTTGGTGTTAATGAGTTTGTGAACCCAAAGGATCACCAAAAGCCCATTCAGGAAGTGATTGTCGATCTCACTGATGGAGGTGTTGACTACAGCTTTGAGTGCATCGGGAATGTCTCCGTGATGAGAGCCGCATTGGAGTGCTGTCACAAGGTAAGCACACAAGAAAACCATTAAGAGCCTACAAAAACGTAGATAGACAAAGATGTTGTGCTTAAGAGTTTAAGCACGATGTTGTAGGGATGGGGAACTTCGGTTATAGTGGGTGTTGCAGCATCAGGACAAGAGATATCCACACGACCGTTCCAACTTGTGACTGGTCGTGTGTGGAAAGGAACAGCTTTTGGTGGTTTCAAGAGTCGAACCCAAGTGCCTTGGCTCGTAGAGAAGTATATGAACAAGGTTAGTAAAAAAGTTTAGCTTAAAGCAGCAACGCTTCTATGTGTAACTTCTCTTCAGACACATGACTTTTTGCGTCACATTGGTTCCAACGATGCAGGAGATCAAAGTGGATGAATACATAACGCACAACATGACATTGGGAGAGATCAACAAGGCTTTTGATCTGCTGCATGAAGGCACTTGTCTTCGTTGTGTCCTTAGTACCAGCGATTAAAAAAAAACAATGGGTTTATGTCGTCTCTCTCTCTGCTTCATTATGTGTCTTGTGACTTTGTCAATTTCCTGAGCAACAGACTCGAATCGTGTGTGCGCTTTTATAAATTTTCATTAAAGACCGAAAAGCATCATTAATAATAAGCAACCATGTTTGTGGAGGGATTTACATAGATCTAGTGTTCGATTAATGTTAAGTGGAGTCCCACATCAGCTACAAACAAACATGACTATTCTATATAACGTCATTTTGGTCTCACCACTTACAAGCTAGTTTTTGGGTGAATTCTATATTTGAGCTTGATCTAGTGTTATTGGTTCTATTATTTTAAAATCTAATTTCAAATCTACTGTTATTGGTTCTACGATTTTAAAATAGATTTTAGAATCATGTGTTATTCAATAATACATATTTGTTTACGGATTTGATTTAAATATGGATTTGAGTGGATTTATAAATAAATATAAGAGTAAAATACAAAGGAGCAAATATTGAGTGAAACCTTGTTATTTTTATTGGATTTGTGTTGTTCATAATTCTTTATATTTTGTGCCCTAATTAAACGTCAGTTGATATAATTGTATTATTCTGTTGAGAATCCGGCGAGTAAAACCGTGGCTGCGAGAAAAGATAAAGTGGTGGACTTTTCTTATTGAAGTTTCCACTATCAAACGAAACAAAAAAAAACACTAACAAATGAAACACTAGCAATGTCTTCACGATTATTTTGATAGGTTCTTAAACTGCTTTTGTCAAATTTATACATTAAACATGAATTCAGAATTTTCTGGATAACAAAAAACTTCAGAAGAAAAAAGAAATATATATATGTGTAGCATAAAGATTATAATCAGATCTTGTATTAGTTACTGTCGGAGTATATGTTTGAAGAAGCCATAGACCCATAACTAGAACTTCAATTGTAAATCCATTTATTTTTATTTTGAAATCTATATCATTGATTTTGGAAATCCTATTTATTTGATTTTAGAATCAATAGATTTTTCATAGATTTCTAAATTCAAAAGAATTTCCAAATCCATTAAACTACTAGAACCAATAACCCCCACTGATATGGGCTAATCATGGGACAACAATGTTAGTGATAAGTGGAGTCCCTCATTGGCCACAAACAAACATGACTAGTCATGTTGGTTTCCCATTTACATACTAGTTTTTAGGTGGGTTATACTTTTGAACTTTATATGGACTCGTTATTGACTGATTGTGGGGCAATAATGGTTTCTACACCCATGTCTGAGATTCGATTCTCAGACTATGCAATTTATTGCAGATTTTCTCAAATCCAGGTTTCAAATCCCGGAGAAAACGCGATTTATCAGACAACTATGCAAATTATGGAAGGAAGGATTACAGACAACTATATGACTATAGAAGGAAGGATTACAAGAGATCTTCAACATAGTGCAAGTAAATCTGGTCAGGCATGGATCTTCATAGGACGGCTCAGATGATGCAGTTAGGCGTAGATCTTCACAAGACAGGTAGTATTGTTAGTTGTCGAATCGTCTATGTAATGTTTCTAATAATTGTAATATCATAATAAATTAACGTCAAAAAAAAATATACCAACTAAGTTGACCAATAGATAATAGATGCTCACACTGAATGTGATAACCAAATTGGTTTAATGGTTTAAATCTTTTTTTAAATCAAAAATGGTCTACAGTTTTATCTTCTGTCATGTTTACGGTTTAAAAGGCAATTTTTCTGTTACATAAACTCTCAAGAGTTGGACAAAACACAGTAAAAACACAAACAAAAAGTAACTGCAACACACTGATGTTTTTCAAATTAAAACCAATGATGAAAAGGAAAAACAATACAAAAATTGGAATGTTACATAACTAAAGCCATTCTCAAAGGAATCTAACACATGAAAAAGAAAACATTTATAAACCAAAATCTCTGTTTCATTGGAACCAAATACAAAAACCTCTGAATCATTCATCCTTTTGGTTACTATAAAAGAACTTATAGAAGAAAGATTCAGTTTGCTTTTCCTTGTTCTTTAGCGACCACCACGGTTGCTGTAACCGTTGCCTCTTGGCCTATAGTCACCACCTCCATCCTGGTTTCCTCTCCCGGCCACACGGGAAGAACCAAACCGGCCTCTTGGTGCTTCTGTTGGGTAACCACCACCCCTTCCGCGTCCTCCTCTTCCTAGTCCGTTTGAAATCACAGTCACAATGGTTAACTTTCCATTCTTATAAAGTATATAAATAGTTTACAAAAAGGATTTCTATAGAAGACTTACTTGCTCCGCGAACACCAGCTGGGTTAGGTCTTCGTCCTTCAATGTATACGTTCCTTCCACCCAAGTATATTGGAGAAGCCTATTTTTTTTTATTACACAGAGGGAAACAGATTAAGAACAAAATCGCATGATTGGAAGAATTGTGGAAAAGAATCTTATCAGACCTTTATAGCATTCTCGACGGAAGTCATGTCCACAAACTCAACAAAAGCGTAGCAAACACCAACAACATCCTGCATGTTCGGTTGTGTAAGATTGTTTATACCTTTGTTGCTTCTTCTTCTTCATATCAATTCAGCAAAACAAAAAAAAAAGCAAAAGGAAATAAATATTATTACCTTGCGGGTTCTGAGGAAAACACCGTCAGGCTTGATTGTACCGAAGTTCTTAAACTCTTCCTCGATTTCAGAAGCAGATATGTCGGAAGGCAAATTCCTAACGTACACTGATTTGATCTCAACTGGAACAACAAGATGAACCAAATAAATGAATATTCATTTTTTCCCAAAAAAGAAAGAAAATTAAACACCAGCACATCCTGATTCACTTTGCATGCTATTTTAGGTATATATGAGTAAGTTCAAAAGTATAAAAACAACATACAGTCCTCAAACCCGAAGGTATCTTCCGCCTCTGCTCCATAGTCGGTAACATATGGTGACGAAGCGTTTGATTGCTGAGGAGCAGCCACCTGAGGGGAAGGAGTCCTCAGTGGTTGATCCCACTCATTACTCTCTTGAGCGTTCTTGTTATATGTTGGCTGTGTAGAAACAACAGGCGCAGCAGCTGCTTCCTTTGCAACCCGTAACTGAGGATAAGAGATATATAACAACACATCTCAATTTTCTATAACCAAACTGAGACAAAACTTACGTATTCGTACAAATGACTCATTGTTATCCGGACATGTTACGAGATACGTATATTTTAAACCTATTCTGAGTGACACAACTATGAATTAAAACGGCAAGTTACATGCTTATAGATCAATTAGATACGATGTTTTTAGTTAACTGTACTTACAATGGAAGCATAACTCATCTTGGATTTTTCACCAACGGGTGGTTCCTCTGGAGGTGCAGCACGAGATTCATGGACGACATCAACCACAGCTTCCTCCCTAGGTGTTTCCTCAACCTCAACTTCATCCTCGTAATCTTCATGATGCTGGTCCTCCTCTTGCAGACTGTACTTATCCACAAGATCATCTTTGATTTGGACAGCATCCACATAGTCTCTCGCCTCTTGCTCCAAAACATAGTCAGGAACTGGATTGAAGTCCCAATAAAAAAATCAACATCAAGAACACACACAAATTAACCACTTAAAATATGTTAAAAGACACAATCTTCCAAGACTTGAACAAACCTTGAGGTTGTTCTGGTTCTGGATGAGGGTTTGGAGGGATGAGCTGAGCCTCGTCCCCGTGACGATAGAAGACAGTTCCCTCATCGATGAACTGAAAAATATCATTGAGAACAAAGTAACCCTTCTCCTGAGGAGCGAGAAAGAAAGTCTGCATGAAACTCCTCCTGACGCTAAACTCCTTTGTCTTCACGGATCCCGAGACAGCAACGAGCACACCACCTTCCCATGACTCAACCGAATTGATTGTCTTCACTTCGATCGCAGTGAAGTTCAGTGACATGACCATGTTATGAATATTCTGCAAAATCACAAAACCCAAATCCTAATTAAACTAAAGCACAAAACTTTACTAATCTAACAAAGAGGGTTTTTCAGTTAGGCAAAAAAAAGATTGAATCTATAATCCACAAAACTCAAATCCCTAAATTAACTAAAAGGACCAAACTTTACTAATCCAACAAAGAAGGGTTTTCAATTTGTAGTGATTACCAGCAAAGTATCGGCGGTTTCGCTGGAGTCACCATCGACGCGGATGGCTTTGCTAGTGTCGGAGTAAAACTGGTGGATGAGATCAGGCTGCTTCTGCAACACTTGGTAGTACTGTCCCACGAAGTACGAACCCACCTGCATCGCTCCGGGATAAGGACTCGCCATTATTATAACACTCACTAAGAGCTCAGAGAAGATCCCAAGGAGGAGGAGGAGATCGAACGCTACACTGCGGAAGACCTTTCCAACTTGAGCGAAGCAGATCTGAGAAGGAAGGAGGATGGTGAGATTTAAAGAAAAAGGGTTTTACGGAGGAAGGAAAGAAATGGAGATTTTGGATCTAACGAGGAAGATGAAGACTAAAAGGGGGTTATTGAGTGTAGTGTGGTGTGTTTAGATAGGGTTACGAGGAGGCGTTTCTTTTTTTTTTTGGTTTTAAGATATGGGACCTTATCTTTCTTTCTCTCTCTAATTTCCCCCCTATGTTTTGGATTCGTACTTAAATAGCCCTTATAACACAATTTTCATAATGTAATTTTTTTTTTTTTTGCCAAAAGTAACATTAGCAGAATAGAATGAGCTAACTTTGGCTTTGACTCTTTTTAATACTAGTAACACGTTACAAGAACACACATCAAATCATAGTTGATTATAATGTTTAATTTATAATCAGAAATCTATTTTTGACTTCAAATGGTAAGGCAAAAAATATATGGCTAATCTTTTTATTTTAAAAAAATATATAAATGGCAAATCTTCTAAATAGTTTATTGAGAGAGAATTTGCACTTCTTACTCAAACAATACTCCATAATTAGCAATATACACATTAATCCATGGATATAGAGTATTTGACCTCCTATATTTGTACTGTTTTAGGTATTTCCCCAATTTTCATATTGTTTTAGGTTTTAGGCCTAATTAACTCTCTAAATTATCTGAGCCTTAAGAACTATAAATAAATGGGCCGAAAATATTTATCGGGCTTTACGACGCAATAAAAGACTCTAGTTGAACGAAAGCGAAACCCTTGTCGCTCGCTCTCACCTCCTCTTTTCCGCAAAGCGCTTCACAAGCCAAAGAAAAAAAAAGTCAATATCAGTGGTGGATGATGGCGAAGAGAATCGGTGGAACCGGGAAAAATAGGGGGGAAGACTCAACCATCTTGGGGAGGATCTCCAACTCCGAGATCGTATCTCACGGAAGACGCGCCGCCGGAGAAGCCGTCGGAGTGTCGAAGAAATTGCTGTGGAGCACCGGAAAAGCGGCGTGGATCGCTGGTACGACGTTTCTCATCCTCGTTGTTCCGTTGATCATCGAGATGGATCGTGAAGCGCAGCTCAACGAAATAGATCTTCAACAGGCTAGTCTCCTCGGAGCTCCGGCGCAGCCTATGCAAAGGGGTTTCTAGTTAAACCCTATGAACTGAGGGTTCTTGCTGTTTTGTCTGTTTTTTTTTTCTTTTACTAGTTTTTTTTTTTTTTTTTTTTTTTTTTTTTTTTTTTTGGTAACAATTTTCTTTTACTAGTTTCTATTGTGGTTTTGTCGGATTTGGATTCTTATAACATGTTGTGATTTCTTTGAATGGCTTAACCTGCTTAAAACATTGATGGTGTTCGTCTTCACGTTATCATTAAACACTTCTGTTTCGATGCTAGAATTATTTGAAAAAGATGCATCTTCTCTGTCTAGCTTATCTATAACTTAACTGGTATTCGTGTCCGAACGATCATGAATTTAAGATAAGATTGGAAACGATCATTCATGTTTCGAACTATTTGGAAATAATAATAGTTTCGTTTCGAATTTTGCAAATAAAAGTTGAGATGATTAGTGGTTTGTACTAGTGTTGGTATAGGATTATAACTCAAATTCGATGCAAGTATGTGAATTATAAATTGAAAAACAAAACTCAAACGATTATTCTGACATCTCTGATTCTCTTTCTAACTTAGGAGTTGGGTTTGAGTGATAACATAGTGGAGACATTTGTTAGGTAACTGTTTTGATTACTTCATAAATAATCAAATGACAGTGATGATTTCCACTTTGCTCTCAAGATTACCATCTCCAATAAACTTGAAATATTTTAAAAGTAAAATTTATTATACTGCCACAATTCAATTCTAGAAAATCTGAAGTACCAAATAAAAAAACGACACCAAGATGTCAAATACCAACTGTAAATAACATTAAATACACTGGTAGGAAATCACAATTTTTTTTCTTTTGAAATCACAAAATTAAGATGATCATATTACCAGTTTTTACACATTTCAAAGCACTAATTGTGATACCAAGTATAACCTCTAGCTCTCTGTTACATTGAAATTTCTCAGCTTTTAGTATGAGAAGCAGAGTATAACATATATTAGTAGTATTTGGCATCAGATTTTGCATATATGATTTGATAGTAGTATGATAGTGTTGTTGGTATATTGCGTGGTCAGGGGAGATCAATGGTTATGTACTATTAACTTCCTCTAATCTTCGAAGTGTTAGCATATTTATCGCTCTGTTTTCCATATTTGACATGTACTTGGATCAAATAGAAAATGCATTTGGATCAACAACTATACAAATTACAAAGCATATTGATGAAAAATTAGCAGACCTTGCAATTTTTCACGCAAGAAAACACAAATATATAATCAAAACATAGTTTCCAGATCAACATTCTAAGTATATACACAAATATGAAAAACAAAGGCTCCTTATATGTTAATAAATTTTGTTTGTTTGGAATCACCATCGACTAGACCAACCGTCGTCGAAGTTCAGATGATAGCTCCGGAGATCATAGCTATACTGAATATTGTTATTATGATCACTCTTCCTCGACAACCTCAAACGCGATTTTAACCTCCAAACAAACTGCTTCAGGAGAACACGAGGAGGCTTCCCACAACATGAGAACGCAAACGCCACTACCGTAGTTCTGTCCTCTGAGTTTACTAGCGTTGCCGAAGCCGTAGTTGAGCTTCCTATCTGCTTTCCCCATTTCATAAACTGGTTTCTCTTCAAACTCTGGTTGTTCATTAGCTTCATAGTTACTTTACTCTGTGTTTTGCTTTGTGAGAGTGAGAAAATGTTAGATGTGAAGAAGCAAAGAATGAGAAAACTATTTAAAGAGCCAAGTTTGATATAATGAAAGAGAGACAGATGTTGTGGGGTCTGCAACGTGTGGATGTAAAATTCGTGTACAAAACGTGTATGTCAATGAATAGTCCAAACTCTTAAGTGTATCATTCACCACCATGTATCCATTTTTTTGTCGACTACCACCACTAACATGAAAATCTTAATATTATAGAAATAGTTCAATCTATCTGGTCCATTGCCACTTTAATAGACAACCCCTGTGACATATTTTTGCACCTTAGTTTTATGTTTTCGTGGATAAACGAAATCATCTCATCGTCGACCCTTTTAACAAAGGAAAAAAAAAAATTTAAACGACCAGACAAGTGACAAGATTTATTAAGATAGAATAGAACATGTCATGAATATATTATCAGATACCAAAAAAAGTACTTTCTTTGTAGTCTACCCTTTTTCTTTACACATAAATTTGCTCATACACTAACATTACTAATTTGAATCTGAATATGACGACTACATAATACAAACCAATGCTATAAATCTCCGTCTTTCGTGGTACTATTTTAATACAAACCAATGCTATAAATCTGTCTTTAGTGTATATGTTAATTGTGATGTGTTTGATTATTTGGTTAGTGACTTAGTGTCAGCTCCACATCACAAAGCCTAATATGTGTGTCATCATAATAACCCGTCAAACTTTTGGGTGGAGAATAAAATGACCCACCTTTAGTGTACCAACGGACAACGGTGACGCAAAATGTCTCAACGAAGTGATATTTTCCACTTTTGAAAAACCTTTTTTACCAAAAGCTTAATAATCTGACGCGAACTCGTTTTCAGTTATGTCTGAAGCTGCTGGAAAGATTCGAATAAAGTGAGATTTGTCTGTTTTTTTTTTCTTTGAAACTTCAACCGGATTAGTATAGTATACACCGTCAAAAGCATAAAGGATGACGATATTGTAGGATAGATACTGTTCCAAATTTGATACAAAAGAAATAAAGAATATTACCGAAAAAGACGAAAGATTATGCCTAAAATTCAAAAAAAAAAAAAAAACAGACCCCACGCGGTAATTGCTTTCTTCTTAACGTGACGTAAGAGTAAAGAAACGTGACCAGAAGACAACGATGTTTAACAAACAACAAAAGAGAATTCAATTTCAAAACAACCAAGCAAAGGAGGAAATATCTTAAAGCAGAAAAACAATTCACTCCTCTTACTTATCCATCAACCCATTTACTAAAGAGATGGTGACTGAAACTGAAAGCATACACCTTGAATTTTCTTTTTTTTTGTTCATTTACAAGCAAATGCAAATTCTAGAAATGACAAAAAAAAAATCTGCATCAGTATGATCTTGATGATCTTCTTGTATATGATCTAAAAGACCCATTAAATTGTTTGGTGGCATCTGCAGACAATATGGAATAGGTACAAGCACCAAACTCTTTCAGCGAGCTCACCTGGAACATAACAAAACACAATACCATCAAGGTCACTGCATACAATATCTCCGCAGGGAAAGTTTAAGGCATAGTTGTTGATAAAATGATCTGGACAGGTAAATGAAAGGTTAAGTTACTACGTAGTTGTCTTTAACTTACAGTCCTTGTGCTCGTTTAGATCTTTATCGCAGCTACAACATCTGCAGAAGACAAGGAGATATGTGTATAGATTTTATTTTCTAGCTTCTATTTAGAGATTCAAGAACTTAAGCGAAACTGATGTTTGGAGAGAAACTTCACCTTGTTGCTGAGAGGTCTAGTTTCAACTGTTTCTCTATTTCGCCAAAGTACAAACCAAACAATGGTGACCTGTGACACACCATCATTCACGATCTTTAACAATAATATTACTTTGAACAAGACCATAACACACAGGCACACAACAGACACATTTTACCATGATGGAATTGCAGCTGCGGTAAGGGCAGAAGGCAATTTCCAGAGACGATGAGAACGTTTCTTTAATATTTCAGTTAAATACTCAAGAATCTCTTCAACCTATTCAATATGTAACCAAGAAGTTAGAAACCTAGTTTACATATAGCATAGGTTAATCAATGTTGTAGTTCAGAAAAAGTTACCTTTGAATTCAAAACGATCTCATTCTGATTTACACCTTTAGGTCTTTGAAGAAGCAGCTTACATAACTCCACGTACTGTTCTGACAAAGTCACAGATTTGTAAGAAACTGACATGATACCTTCGATTAAATGAGTCCATCTGCTTGTTACGCATCCTAGTAACAACAGCTCCTGCTCTTCGGCAATTACAAACACAAATTTTCAAGTAAAAAATGACAATTTTTTCTCACAAAAACAAAAAGAGAGACCAAATGGATTATATACTTAGTTCAACTCACAATCTTTTCGACGAATATATCTTCTTTGTTCTCAGCTGAAACGTGCAGCCTTCTCAACACTTCTGCCCACTGAGCTCTCGGTGCAGAAAATATCAAGCTGGCTCCCGACACCAATCTTAAAGTTCTCTTACTGAGAAAATAAGACAGACTTTTCGATTGCCATTTGTTCCATGTTACAAGCTCAACAGGCTGTTGTCCCCCACTAAGCGAAAAAAAATGGCATCAAAATCATCAACAGCTACACAAACATTATCAGAGTATATAATCAAAACCGTAACATACCTTACAAAAGTTGCATCCTTGTCTTCTCTCTGTATCAACTCTTCCACCTCTACTAGGTTTCTAGAAAGGATCTTCAAACCTGTCTCAAGCGCTGATACACATGACACAACAGCTTGCCTCTCGCAGAGCTTCCCATCAATTACGTCTGCAATACGCTCACCTGACTCCATAGCTGCAACCAAAACAGCTTGGAGCTGTTTATCCTTCAAAGCTGAGTTATTCATCAAATGCTCTAACACAAACTCTCTTCCCTTTGATAGAGTATCTGACGACAGATTCTCCAGACCCTGCAAATCAGAAACCCTAAGCCTCTCGTTTCCAAAAAACGATAAAAAAAAATTAGTGATAAGATAAGCCAAAACAAAGTAAAGCAACAACCTTTGGAAACAAGGGGTTAGATTTTATCTCTGATATAGCTTCCTCAACCTCTCTCACAGATTCTCCAGATGGGTCTGAGATGTTTACGCTTCTTAACATCTACAAAAGGATTCTCCGATAAACAAAACAAAGAAAAAAGGTAATGACTTTGAGAGTGAGAGTGAGAGTGAGAGCAAAGAGTGAAAGCAACGTTTTGGAAGAAGAGACCCCATTGAAGAGCTTTCCGGCAATTATCGGCGTCCCAGTGAGCGGGAGCGCCAGAAGATTGAAACCCAGATGCGAGGATGAGCATATCCACAAACCCTTTCAGTAGCTTCACGAACTCTTCCTTGGAAATTTCTGGGACCATTTCTTATCACTTCCGATTCGATTCGAACCCTAATTCGCAAAAGCACAAGCGAGTAGACTGATCTGCCTGAGGCATGTGATCTGTGAATCGCTGAGATTTTTTTGTTTTTTGTTTTTTTTGGGGTTGTGTTCTTTTCCCGCGCGTCCGTGAGTGCCCTAGAGAGGGAAGAAGAGACGATTCTGTATTTCTGAACCTTTTGGTTTTAGATGGAAGAACTTTGTGACGTTTTCATGCTTTGAGAAGTACACGATGTTTAATAGCAACCCGTGAACCGAACCGAACCCTGTCGGTGCAACATTTCGGTTGATATCGACAATATCCTATTTGTCAATAATAATCTACTTTTTATCACATAAGACAAAAAATATGAAAATAATATTTATTTGAGCTTAAAAATAACATTAAAAATTACTCTAAATTCAAACCCTAATCTTGTTTCTAAATACTAAAGCTTAAATTCTCATCATTTAGTCTTAAACATAAATGTAAAAACAAAATTACTCTAAACCCTGAATTTGTTTCTCTTTTGATTTTTCAACTAAACTTCTAAGATTGATTAATTAAATATTTGTATAAAGTTAATGACATTCTTTACGGAATAGTTCACATGGGCCATGACATATGGGATTAGCTACGATGTCTTGATGTTCAATAATTATCGATGCCATTATAGATTAAAATATTTCAGGTAAATTATGAAATTTAAGAAAAAGTAATTTCGTAATTCTAATCATCCCTACATAAACCTGAAAGCCAATTAGTTCGCCACAAGGAGAGAGCAGCATATATAGTCACCAATGACTGAAGATGCACATCAATTATTATCGAAATTTTGTATTTATTCTAAACTGGTCAAACAGATTATTATAAGGAGATATGTCCAAAGTAATTGACGGCTATCAATTATTAAATTATTGAACATAAAGGTTGAAAACACAGGAATAGATCATGAGAAGCATCTCTATTGCCGATATATAGTGTGTAAATCTAGACTGAGCAAGAATGAGTTGTTAAGAATTTGATTTTGTACAAACAAAACAGATAACCATATTAAGCAAAGAAAAAAAAGAACGTGTGGAGGAGTGCTGTCAAGGAAGTCTGCAGGTATTCAGTGATTAGCTTAAATACGTGCAAGATATGTATCTACACTATTTGTTTAATGATTGTTCAAATCTTTTATTCGACTCAATACGTTCCAAAAACTAAGATACTTATAGATTAGTGAGGGAAAAATGCTAAAAATGAATAATATGATCAGATTATCCGAACGAACATACTCAATCACACATGCTATATATTAGTATATTACACCTTGCAAGGAAAAATATCTATAAGAAAATGGAACAGAAACCAAATAGTGCAAAATGAAAATTTGTTACCAATTTTATCACGACTATCCGACAGGACTGCGTGTTGGAGGATGAGACTATTACTAGACCATCTCTAATACTTTCCCTCAATTTTTCCTTAAAATAAAATAACTCAAATCGTTCTCTTAATTTTTCTCTCTCAATTTTTAATATATACATTTTAAATTTCTTATTTATTGCAAGTAACAGTTTTATTTAAGAATTTAAAATTATGTTTATTCATTCAAAAATTTTAGATTTTAAAATAATACTTTAAACACACATTATTTATCATATTAATAAAATTACATAATCACATGCAATATGATAGTATAATTCTATTCTAAAAATAGTATTAATATATTTTTCCATGCATAATCAATCAAAATATGTTATATGATGTGTTAAGTTTGTATCTATCTTTGTATTAGTTATATATTTTTATGTTAAATTTTATTACTTATTTATATCATTATTAATTTTTATATATTTTTATGCATTATTGGAGATGTCATTAACCACAGACCGATCTATAAACCCAAAACATGGTCAACAGAGAATCAATGTGACTAACAAAAAAAAGGAAAGACAAACCACAAAAAGCTAAATTAGGCAATTTTTTTTGTATTAGGTGTTTTTCAAATCTTGTATAAAATCTTTTACACAAGATTTCTTAAAAATATTTTAAGAGACTGAAACACATATGTTCAACATGATTTACTTTTGTATTACAACAATATAAATTGTATAATTATACAATGTATTACATTTCTTTTTAAAAAGTGTAGTGTATGAAGCATGCCCTTTCATAAAAGCTCACTATAATTATCATTGATCTGTTAAACTCTAACCACATAAATTTTCCAAATTAGACACCAGGGATGAAATCTTTAACAAATCTTCTAGTACAAAAATATAAGTCTGTCATGTGAACTTGTTTTGGACCCCATTAATATATCTAAAAGATACTTATACAGTTCTTTTTAATAATGATTATTAATTATGTTTTGAAGCTAAATTGGTTCCAGCTTATATCAAATTATTTTAACGAGATTACGATGAAAAGTGGGAACAAGTAAGATATTATGGCCTACGTCAATTTTGGTTAGTATAAACAAAATATTATTGCTTGTGGAATTGTATATTTTATTAATTCGAAAATGATCATATCCTAAATGTCTATTAGCTAACTAAGCACACATTTATGCAGTGGACCGAGACGGTTGATTATATTAAATAGCATGAGCTGGAGTGGATGTGTCTCACCTTACTTCTTCAAGTTGCCTATTTCACATCAAGACATGGTGCCCACTTTCCTCCGACTCTATTATATATTGTGTTACTGTTGAGTTATTATTTATGTGAAATGTGCTGTTGTTTACATTCATCGAAAAAAATACTTTATAATCAAATGAACATTATACGTTTTATTTATAAATGTTCAGCAACATAAGGACAAATGTATAAAGATTGTGTTGTGTATAACTCTTTTATTTGTTTTGATTTCTATATTGATAACGTGAAAAATGACTTAATAGGTAAAACTAACATAGCTAATGCAGTAACAGTACATAAAAAAAAATGAACGAGAAGTTTGATTCAAAAATATCACGGTAACAGTACATAAAAAAAAAATCAAGCGAAAAAATCAAATATCTAATTGAGCTTTAAAATATACAATTTTTTTTGTTAGCAAAGATATCAATTCATTATTATTGTTGTTATGTTGACTTGTATACTTCCACGAACTCTATATATTCTATGTATTCACATTACCATTGTATTACAAACAGATCACCAAAAAGTATAACCCTCTTCAATTGGTATCATCAGCAACATGGCTAGATCTTTGGTGCTCTCGCTAACCCTCGCATTCCTCTTCATAGGAATGGTCTCAGCTCGTGACTGGAACATCCTAAACCAGTTTAAGGGACTCAAGCCAACCGCAACCACCAACCAGAACGGCGTCGCCTCATTGAAAGGACCAAACCTAAACGGATACTGCGAGAGCTGGAGAGTCAACGTGGAGCTTCACAACATCAGAGACTTCACGGTGGTGCCACAGGAGTGCGTGTGGTTCGTCCAACAGTACATGACGTCATCTCAGTACGATGATGACGTGGAGAGAGCTGTTGAGGAAGCCATCCTCTACCTCGGGAAAACATGTTGCGGAAAGAAGAAATGTGATGACATGGATGCTTGGATCTTTGACATTGACGACACTCTGCTTTCCACCATCCCGTACCACAAGAGCAACGGCTGTTTCGGGTAAGAAAATTGAATTAACCATATAAATTCGGTATAAGTATAACTATGTTTTTAATCAATTATTGGGTTTAGATCAATTCGGTTACACAACAATTGATCTCGGTTCGGTTTAATGAAAATGGTTGGATTCTAGAGCAAAATTGGCCTGAATCCTGGTTCAGTTTCGGTTTCGTTTGGATTATGTGTGCACCTCTACCATTTTTCCTTTCTGGTTTGGTTTCGGTTTACAGTAACCGGTATTAAAAAATTTACATCGATTTGAATCAGTGGTGAGCAACTAAACACGACCAAATTCGAGGAATGGCAGAGTTGGGGAAAGGCACCAGCTGTTCCAAACATGGTGAAGCTATTCCATGAGATCCGGGAGAGGGGTTTCAAGATCTTTTTGGTTTCTTCTCGCAAGGAGTACCTCAGATCCGCCACCGTCGAGAACCTTATTGAAGCCGGTTACCACAGCTGGTCTAACCTCCTTCTCAGGTATATATTACTATTTATAGCTAGGTTAAAATTATATCCTGATCAACATATAAATATATGATCAATAATATAATTGGATCCTTCTTAAATGTAATATTGTGAACCCGAATAATTGCAGAGGAGAAGAGGAAGAGAAGAAGAGCGTGACCCAATACAAAGCAGATGTGAGGACATGGCTTACAAGTCTTGGATACAGAGTTTGGGGAGTGATGGGTGCACAATGGAACAGCTTCGCAGGTTGTCCAGTTCCCAAGAGAACCTTCAAGCTCCCTAACTCCATCTACTATGTCGCTTGATCAAATCATTTTACGAATAATATTCTAACCAATGAATAAGATCAGAGTTCCAATCTGATTATTGAGTCTTTACTATCCCTTTTCCATTTCTGGTTTATATAACCAATTCAAATGCTTATGAGTGATATATGAACCATGATCATCTTTGCTTGTTTTGAATTCAGCTGTTTCTTTGTATGACTATTTTGGGCCTTTATGAAATTAATTTTGGGCTTTTATTAAAATCTCGTTTCTCTATATTTAATTGTGTTTAAGTCTTCAAGAACATTGATGGAATTGGTAAAGTTCAGTCACGAAATATGCAGCAAGACTTAGGGGTTGATTGGTAAGGAAGTCAGGTGGACAGACTGCTTAAGTATCCAATCACATTCTAAAGAACTAAAAAGAACAACAAACAAAATTCTCAGGCAAATAAGAATATATAATAAACCCTGACTGGCATATATAATAAAACCCTGACTAAACTTAGTCACCGTTGCATAAAAAAAGAGAGACTAAACTTAGTGACCAATTTTTTTCTCTCTTGAAGCTGTCTTACGACAAAAAACCTCACCTCACAATTTGGTATAACCTTAGTTTTTTTCGGGTAAAATGGTACAACCTTAATTCCTCAGTAAATTCTTAACATTTTCCCCTTATATACCGCTAAATTTTTTTCTTTGGTCTCTTCAATTACCGTGTGACTCGCCATGGAACAAAAACCATGACCAGCTTTGACGATAAGGTAAAAAGGGAAACTAAGAACAACAATGAAAGTCCTTTGTCAGAAAAAAAAAGGAAACAAAACTAAGAACAACAAATATCAAAACTTGTTTCTTACGTTTGTTGTTTACCATAATTTTCACTTGGTTTACGTGTTGAGAATATCTCGTAAAGTTATGATACAAACAAATAAAATGAATATCAAATCAATCCACATACACAAAAACACACAACAATTTTGTTTTTTTTCTTCAGTCAAATCATCTCTTGATTTCTGCTTGGTGCTGAATGATGGTAACTCATCAACCGGA
Organism: Raphanus sativus; assembly: GCF_000801105.2. Lineage (NCBI taxonomy): Eukaryota > Viridiplantae > Streptophyta > Magnoliopsida > Brassicales > Brassicaceae > Raphanus > Raphanus sativus. The sequence continues at coordinate 34,309,214 of NC_079519.1, read as the reverse complement.
GAGTCCTCTAACATGTTCGAATGTACTTACCTTGGAGTCAAAGGTGACTCTCTTACGAGTTGGACTCGGACACTGTAACGGTCATCTACCTTTTCCCTCCACACATTCGGCTGTGAAATTGGACCGTTGCTCTCTAGGCCCCCGCTTTATTATAAAGAAAAATATTTTAATATGGGCCGTGTAAAACCCAATTATTATCCGTCCACTAAGAACTTTTTGTATCCACTAAAATTCATCGAGCTTATCCTGAGACTGTATGTAGCAGATAGTAAACAATATGCTGAGAGCCTGAGACGTTTTCCAATTTTCCTTTGTCTAACATAACAAGACAATTCTAAAAGACTATTCGATAAGAAGAGGGAGATAATCTGATCATCTTGTTGATATCGAAATCAAAGAACATGTTAAAAGAGATAAACTATGATGATGAGGGTTTTATCTGCTACAAACCAGTTACCAAATCAAAGCTAAAATCTATACTATAATGAGGCACTTGAATCATTCCTGAAGTGACACGTCAGCGTTTTTGTGGAGTACACTTTAAAAAAATGTTAAAAAATGTTAAATCAATGGTTTAAACCCAGGTTACTAAGATATAACTTCTATCATTTATACCACTAAACTAATGGACAATTTATACATTGATGACCGAAACTAATATATATTTATGAAGGTTGGAAGCCATTACTTCTTGGGCTTTCTCTGAAGGCGGGCCTATAAATGTATTATGGGTTTATATTATATTTTGATATTATAAATGATATTTAAACTCACATGTGGTTGGGCAAATCTGTTCTATCCAGGACTCAGACCTCACATACGAAACAACTCGAGTCATTATCTGTATCCTCTATGACCAGTCAGAAAAAATCAACACACAATTACTGTTTATATTGTACTAACGTCAATGATCAAAAATATTTCCTACCCAAGATCTGTGGTCGTCTATTTATTTCCCTTATTTATCAAACTAATTTCACACGAACCTTTAATTTACAGCTTAAAAGAAACCACAACAACCCAAATAATCAAAACAACAAAAACTAGAATCCAAAAACTAGAGTCCAAAAAAACGAATCATTAATGATCCTCTTTTGTCTAATTTTACAAATAAACTTCAAACCAAATATACCAAACCAAACACCTTAACTAAAACTCAACGACATATAATCGAGTCAGGTAAACAAATACAAACTACACAACCAGTTATTTAACAATTTATAAACATACTTTCGTAGATGCTTATGAAGAAGACGAAGAAGACAACCAAGATCAGTGAAATCACATAAACGAAAAAAGCTGAGTAAATTATGAACTCTGATAAATATAACAAATAACGATTTTTGTTTACATATTACCCATCAAATTAAAGAGAAACAAACACATGCACACCAAAAGATACAAGAGAAAATCCAGACATACACAAATGCGACAACAGCATCTTCACATGCTCACTCCTTTGTCTTGTGAAAATAGCTTACATGTTCAATGTCAACATACCAATGCTATTGTCTTCTTATGAGAAATACATAAATTTGTTGCAAATCCATTAAGGTCCAAACACTCAGAATTATCACTCAATTTATAGTTATTTCTACAAGTCTTCATGTATTTGTTTTAAAGGTTCTGTGGCAACAAATTTAAAAATAAAATAAAAAATATAACAAACATAATAAAGAGAATAAAAATTATTATTTAATACATACAACGTACACAATTAATATGAAGAAAAAAATCCAGAAACAAATGTACTCTCAACAACTTTAATTTAATTTATGTACTCTCAACAGTACAAGGAACAAATAGAAAAGACAAACAAACAATAATTATCAGTGACACAGCAAGCAACACTACGAACTATATATATCATATGACTAAGAAATAGTAGTCCTTCATAAAGGGAGAACAATCTGTATCATAACTCTAACCCTATAACAATTAAAAAAAACTTGAAAAACAATGATCGACCGAAAACGCAAAACTCACACTACAATAACTCTAGCAAATATTGAGATGAAACTCTGTTCATAATCCCGCGCTTGCGCCCTCCAAACTCACACACTTATGCATATCAGGAAAAAAAATCGCAGATGTGAAGCTCTCCCGAAGACGGAAGAAACAACAAAGACCATACTTTTATTTTTTCCAATACAATAGTTCAGAAAAGGCTCATTGTATTTGAGCCCAACGTTTTAAACCACGATTACTAAACTTTACAATAAAACATTAGGGAAAACAGCTTCAATTTTATGATCAACAATTCAAATAATTAGAAAGACAACAAAAAAAACTCCACAGCTCAAATAAACCACTAAAATAAACATTTATATAACAATATGAATAGAATCCTCATTTTGTATTCAAGATATTTCTTCGATAAATTTGAAAGTAAAGCTATACATTAAGCAATTGTGAAGGTCAACATTTTTTGCAAATAAAAATATTAATATTTTTTATGGAAGATTAATGTTATGATAAGAATTTACAATTCTTCTTATTTGGCCATTTTAAATATCATAATAAACAAAGAGAAAATTAGTCTTCATAACAAGAAGAATTCAATAAATCACCGTAATTAAATATTAGAATATTATTTCAATATTCAACATCATAATAAATACACTATATAAACAAACGTAAAAATAAATAGGCAAAAATAACATCAATTCCTAACAACCTATAAACATATCTACAATGTGATAAGCTTTCACAACCAAAAACAAACATGAATAACAATTCACTTCTTATCCATCGACTCTCACACCAAACAACATCAGCAGGAGCAAATCCTATACAATTACTCCATGTCTATATACAAAGACCAAACACACATAAATCGGTCATCGATTTCCAGGTACCATCAATTTTTGACAATCAAGGTAATTACAATGACTCAGTCGCTGAATCATTAGATTTCATGTTATCATATCATGACATTCATCATCCCGACTCTACATTCCTTATTGAGGAGACTAACCAATATGTGATGAATTTAATGAGGGAAAACCATAATATTATATCCCAACATCTTCAAGTTACTCTCGCCATTAGAGACTACAATCTAAATGCGACCGCAAGACTTGACGTTGATCTAATCATCACGGACTTAGAAGTAACCCGACAACCAAAGAGGAAAACCATCTATGCACCATATGATTTGAGAATTACACCAATGTAACCAATATTTCGACACTCACCTGCGGCCATAAATTTCATTGTCTTTGCATTAATCATTGGCTACGTACAAATATAAGTTTTTCAATGTCGGGAAAGTAATTTATGAGCCAAAACAAGCTAATAATAAAAAATAATTTCATGTTTCGAACTCAAAATTCATTGTCTCATTTCTTACTATTCTTGGTATAATCATCAAACAACATTCAGTAAATATTAAAGGGCATAATTAATGGATAAAATCACATACACAAAATCACCCGATACATCAACAACGTCACCGGCCCCGCGCCTGCGCGGGGGCTATACAACTAGTGTTTATAGTAGACTAGACGCAGCGATAGTTTATTCAAAGCTATTATTACAACTACAAGCAATGATATAGTATAACTATCTCTAGTAAACTTACATTGCAAGCAATAATCTTTTTTTTTGCTAAGAATGTGAATATCATTAATGAATAATGAACATTTGATACAATTTTAACTTGGATCCCATTCTGCTACCGAACCTTGATGGTTCCAAAGTGTTGAAAAGAAATTAAAATGAACACTTGGGGACAGAGAGGCCTAGCAAAGTTACAAAAAGGTAGTTATTTGATGCATGCTCTAATAAAATCTGTTTTGTTCTGCATTCGAAATAGATTATGGTTTTTGATCCGCAATTTGGTGGTTGATAAAGAGGTAGTTAGTTGTAAGATAGTACTCTACTCGGTATCAGTAGCCCTATCAAGTTTGAGAGTTTAAAGTTTCAAGCATTGGAGAAGCAAATAAATATTTTCTATTCTCAGTGGTCCAAATAGATTATGAGCTTTGTAGGCAGCATCAGCATTGGTCTGTGATTTGCTCTTCTAATGTGAAAACTTCCTCCTAGTCACTTTTTTGAGAGGACACAGCATGTTAGGTGTAAGAAAGAGCACAGTGCGAAGCGTTTTATTGGTTTGGTTGAACATGTGTTTGATATGAGGGATTTGCGATACGAAATTGTTATGGTCCCTCAAAGTGGGCCCCCTTGTGTATACTTAGGAGTAAATTAAAGACATGTATTTTTCGTGTTTATTCTTCCTTTTATTAATTTGTTAATTCATTGACATTATCATATCATTCTCATCCTAACCACGCGAATTAAAATCTTAGATTTGCTACCATAGTTTTGCAATATTTTCTGTTATATAACTCCGTTAGTTACTCTGTGATTAAAGCGATCCATACAAGTACATAAGTACACTGTACATTAGCCTATCCAGACCAGGGTTCGGTCGCAAAATTAATTCTCTTAGTTAGGTGTCATGTATATATATAATTTACTTCCAATTTTTATTAACTTTTATTGAGAGAGTTAATACTTATCCAGTGATTTAAGCCGAAGAACATTGATTTCATCATCCTAGCTGCGTTTTTTTCTTTTTTTTTCTTTTTTTTTTCTTTTTTTTCTTTTTTTTTCTTTACCATCATCCGAGTTGAGTTTAACAAAAGCTATCTGTGATTCTGTGATAACATTATATAGTTTCAAAAAGAAAAAAATAAATATTATAAAATCTTTATATTAGTGGCATTTAATTTTGATTTCGATTTGGTTTTAACTTTTTAGTTTTTGGTTTAAAAATAAGAAGAAAAAGGTAATTAATACAGTACTTCTAGCCTTAATTAATTCAGTCTTTACTAATTCTTAGCGTGTGCGTGTGTTGAAATGTGTACACGTGTCCATAGATACAAAAAGGAACAAATTAATTGCATGTACACGCAGCAAACTTGCAAGAATCATGAAAATGTTAAAAGAAATGAGATGCGCCTGCCCTTACCTTTGTAGAAGTTTGTGGATAGTTAATGGTTTTAAGTTTCATAGTCTTGATAAGAATAAACTTTTGATAAGAATAAAATTTTATGTTCGAGTGGTTGTATTTACAAAATCTTGAAAAGCAGGGTTTTAGCACTTCTGCCGAAACTGGGAAAGATAGTCTGATTTTTACTAGAAAAGAATATTTGACTTTATATCAGACAACTAATTTATAATTGTTAGAACCAAATTTACATAAGCAGACTAGATGAAGATACGTAGTCTGGAGATGGTTTTATTCGAAGGCTTCTAATACTACGTGGGAAACCTGCCTCCCGATATTGTATACGAAAGGTTGAGAAAATCATGATGAAAATTAATGTTCAAATAAAAAAAATCATGATGAAAATATCTACAAACCCCTCGAGTATGATATGAGTACATGACCGCCTCGAAACCTAAAAAAAAAACAGATGTTAAAATCAATACTAAAGACACTTCACCAGAATCGTTTTACTTATAAACGAAGGATTAAGAGCTCTGAGGAAGTAAATAGAATCGATCCTTATAGTTTACTTATAATAATAAGCGAGATGAGAGTTCCTCAATCTTGTCACCTGCGCAATCACCGATCCCGATACTTCTTACAAAATAATAGCTTTGATCTGCTGATAAAATTCATCACCTGAAACATGGGTTTTAAATAGCGCTAGGCGCACCAAGGCGAGATGCTTCGAGCTTTGCACCATGCGCACCAAAGATGTAGCGCTAGGCGCACCAAAACGCTCACCTTTTTTTTAACACTAAATTTTCATTGAAATATTACAAGGGAGGATCACAACGATCGGTTACATTCATAACAACATTAGAGTCCTTAACTAAACAAGTGATTAAGCCAAGGAGGATGACCAACTGCAATATGTGAATGATATCCATCACCTTTGATCACACTATCAGCAATCATTTTTGCTCTTTTAATATGAGAAGGAGAAGTGAATTTGACATTCCAATCTGATATTGGATGGAGCAAGGATATGATATTGGAAGAGTAAAACTTTATCGATGGCCATGCTGAGGGTTTGGAGATAGCTGCAATCAGATCATTGTCTTTCACTAGCAAAACAAATGGCGTTGAAGTGCAAAGTTTTCAAATAGTCTATTTCCCAGACCCAACTTTCAAAAGAGGCATCAAGTTTACTATAGATTCCAACGAATGAGTTTCTTCCATGTAAAAGAACTTTGCCCCCTCTTCGCCATGCAGCTCCACTTTGATTCCTTTTTACCCAAGAAGATGCAATATCACATTTTAACCAAGAAATGGGAGGAGGTTTCCAACCGAAGAGAATCATTTTCTTTCTTTCTAGATTAATGGTTTTTTCATAATTAGTGTTATATATTTTAGATGTGTCATAAAATAACTAATTAGATTCAAAAGACTTGGACCGAACTGGGTAATACAGTTTTCTTTGGTACAAATATTTTAACCCATTTTAGATATACTGGTTATTTGGATATTTTTAGGTTCCAATACATCGAACTTATCGAGATTCAGAAAGACCCAACTCAAAATCCACACATAAATTTGTAATATTTGAACCAGGCCTAATTTCAACAAAAACTATACCTGAAAGGAACAACTTGTACATAAATGAATAGCCAATATTCATGTTTAACTGATTTTATAAACTAATAAAAATGACTTTTTAATGTGTTTGATTAAATTAAGCGAAATATAAAGATCTTTTATTTAGCAAAATAATTATATTGAGTAAAAATTAAGTGACAATAAATGTGACATATTTTTATTATTTTGATTTAAATTATTTTTTATTTAGAAAATCATGTCTTTGAATTATGTTTTTGACTACATAATTTTTCACCGATTGAAACTAAATAAGAAATGTTCTAGTAAAATAAACTAAATTGAACGTTTTTTTTGTAACAGCAAACTAAATTGAACGCTTAATCTAGTTATTTTACATTTTTGTTTTTATAGTAGGCACAAAGTTAATATTGATCAACTAATAAAAAAATGCACTATTATAATAATTATAATTATGGTAATATAACTAATTATGCGAATTATTGTTAAGGTAATATAATTATAAAATTTGTAAACTAAGTGAAATATGGCAATACAATTAATGTAATATTACTATCTATGTTTCCAAAAGATTCTCATTTAAACTGCTATTCATGTTTTCAAACAGTACTAAAATGTATTTCAGTTTTAATAATATAGATTATTAAGCGAGCGTAAAAAAAATTGTAATCAGCTATCTCAACACTTTAACTTTTATTTGCTTTGTATCAGTATGTATGAATATAAATAATAAATATTCTTAATATGTATGTGTATGCGGGCAAAAAACTTCGTATATATAATGTTTTTAAACAAAATTGGATACCTACAATAGTTTTAAAAGTTATTAGGTCGATATAATCAGATTACATCTCAATGAATTTTGTTTTTACTATTTTTAAATATAAATCAAACAAAATTTTATCAGCTATTACTTTTCTTTCTGGCACTTTGACCAATTGTTTAAATTATATTTATTTTTACCATATTTAATATTTTTAAAAATGAAAATTGTACATGTCGAAATAAATTTCAAATTTCAAATATGCTAATAAATGTTATAAGAAGAATATGGTTACAATATATATAACTTAGGCGATTAAATTTAACATACGTCAAATATTTTTATAATTAGATTAAATAAATATGGTAAGAAACTAAATCTAATTCAAATGATGTTTTAATATAAAAATACAAAAGTAACTAAGCTATGTAAAACAACCAGTGTTTGAGAAATCTTGTGACAACAAAAACTAAAGTCTAGACTGTTGAGAAATTTTGCTTCAGGTTGTTGCTTTGAGTTGCTGCCTCTAGAGATTTTGTTCACAAAACCGTGAATATTATTTTTAATATTTATAAAAGCATGATTGATAGTGAAAATGTTGAAATGCAATTATTATTTTTAATATTACACAATAAATATAAAATCATACAAATAGAGAAGAGGAACATAGATACAAAGAAAGTAAAACAATATAAAATAACAAGATTTTTTTAAAAAAATTGTTAGTTTATCGAAGAATAATTATCATAAAGATATATAAACTAAATAAATGTTTTAGTTATTGTTAGGAAAGGGTACTTTTATAAAAAAAAGTGAAATTTTTATTTTTAAAATTACGAAAATAATTTGGTAAAAGATTCGGTGAAAAAGGAAAGAAAATAAAAAAAAAATTATAAACTTTAGTACTAAAAACTCTGATTAGCATTTTTTTTTAAATTGTCTTATCCTACAAAGTTTTGGCAAAGTTTCATAATATAATAATAACTAATAAATTTGTCTTATCCTACAAAGTTTTTGCAAAGTTTTGTAATATAATAATAACTAATAATTTTGTCCAAAAAATAATAACTAATAAATTTTATATCAAAAATATTATTTTTTTACAAGTATCCATTTTTGTAAGATTTTATAAATATGGTAATACTAATAACTTTTCTATATCTATTAAAATAATATATTTATATATATAAATAATAATTACAGATTTATTTTTTCATCAATTTATGAATTATATTTTTATTATCAAAATAATTGTAGTTATAATTATATATTTATCAACTTATATATGCTATTATATTAATATATATTTATTATAACTAATTTAAAATAAAATTTAACTGAATAAAATAACTCTATAAATTTTAATTATTATTATTACAATTTAAATAAAATAAAATTAAAAAATTAAAGTAAACTTGAATAAATCAAACTAGAAAAATTACATTATGATTTAGTTTTTAACTGATAAAATTTAAATTTAAATACTAAAATTTGAAAATTTGTTTATATAATAATATTTTTAAAATTTTTATATATGCACATGGCGCAGGAAAACTCATAGTTAACTGTATTTTAGTTTTAAAGGATCATCTGTAAAATATTAAGGAGATCTTTAAAATATAAGAACAAATTAAAAAAAAGCTGTGGGGTTATATTTAAAATGCTAAACATATACTAATTGCGACCAATACTAGTTTTAAAATATTGTAAATAGTAGATTATATTTAAAATGTAAACATATATATCGTTTTTACTGTTTTATTGCTAGCCTTTTGATAATTTTAACATCATCAAGATATATATGCATTTAGAAAATCTAAATTATAATAATGGTCCACCAGATTAATTAGATTTTACGTCATTAGTAAAATGTAGTTATTTTAAATAATACTATTATTAATAAATATTAATTATTGGATATAAATTAATTTGACATAATATCAAATAAAAATTATTAATATTATAATTTAGTATTATACTAATTTAGGTTAACTTTAATTTAATTGTCAATGTAATATAATTATGTTTTATATAACAATTTTATAAATATTATAAACTATATTATCATAAATAGAAAGATAGATTTTATAATACAATTTACTGCGTAGTTTAAATATTAAAAACTACAATTTCTTAAGAGAAAAAAATGATGTTTCAGAAAATTGTTTATCAACGGTTAAAATAAATTTAAAATATTAATTAGGCTGTGAAAAAACAATAACTAAAGTTTGATTAATTTAGTTTATGTGATGCTAGAGTATTAAATTTTATAAGTTACAACTTTTATTAATCATGCATATAGTTTCAATACAAAATCACGGGTTTGTTCCTTTATTTTTTTATATTGATCTTATATAAGTGTCTCTGGATACAAATCTATATTAGACTTAAAAATTTCATATCGTACAAAGAATTTGTGATACAGTTTCAATTTTTATCTTTTTTTTTCAATAGTCTCAATTTTTATTTAACGCCATTGAATTGAAGATTTGATCTATTAATTTGTATTTATAATATTTTAAGAAGCCTATATATTTCAGAATACATTATTCTCGAATTGCTTGATTTTTTGTATAGTCAAATTTCAAAATTTGACAACTTGGCAATATAATAAAATATAAAGACAAATGAAGCCAGTTTAATTATTTATATATTTTGTTTGACTAAATCATGTCTTAAAAAATTGTGATATACACTGAAGTAAAAAGAATAGCAAAGCAAAAAAAAAACTAAAATATGTGGTAAGAAAGAAAATACATTCTTATGAAATGCAACTAACAGTTTAAAGTTTATAAAATAAATATAAAATCAGTAAAACATATTTTCAGTGTTTTAACACATTTATTTTTATAAATTATAAATATAAGTTCATATGTCATTTAATATAAGTAAATATTTTAAGTCAATTCATGAGTTTAAATAGATAAAAATCCAAAAAGGAGATTCCTTTTTTCTACCCAAAATTAATGTTTGCGTTACTTGTTTGTTCCAGTGGCAACCCAAATTAGAAGATTAATAAAAGGAAGGGTACCAAAGTCATTTAACGAGTGGCATATATGTAATTTTGGTGAACCTAAAGGGGTAGTTTATGCCTCCTATCTCTATATATTGTCGCCCTACTCAGACCTTTTGTCTTGCCATTCCTATTCTCTCTCTCTCTCCCCCTCATCGCTGATTCTCTCTCTCTCTCTCTCTCTATCCCAGTTCTAATTTTATTATTTATCAAATTAAAAGGGGATAAATATAAAAATTCTTCTCTGGTTAAATTATTTTTCTCATCCGGTTACTTGAAAATTACTGTTTTACCGCAGTAATTTTTTCCAAAGATTACTTATTGCTGACGTGGCATGCATCCAATTAAAAACCGCCATGAATACCAAAACGATGCGTCTTCCCCCACGCCGCGTGCTGACATCAGACAAACGAGTTACCTCCGGCGTCGTCGCCGGTAAACCCGCCGTGACAAATCCGCCTCCGCCGCCGATTAAATCCATCCTCAAGAAAACTGAATCCGTCGCTCCGACACCGACAGCAACCGCCGCCGTCGTAGCCGAGCCGGCCGGTTCGAACCAGCTCCTCGCCGGTTATCTTGCTCACGAGTTTCTCAACAAAGGCACACTCTTCGGAGAACAGTGGAGCCCAGCAGGCCCGTTTCAGGCCCAATCTAATGAGCCGAGAAAGACAAAGCCGAGCCACGACATCGAGCCGAGTGAACATAAGCGGAGGAGATATGCGGAGGTTGCTAATATCCTCCGGGCAGAAGGGACCCACTTGCCCGGTATCGTCAACCCTTCACAGCTTGCCCGGTTCCTTAAATTGTGATTGGGCGCGAATCAAGACGGTCTTTCCTTACCACCGAAACATTCCTCTTTGTCTCTCTGTCTTGTTCGAAATTGACTCAGAAATGTTAGGGTTCTTGTTTTGGTTTGGATTAGATGTACAACTGTCTTTTTTCTTTTTTGTAAATCTTGGTTATGCATTAATTTCAACTGTTTGGAGAACTATTTCTGGATCCATTCTATCATGCATTGATTTTAATCATATATGTTGCTAATGATTTTTTCATGTTGAAAAATGAGATGAAAATTTGATGATTTTTCAATTAGTGAAACCCTAGGATGAATCTTCTCTGATGAAATTGTAGATCCGAGTTTTTTTTGGACAATGTGAATCTCTGGGAAATTACATAAGAAGCAGATGAAGCGAAGATCTGTACCTGGGAGATAAGATTCGGGTACAGTTTGATCACTTTATCATCTTTTTTTTGTTTGGTAGGGATTCGAACAGAACTGATGTCTTTTTGAGTTTGTAAAGTTCGGTTTTAGAGTTAAATTAAACCTGATAATGATGCCATTTTTTTAAATCTGAGAAACAGTTTGAAACTGTATTAGTTATCTATAAATTTTTGTAGGACTTTTTCAGCTTTCATGTCAACAAATACTTGTAAGGACTCTCATGCATTTCAAAATTGTACCTTGTGTATCAGATAAATGCCCTTCTCCTTTGCGTATTATTTTCCAATCTTGGTAAAAAGTTTGTTTGTAGGATTGAGTTTGTGTTTGATGACCCCTCTCTATAAGTTCGTGTGTGGGTGATGAATCTTCTCTTGTGTGAAGATTTGGAAGACTCCCAGAACATTGATTCACATTCGTTTCATGCTTTTAGTCCCCCTTCGTCTTAAAAGGCAATTAATTTATTTTTGGCTCTATCATTTGCAGTTTGGTGGGTATGAATTGTGCCTTAGTGCATTGTAAAGATCGTTATGAATCTTATTGATCACTCAAAAATAAATGTAGCTTATTGTGTAGTATATAAAGAAACGATGGAGGAAGGACCTATTGAATTGCTAATGTACATATCTCAAAAGATTGGTGAGTTCTTTAATTCTTTATTATGTATACTTGTTCTTTTTCGGTTCATCTAATATTTGTCTCCTTAATTTATGAAATTTATGTTCGGAGCAGAGCACGGAATAGAGACAGCCTGCAAAATTGGAAACGCGGACATATCTAAAGCATTGTGGCCCACATTTGTTGAGAGATAGAGGAATCTCTTACCAGCTGGATATACACATACATGCATATGCAAGTATCTGAAATTAACTTGTTAAATTTAGTTGATAATTCTGTTATTAGAAGAAAAATTAAGTTGTTAAAATTGCTTGTGGAGATGAATTGCATTGTTCCATTTTTGGGGGATCGTTCTAGGGGGTCTTTGTATTTAGCTCTTTAAAACACTCAGAATGCAGTATTAGATATCTAAACACTGAAAATATCACGTATTAGTGAATATCTATCTGATCAAACGCTCCATTCCAGTTACTTGTAAAAAAAAGAGTTTTGTTTATTTGTATTATATCCGTGATTTGATCTGAAGCTCACAAATACCTATTTCGAAACTTTAGAAGGAAAAAAAAGACTATTAATCTTATGAATAGCTAAACATATAACCAAGTACATTTTGCAGTGTGATGTGACGCTCTTTGTTGGTTCTTGGATATACAGTTGTTAAAAATCTGCTTAATCCAAACGGTATTACTATTTACACAAAATATGTTGTAAACGGTATGATATACAGTACAAAGTGGTTAAGCGCAGTGGTTGATATTGTTGTGTTCTTAGTCCAAATCTCGTTGAGAATAATGTTTTATGTTATATCTCTCTATGTTTAAGCTGGTTTTGGGCCTAGAAAAAAATTAAGATACCTCCTCCTAGTTAATAAAAACAATTAAACTATAGTAATATACTTGAAAATCATAATTTAGTATATGGTTGATAGGTAGGATACATTTCTTTTCATATTATTTTTTTCCCTTTCAAATCAATTACTTTCTTGTTTCAGAAGCGGTAATTTGTGGTCCAAAAAGAAGCATGTATATTTCTTTCTTCTCATATAAATATACAAATATTTTTCTTATTTTAAAAACTATATATTTTTGGCAGTTAATCTGTAATGTTCTGACTGCCTGCTAATACGCAACGTCCGTTTACTCGGTCTCTGTGAATCCTATCCTGTCTAACGCGGTACATTAATTTTTTCAAAACTCAAAATTATTATTTACTGACCATTATTTACTAACCATGTAATTATCATCTGACTATTTTGGGCTCGGTAATATAACACCGCGAATCACTTTCCCGCAAATTACTTTCCGATAAGTTATCCATCATTTTACTGCTTCAGTTCAAATACGTTTAACTTTAGATTTCTAAACGAATGTATAACATAAGTAGCTAAATTATTTTTCTTAAACATTTTTACATATACTAAAAATCATGATGTTACAATTTATTCTCACTCACAAAGTGCAATATTCATGTTGCACACCACGATAAATCTCAAAACGTCTTTCGGGTCAGAATCAAGATGGCTAACCATCTCTGATACCACTTGTAACCATTAGACTGTCTACGATTAATAGGCCATCACGTCCGTTCATTCGGCCCGTTGGCCCTATCGCATATAACGGGCATTGCGTTAATTTTTCTAACACTCGAAAGTCTTGTTTACTAATCCTGTAATCATCACTTGACATTTCTCCGTGCTTTACCTCCAATAACATGCTATCGTTAATCACTTCCTAATAGGTTATCCATCCTTTCATTCCTCCATCTCAAATACACTTAACTTTAAAATTCTAAACGGATATATAATGAAAAATGTAAACACATTTTGATGATATAACTAACCAAATCAATTCTCTTAAATTTTTTCACACACAAATCTTTTCACATACAGTGGAAATCAGGATGTTATATAATCTCTTATCTACCACTCCAACCAATATTTTACATTCGTAAATTTGTGCATTGATACTTTGGGATATTGCATATTTGCAAGCTTGCACACATATAAAGTTGGTACTTAAATTTTGAGGATTGTAGACGGTTTAGTAAAGATTTTAATAATTTGTTTTAAAAATTTTACAACCTATGTCTATGCAAATCTTTTTTTTAACGTCTGAGTCGATTATTATCGATTAATTATGCTATGCAAATTCTTTAAAAAAAAATTAGGGATTATAAGCGAATATTTCATCCAGATTTCCTAGAACCGGCCCTGCGTACATATAATTATAATCAGATCAATGTGACATAAAAACTTAAGATGCATAAATGAGAAGATCACAAACCAATATCGAGTGACATCATTTTACGTCATGTTTCTTTAATCTATATCAGAACATATTAAGTTTTGTAAGTCATAGCCTCGAATTTTTATTAGATTCAGTATTAAAAGGGAACACGTGTTTGACTAGTTGGATAGATCGTAACATTAACTAATATTTTGTCAAGACCTGAAATAGTATTTCTTGTAAATTTCAAATGATTCGAGAACATATTGTTCATTTTTATTTTCTTTCCTATAATTATGAATTTATGATTAGTGACGATACGCTCTAAACAAACCAGAGTCCTAAGACCCAACCGGTTCAGGAAGTCTCCCCACTCTCGAGCCAACTTTGACCAATGACACTCCCACGCCATCATTTCCGTTTGCTCATCGGAACTCTAAGCCGCACATAACGTTATTCCTTTAACTGAATTAAACCAAATTCTGTTCCATCGAAATGGACAGAAAAACATTTCTTTGTAAGCGCTATTTTTTAATGAACTCCCTACTGACTCCCTTCCCTTATATCTGCTTCACATGTGCTATGTCCTGCTTACCTTAAAATATGCAATGTACAAGAAATACCAATCAGACCAAGACTAAGCGAACCGGATGAAGTTAACAGCCGCCGTCACGTTTTTCACGTTTGACCCTATTGAGAGAGAGAGGAAAGAGATAGGAGAGAGAAGGAATAATCGAGGTCTTACACTATACCGTTGACAAAAAAATAATGTATACACTATGCATAATATACGTGTATAACCGCCTTCACATATGCATTCCAACACACTGAAAGTGGTTTGTTAGTCTTCGTCTCCTTGTTTTTCGAATCCAGTACCGAATCTTCCAGCGCGATCTATGTCAAAATATAAACAGTCGAACAAACATGTGAGAATGGCTATGAAGAGTGTGTACCGGCGATCTCTTCCTTCTCCTCCCGCCATTGACTTTTCTTCTTCCGAAGGCAAGGTACGGATCAGAAAGCAAAATTACATTTGTTGGGTAACAGAAATTCCTCTTGTCTTAAAAGAGTGAGAGGTCAGACAAACATATACTTTAGTTACTGTCTAAAATATTATTCTGCTTCTGTTTGGTCTGTTCTATTTCATCTGAGTTTTAATCTTTTTTTTTTTTGCAGAAAATATTCAATGAAGCGCTTCAAAAAGGAACAATGGAAGGATTTTTCAAGTTGATTTCTTATTTCCAGACGCAGTCAGAACCTGCTTATTGTGGCTTGGCTAGTCTTCCTGCCGTCTTAAATGCTCTTTCTATTAGATCCTGGACGAAAATGGAAAGGTATACCGTTGCTGGCTGCTAGGGTTAGATAGGGCTTTTGAGGTTTACTTTCTTCCAATAGGGCCTTGGAGGTGGTTTGATGAATCAATGCTGGACTGCAGCGAGCCACTGGAGATAGTGAAAGAAAAGGGTATTACGTTTGGAAAACTTTTCTGATTGGCTCATTGTTCAGGAGCTAAAGTGGAAACTTTCCGCCTCAAGTCAGACTACCATTGATGATTCCCGCAATTTAGTAGTGAAATGCTCAGTTTCTGATAATTTCCATATGATCTCATCATATGATAGAGGAGTATTTAAGCAGGTAACTTCTGCAGCACAACTGTGGAAAAATTTCTTGTCATTTTGATCGGTGTTCTAACCGAATACTATCACAGACTTGGTCTGGTCACTTTCCACCTATAGGTGGCTATAATGCTGAAAGAGATATGGCTCTGATTCTGAGAATCAAATTTACCAACATGTAGTATGTAGATAGTGTGGAAAATAAAGATCTTATCAGTTTTGTTCAAGTCACTTCCATCACACTTCAACCAATTCATCAGATGGGTGGCTAAGATCACGGAATAACGTAAGAGGATGTAAACCAACATCTCAGCGCAGAGGAGAAATCGAGGCTGGACTTAAAGGTACTTACTATATGTAATTGCACTTTTTTTTTTTCATAGAGCTGTTAGTTATTATTTGAGACACAATAACAGTAAGTAATTTCTAATAGTAGTAACATTCCTTTTCCATAGAAAAAAAAACATGGTCATGCTTATTTGTCTCATTTTCCAACGATATCCTCGCTGTTCTTTGGGCAAACTTGACTTTTAAATGTCTAATTCTATAGTAATTCTACTGCAGCACGTGGTGCTGAAAGAAGTGCATGAAACTGTCTTATCCGGATGCTCATCAAAAGAGTTCTGTTGTCAGGAAACTTGTGTGAAATGTGTCAATGGTATGTCACTATGTAGGCCGACTTCTTTTTACCATTCAGTCAACGTGTTCAAACTCTTCACATGTCTTATCACGCTACAATATTATAGTTGCTGTTAGAGCTAGTAATTAACAATTTCAACTGTTAACTATTTTTTCACCAATCAAGATCCTGGTGAGGCGGAAGGCATGGTGGTGACTGGTGTTGTGGTGTGTGACCGGAGTGAACAAAAGGTTGATCTATTGGTGCCATCGACACAAAACGACTGTGAATGTGGTCCAGAGGCAAATTATCCGGCAGGAAACGATGTGTTCACTGTACTTCTGTTGGCTTTAGCTCCACATACATGGTCAGGGATCAAAGACCAAGCTCTTAGGCATGAAATGAAGCAGCTCATTTTAATGGCTTCCCTCTCAACTATGCTTCAAGAAGAGGTCATTTATATACCAATTCCATTTAGTCACGGTTATATCCCTAGTGGAAAGGGATTTAGATCCTCCTCCTCCTTGTTCTCTTGGCATCGTTTTAGCAGTTGAAGTTGTCGTCGGAGATGGAATTAATACCTGTAATATCTAGGACCACATTCTACTGCGTTTGTGTCGATGGCACCAATAGATCAACCTTTAATAATACCTGTAATAACCCCTATCTTTAGGGTTTAGATCATTTTACTGCGTTTTGTTATAGTGGGTAGTCTTTCAGTGGTCTTGAATGCCCTTTCCATCGATTCTGACCGGAAATGGAAAGGTACTTATGACATGACAGTGGGCACTAAAACAAACCCCCATGCTACACAGTTGAAACTTGTTAGACAAGCAAGTATGACCCTTTTTTTGTTTTATGCTTTTTCTTTTTATAGGGTCTTGGAGGTGGGTTGATGAATTAATGTTGGATTGGTGCGAGCCACTTGAGATAGTGAAAGAAAAAGGGATTTCATTTGGCAAACTTGTCTATTTGGCTCATTGTTCAGGAGCTAAAGTGGAATCTTTCCGCACAAGTCAGAGTACCATTGACGATTTCAGAAAATTCCTAGTGAAATGCTCGGTTTCTGAGAAATGCCATATGATAGAGGAGTGCTTAAGCAGGTAACTTCTTGCAGCGTAATCGAAATCTGTGAACTTTTGAGTGTTCTGGTCACTTTTCACCTACAGGTGGCTATAACGCTGCAAGAGATATCGCTTTGATTCTTGAGTTGCCCGATTCAAGTATCCTCCTCACTGGGTTCCTCTTAAACTTCTTTGGGAAGCCATGGACACCATTGATCAGTCGACAGGGAAACATAGAGGGTATATACACTTGTTTTGTTTTTGTTTAATTTATGCTTGCCTTGGTGCATTTTACTATGTTTTTATGTCTTGGTTACAGGTTCATGCTCATTTCTAGACTCCACAAAGACCCAGGATTGCTTTATACCCTGGTATGTCCAATGCTATAGAGATTCAGATTCCCTTTTATGTTTTGCTACTACTATCTGTGTCTTTATTTTTGCATTTTCTGTTGTTGTAATTTTCTCGGTCACTTTCTTTACATAGATAAGCCTGAAACTTTTAGAGAACACTTATATATGAGAATAGTGATAGTTAGGTTTAGTTTGCTTTTGGAAATTAAAGTTATTTCTCTGAAGCTGTTTTTTATTAATCAGTAGAAACTTTTATATACAGGTCTTCGATACAAGTTAATCATATAACCCTAATGCAAAAACGAAAAACACTCTAACAAAGGAAAGAAAATACAAAAAAAGCCTAATTAATTCATAAATTAAAACAGCAAAACTCATTAAGTATGTTGAACTATCCATTGTGCATATTATTGGCATTTTGGTACTTCAGACATTGCAGTGTAACAAATCTTGATCAGTGACAAAATTTAGTTTTTTTCCTTTTTCTTTCTCAGAGCTGCAAGGATGAAAGTTGGATCAGCATAGTCAAGTATTTGAAGGAAGATGTTCCTCGTCTTGTAAGCTCACATCATGTAGATACTGCAGTTGATAAAATCTTATCAGTTGTGTACAAGTCACTTCCGTCGTACTTCAACACATTCATTAAATGGGTGTCTGAGATCCGAAGAACAGAGGACGCAAAACCAAATCTTAGTGTAGAGGAGGAATCAAGGCAAACCAAACCAAACCTCACTGCTCCTCTCTCTTGATTCAATCTATTTCCAGTTTCTCAAACTCTACATTTGCTAGAACAATGTGGAAATATTCCGATTTAAACTTACACAAGCAAGAAACAAGTATTCTGCAAGTTACAATATCCAAAAAAGAGCTGGGATCCAAGAGGCGCACGCAAGTGCAATATGGTCAAACCTTAAGCCCTGCCCACTAAACTTGATTACTACTAGCGAGTAAACTGTTGGTAACAATTAGTACAAACTGGATGTTTGATGAACAACCACGCAGGGATTTAGCATCACAACTTCACACCCTCCAGACCGTTTTGGAATCCTTTCGATTTTCTTGATGATGCTACTAAAACTCTCACTTACCATCAGCGTCTTCAAAACTCCACAGTTCCTCACAAAGTATTTTGCTAGATTCATTTGAAGCGATGGTTCTGTGACTGTGATTGGTGTCATCATCAGAACGAACTCGAGAGATGATATGAAACATTGAGGTACATAAGAAAGTTTTATCTCATTATCTGTCTTTGGAAGGCAGTCAAAATCCTAAGAAAAAAAAAATTCAGATATGAATCTCAACGTAATTACATAATCACATAAACATATAGGCAAATGAGACCCTTACCATTACGAGGGACTGTAGATTTGGACAGCAGCCAAGAAAAGTTGGCAACACCTCCAAAGTAGATTCAACAAACGAAGCATCCAAGCGAGACAAGTTCGAGAACTGAGGTAACGGTTCAAATTGGGAGAAAACTTTGATGACCTGAGTAATAGCAAGATAGAAAGAAAAATGTCATATAAAACAACTTTAAAAGCTTTAATGTTATATATAATCTCAATCCTTGTCTATTTACCTTTAACGTTCGAGCAGATATGACAATTTCACGGACTGTGGATAACCCTCTGAGAAAATTATGGACCCTAGTTCTGTTCAATGGATCATCATCATCAAACTCGACATCGAACACAACATCAACGTCTACCTTTGCACAAGGACTGATATTGTATATACAGAAACTTCTAGGTTTGTAATCAGTCACACACAAATACTCCAAACTAGGAGAATCGATTTCAACCCTAGGATCAAGACCATGATCTTCAAACGTTTCACGCATAGACTCTAGCTTGAAGCTTTTCAGCGATTTAGAACGCACAGACACAACTTCCAAATAATCACCGGGATGTGTAATTACAACCAGCTTCTCAAGAACCGAACAGCTTGATATGAGTCTCTTTAAAATATCATTCCCATCAAACTTGACCGCCTCTAGGTGCATGGTATTGAGACAAGGCAAAGAAACCAACTCATTTTCGGGACGATCGAAAACAACATTGTAGAGAGTCAAGTCCACCAGCGTTCCACAGGAATAAAGCGAGAGAGGCATTCTGACCAGAGCTTCCTCGCCATCTACACGGTTCAGAACGGTTAGATGGCAAACCCTGCGTTTAACCACACCATCCATCCGCTGCACGAAATCAGAATGGATATGGTCGAAAGCATCGTAGACCAACTTGAATCTCTTGATGATGTCTCCTCGCTCCTCCTCGCTGGACTCTACGAATTCGTCTATGAAATCGAAGAGGAAAGCATCGTGTTCGAAGTTCTTTGAATCCAAGTCCAAAGCGGGAACTGTTAACCAAAGGTTTGTCCATCTCTTTGACAAGAGACGGGTGCGTATCGTATCTTTAGTGGGGAGCTCGGAGAGAATACGACATAACAAATCATCTGGTAAATTGCTTAACCTATCTTCTTCCCTTGAGCGATCAGGTTTCTTTAATCTCCTCCTCTTGTAGGTTTTAAACATGTCTAAGACCCTAACATTTCACAGAAAAATAACAAATCAATATGTATATTAGTAGCCATCACTATGATAGAGTAAAGCTTTTTTTACCTTTGCGCAGCAGAGAGAGATGAAAAGACAGCCTTTAGAGATTTTCTCGACGATTCAAGACTCTCTTGGAACTGTTGAACACTAAATTTTTTATCTATTTTTGGTCAACCAGCTTAATATTGTTGGTGAAGCCCATAAAGGCAAAGTACAAGGAGAATAATATGACCCAAGCCAACACGCTTTCAGACAAAGAAAACTGTAACAGCTTCATGATCCAAACACGTGGTGATATGTACAAGAGGCGAGAACACGTGGCAGCAGAACGAAGCATTCAAGCACCGCCGTTGCCACCGTGGCAGCTTCATCGATGATGGAAAGTCAAACTATGCAGTCTCCATTAGTTCTAAAGCCAAGCTATATCCTCCTTGTTCCTTTTTGTTAACCAGCTTAATATTATTATTCATATCATATGCACAAAATTGCTACTCAATTTTAACCAAAAAAAAACTGCTACTGAATTATCCGGATGCGAAATACGTAAATAATATTAAAAAAAAAAACTTGGGACATATAAAAACAAGTTCAAAGATTTGTACTCCTTTTTTCCCCACAAAAAAGAAATATCTTTGTACATATTTCAAACATCGTTGTTTGGTTCCCCAAAGCTTTATAAACAGACTTATAATACACATACACCGAAAAAGAGTTCAACCTGAAAATCTAAGCAAGACAAATACTCTATGAAACAACACAGTCTCCCCTCAGAGAGTTATCGTTCTCGCCAATCTCTAGGTTGAAAGGACCAGCTGTCGTTGTTGTCTGACATCTGATTCCTAGGCTGTTACCGGCCAAGAAGATCCAACCTTGAGGAAAGGAAACAACAAGCCTTTTATTTTTATTTCTTTGGAATTAATAGCTTAACTTTAACGGGAGTATAAAAAGAGGTTTGCAAAAATCTTGTGTTGTTGATAACTAGCTTTAATGTTTAACGTTTGGCGTCTGTTCATGGAACTATTGACGGTGGAGCAAGTGTGGAAACTGTTACCTCTTATGAAGTCTTCACTAAAATGGAGATTCGAGTGGTTCATCCCAAACATCTGCACTCCCATTCGAGACTTCATCTTCTTCCATTGATAACCTCACATACTCTCTCTGCGCAAACCTGTCCCATTCTGTCAATGTTGGATTTTCCCGCTCCTATGAAATGAAAAACAAAAACAAAAACAAAAGCGAAGCTGTCCTCTTTTAGTAGCAGTCAGGTTATAACTGAATCACCAAGGATTCATAAGCAAAGGGAGAGAACCTTCACTTAAGACAAAAGCTATGCTGTGTACCTGGCGAATGAGAAAGGGGTCACGGGTTTCAAACGCCATGAATTTGTTCAGGTTAAAGAGTATATTGAATACATTCCTCGAAAGTTTTGATGCTTTCAGATCATTGAGTGTGATACAGTTCTCCTTCTGAAGAAAAAAAAAAAGTCAACTCAACAAATTGATGTTTGGAATCTAAGAAAATATCAAAAAGACAATGTTAATGGTTTGAAAGAACTCTTGCCTCTGGTTTAATCATGTCGAATATTTGGCACAGGATATCCTCGAAGAGTACAGGTTCCTGGGTTATGCATTCCATGCGATGCAGCTGCTCTTCATAGAAAAACTGCATTTCATTAGGACTCATCACCCCATCTCCATCCAGGTCTATGCACTTGAACCTACAGTACAGAGATTGTTTAAATCAACACCAAGGTGTAATAATACAAAGCCGCCAACATCTTATTTTGACATCACATGGCTAAGTGTCAATTCCTTTTAGACAAAAGAGAAGGAAGGGGAGAGATGTTGTCTACCAATACTCAAGACTAGGCTCAGAAGACTTATCCTCCTCAGCGAGGATGAAGTATGCAAAATCTTCATAACTCATCTTCCCCTCCACTTTGCTTGTAAATTTCCTAGGGACCTAAATTCAGAAGACATAGCCTCAATGTGAATCAAGAAACACATTAACAAGACTCTAAGTCTTGAATAAGAGTGTTCAATAACAACATCTGGAGCCAACCTGTGAAAATATTCTGTCGACGATCCTGTAGGTAAGGGCATGGTTACCATATTTGAGGAGATTTTCCTTATCAATAAGGAAATCATGGTCGCCATCGAGTTCCCAAAATCTGCAGTAGATAACGTAGAAATGTTCATACGAAAAGTACCTGAAAAAGCAGAGAAAAAAGTGGTCAAAGCATGCACACTCTCCTGTCTCAGTACCAACATGAACTACCATTACACTTCTTCTCCTTTATGATTTAATGAAAAGAAGAACTAAGTACCTAATAACTTTATTGATGTCGTCTTCTTCATCAACTTGTTGCATAGCAGCAATAAGGTTCCCACGCTTCAGCTCTCTAAGGGTAATGCAACCAGTTCCTGATCTGTTTATGTAGTAAAATATTCTGTAGATGACTGTCTCGGCTGGGCAGATAGGAAAAGACACAACGATGAATCACACAAGCACAGGAAAAGATAGTATTTAGTCAAGATGTATAAAAACATAATGTACCTTAAATATAATTAATTGAAGTGTCATTTCATAAGTTTAAAAGATTATTAATAATGGAAAATCTCCACAGAATTAATATTAGATACCATAAACCAACAAAGTTCTTACCATATCTTTCTTGAAATTCAGGTGTATTCCTCAGGAATTCCAAGCCAGGATGAGTTGTTAGTAGCTCATCAAGAACGGGCTTGAAGTCAGCCTACCCCCAAATCCAAGAAAAGACGGAAGACTTTAGGACAATTGATTAACGAAAACAAGAGAGAAGATTTAAAACAACTGGGGAAAGAATCGCAAACAGACCTGTCTGAGGTACTTGCAGCCTGGCTGTCTTAAAATATTATATATCTGTGAGGCTACGTCCATTGCCAACATATGTCCATCAACCCAGTACTTGATAAATGCATCCCTGGAGGCAAGCATTATTCTCATTAACAAAATAAGGTGTACTCTCAAAGATATAAATTAAACAGAATCACTATAGCTACTGCATATTTCGAGGATTATTAATCTAGACTTGGCTAATTGAAAGACACATAATTTCCTTAAAAACCTACAGAATAGATACTCCAAAATTACTTAGCTACAAATGTTATTTTCAAACGACTTTTAAATAACTGAGCATGCAAAGTGAGTATAAATAAGGGTACCTCTGTATATACACTCAACTAATGTAGTTACGCATAAGTAGACAATAAGTTACCTTGTAACGATACCGGTGGAATCCACATCTATCTTTCTAAAAAGAACAGAAGACAGAAAAGAAGGCAACTTGCAGACTTCTTTCGTAACGGTTTTGAACTCTGCAGTTGTGAAAATGGCAAAAAAATGTAATTGTAAGATCCAACTGTTTGTTTAGGCTATTCATTACACAAAAACAAAACTGATGTAGAAAAGTTTGAAAATTGAAACATCACCATCAATACGAAGCCCGTCAATATAGTCACTAAAAAGATGATCAACCATGGATATACATTGCTCCTTCAGTTCTTTTGCAGGAGGAGGCCCATGTTGGAAGTAAAACTGCATAGACATGGAAGTTTCAAACAACAGTGTTGAACACTAATGGTTAAAGTCTTAATTCTCTAACAAACATGTGAGCATACATAAAAAAGAAAAAAAAAACCAAAAATATTGATGCCAAGACATCAATATATTTGAGAGATGAAGACAACAGAACCTGAGGAATGAGTTGGGGCTTAGGAGGTTCCCTGAGTGATCTGAGAGGAGAGTGGAGAGAAAAAGGGCTAGTCTTTTGCCTGGAGAAACGAGGGGACCCGGAGGAGGAGCCACGTGGGGAAAGCGGGGGAGTGCCGCTGTTGAGAAACACAGAGGGCAAGGCACTTCCGCAAGCAATATTGAGGTTGGCACAGTTCTTGGATATACTGACCGGTGTACTAGAAGATTTGGAATCATCAATCAAAGACTTGACCTGCAGTTGCACACACAGATGAACATGAACTGCCTTAGGTTTTAAAAAAAAAACATATGTAATAATTAATCTGTCAACAAAGAAATGAAAAAAAAAAAAAGGTACCAAACGGGCAGTATCAGGGAGGGAAAGCCAGTGAGAGAAGAGTTCCTCAGCAATAAGAGGGTTTGATTTAACCGATAAACCGGGAAGCTGCAAGAGCTCTGGATCCAATATCTTAACATCGTCAATATCCATGATGATCTTATCAAACAAACCCCTATAGTACCTTCCTCTAAATTCGAAAACTGGATGATCGTTACTACTCAGAACCCTTAATTAAATATATAATCCTCCCAACTAACTAACTAAGAGGTTTATTATTACTCGCTTGGAAAGAAAATGAGAAAAAAAAAAACCTAGATTACCAATTACTATTAACAAAAGACTATACAACTTCTTCTTCTTGTACGATTCAAAGTACTAAGATATCTGGGAGCGATCGATCAACACTGCTCGAAGGAAGAGAAGAGAAAGTCGCAGAGTTATCTCCTGGAAATGTATTTTATGATAAGAGGATGGTGGAATGAACAACCCAAAAGAGGTATTTTTATTTTATTTTAATTTTTATTTAATACTCAGTCAGTCAGTCCAGCACACCGCTGGTAGGTACTTTGTTTTCCACTTTACGCCCTCAGGGTTGACCAGAAAAATCAAATTCATTGATTGTCTCTTATCTTTTAAGTCGCCGTCACCAAACACACCTACGCCTGGACGAAAAAAAACCGGAACAGAACAAAAAAACACCGGATCCAAACCAAACCAAAACATCCAACATTAGAATCGAACTGAAATTCACAATTATCCAAACGGAATTCCTACATCTCTATATCTAAAACAACTAAATAAAAAAACAGAACAAATATTTGAATATATTAAACATTAATTACATATATACATAACTAAATATATATCTATAAATTTAAATATCTATTAAAAGTATTTAGAAATATTTGAAAATTTTAAATTATTAAGAATATCCGAATTTCCCATGTTTTCATTCGAAATATTCAAAATAATTCGAAATATCCAGAATCCATCTAAATCATCCTCTAATTATTTGATATTCAACTGATTTACCCGAATTATGATTTACCCAAAATTAGAACCAAATGAGAAAATTCAAAAAAAATTCAAATATTTTTTCAATTCTCATTTTTACTATTTAAACCGAACTTGAACAGTAAATAAGATCTAGTCCTCTACTCCAGTTAATCGAACCGATAGATCTAGTCCTCTACTCCAGTTATCCGAACCGATATCTCTCGTCCTAAACACAGCTATGATCTTGCCTCTTCTATACTATTATTTATGAAGTGATTTTACTTATTTTTCATGTTCTTCATAATTTTAGATAATTTTGCTTATTTGTCATGTTTTCCATAATTTTAGGTAATTTACTTATTTATTGTGTTTTTAATAATTTTAATTTTGATTATTTATCATATTCTCCATAATTTAGGTTATTTATGTATTTATTTGTCATGTTATTAATAACTTTAATTTGTAATTTTATTTATTTGTCGTATTTTGAATAATTCTATTTGAAAATTTTAGTTTTGCTTAATTGTCATATTTTCCATGATTTTAGGATAATTTACTTGTTTATCATGTTTTACTATTTTTAAAAGCTTATTTGTTATTTTCCATTATTTAGGTTGAGTAATTAATTTTAATACATAACTTTTTGAATTGTTAGTTTTTAAATATTTTAGTGATTATTTAAAAAATATTTTAATTATATTCAAAGATAATTATTATTAAAGAGTATTATAAATTTTTAGAAATAGTTTTATAGTTTTGTTAAGATGTTTACTTAAAAAATATTAAATCATTTAATACTTTTTATTTTTTATTTTTAAAAGAAAGATTACTTCACTTTTATGCCACCAAATTATCTCACCAATCAAAAAAAATAGTTATATCATCGATTCATTCACATGAGACATTGCTTTTACGAATTTGAATTGAAGGGTAATAAAATAAAATATACAATCTCTTGCCGTTAAAAATTAAAAAAAAATCATCTAGCTTTTACTAGACATATATAATTTATTAATTTTAGTTTATAAAATTTTAGTTAAATAGAAGTATGTTTTTAATTATTATATATTCTGTTAATATGTGTCACTATAAACTTAGATGAAAAAGAAATTCATATAAAATGCAATGAAGACTTTGATAAAGAAGAGTTTGATTTTATAAGTTTCAATGATAATTGCTAATATTTTATTTTGTAGATTTATTTTTTATGTTAATTTAAAGTGTTAATAAAACTTCATTAGATTATTATGATGATGGTATGTTTTACATGTGTAATAACAAAAGTTATATCTTCTGATTAATTTAATATTTAAAACTAATTAAATAATTTAGATTAATTTTTTTTTTTAAATGTTAAAATTTAAATTAGTTAGATATATATTAGTCCGCACAAGTGTGCGGGCCACCATCTAGTTGGTATTAAAGAAAGAAAAAGAGAGACTAAAATACAAGTTTTGTCTTTCTCTTTATGTTTGTTTATTACAATAATAGTCTGGAAGTAATGGGGGTATATATAGGATAATAGGAGGAATACAAGTTCACCTCTTTAACAATTGAAACTTTCTACATTTTTGACTCTCTCATTTCTCCAACACATCACCATTTAAAAAATACAAACGAGCAAGAGTGCTGGCAAAAGATCTCTGCAGCTCAAGCTGAAATCACCTGTAAAGATCTTTTCGGTTGGGTTTTCATGGAGTCTCTCTATCCCTCTCTTTTTCTTCTTTTTTCTTTGATTTATTTCCGAAGAGACAGAAGCTCGAAGCTTCTCAACTGATCTTCTCGAGCGTTTCTTGAAGCCGTTGCACGAGCGAAAGACAGTGTCTTCGATTCATATCCAGCTTGGACTCTCTGACTGCTCGATGGACGCCCACTGCCACCACCACCGCTTGATGATACCAGACGGCTTGAAACTCGGCTACCACTTGGTCCACCACCTGCAGAACTTGGCCTAGAGCTTGAACCACCACCAACTGCTTTCCTTGATGTTGATGTTCCCTGTCTTGACGAACTGCTTCCTCTTCCACTCTCTCCATGCTGCACAACAAAACACAATCAAGTCTTTGTCTAAATTACAGCTTTTGTAAAAAGTAAGGTTCATTTTTTACTTACTATATGCTTAGTGAAAGGTCCGTCATCAGAGTTTCTTGATCTTGAATGATCACGTGGCGTAGCAGAGTTCGTTGGGTGTCTTCGGGAGAAGGCTTCCACTGCACCCGAGACTCTGGTTGTTTCCTTACCAGCGTGCCTCTCTTGCCTACTTGTAGAAGGACCCGCGTTGAATCCTGGTTTCGTCGTTGTTTGATGCTGCAAAACTCCAAAATTATTAACGTAAGCATAGAGAAAAACTCAAGAGCCGACACACGAGAGTAATAAATTAACATATAAGAAAGTGAAAAAGCAGGCACCCTTGTACGTGAGCTAGAACCAGAACCGGAACCGATTTGAGGATACTTTAAGACTGTCCAGTCAAACACGTAATCGAATTGGTAACCTGCACAGAGAATCATTTGGATAAAGAAAATGAAAACAGTAAGCTAATGATTATATTATTAAAGTTAAGGAAAATAAGAAACCTTCTCGGATGAACAAGTCGCGGAAAAGACGCTTGAGGTAAGAGTAATCAGGTTTGTCATCAAACCGTAAAGATCGGCAGTAATGGAAGTATGATACAAATTCAGAAGGGCAATTTCTACACAGCACCTGCATCCAAAAAAAAAACATTAACTTACTACTAAGCTCAGTGAAAAAAATTGGAGGTAGACCAATCA
The DNA here is from genome assembly GCF_000801105.2 of Raphanus sativus. Classification (NCBI taxonomy): domain Eukaryota; kingdom Viridiplantae; phylum Streptophyta; class Magnoliopsida; order Brassicales; family Brassicaceae; genus Raphanus; species Raphanus sativus. The sequence continues at coordinate 34,280,781 of NC_079519.1, read as the reverse complement.
ATGATTGTCAACTTGTTGTTTTTTACCTCTATAGGAGTTGATACTTTCTTCTCACTTATTACATCATACTTCTGCTTCTTTGTCCCAGCTTTTAGTCCCTGCCACGGTAAGCTGATGATAGCAAAACAAAAACAAGAAGATTTCAACACTTTGTTCAAGAAAAAATCAAAAGAAGATGAAAGAAAGCTGTTGATTCTCTCACCCACCTTCCTTTGAGAAAATACATAAGCACATAACCGAGTGATTCCAAATCATCCCTACGACTTTGTTCTGTTTCAAACACCAGCAACAATACCAAATTAAGACACAACTTTCAGAATATATCTAACACACACCACAGGACAATCACTCTTACCAACTCCAAGGTGAGTGTTGACACTTGCATATCGAGCTGTCCCAGTCAAATTTTTGTTTTCTCTGTCACAAGATTTTGATCATTCCCTTTTGAGTCCACGGATATAAGGTAAGGAGAAAGGGGGACGGGTACAGTATTTATTACCTGTAAGGAATGTGTTTGTGAGTCTGAAGGTCTCTGTATTTCTTCCCTAATCCAAAATCAATGATATACACCTGTAATAATGATAAATAGAAGGTTGAAGCAGAAAGCAGCATCACCAGTCACATTCACAAGGTTTTCTTTTCAAGAATTTAGCACACACCTGATTAGCTCTGCGTCCAAGGCCCATTAAAAAGTTATCAGGCTTTATATCACGGTGGAGGAAACCTCGAGTATGTACAAACTCGACCCTGTTAAGCTGAAAACGTAAACAGAGAAAAAAAAAAGAATCAGAGAACTGAAGAGATGGAAACCAAACCAAGTAGAGGAGATATATTCGTATATACTGACAAGTTGGTCGGCAAGCATGAGAACAGTTTTCAAGGTGAACTTCCTGTTGCAGTAGTTAAACAAGTCTTCAAGACTAGGACCTAGAAGATCAATAACCATTACGCTGTAGTCACCTTCAACTCCAAACCACTTGAGGCTCGGAAGACCAGCTTTAGAAGAAGAGACAAGGAAACAAAAAAAAAAACATATTTTGAGTTGCTTGCAAAAAAAATAATGCAACCAACCAGCACATGTAAATACATAAAAAATGTGTCTACAGAATATCTACTTGACCACACTCCCTAGCAGAGAACGCATAAAGCCTATCATCAATAAAACAAGAAACACTAGTGCAAAAGTGAGACGTACTTCCTCCTTGAAGCAGCATATACAACTTTGACTCATAATGAAGTTGTGGATGTTTGGTCTTCACAGATTCCTGTGACCAAAAGGCATACAGATAATTAAAAAAAAAAGACAAAACAATGTTATGTTAATGGCAAATGAAAAAAAAAAAAGCAATTTCTCATTAGTATTCATGTGAAAAGAATTTTTACAAACAACATCACATGAAAGTTGCACTTGAACTAAAAAGACTCCTTTTTTTTTGCATTGTGAAAGATTGGTATTGTATTGTTAAATGTGGTAAAGTGTTTTTTATACCAGCTTGACAGCAACTTCTTCTCCTGTTTGGACATTTACACCTGCAAAAAATATGCACAACAACAACAATTACATGTGAAACCCTATATAGAAGAAATTAAAACATTATCCAATTTGAGGTGGTTACCTAGATAAAGCTCTCCAAATGAACCACTACCAATTTTCCTTCCAAGCTTGAATCTCCCACCAATCACAAGATCCATCTTCTCTTCCATCTTCTTCCTCAATACGCTTATGACAAAACCTTCAGAGATCCATTTATTGTAGAAATACAATAGAACAACAACATAAACCCAGATTCCTTAAGTCAATTTCTCCATCAACGCTCTTCGATGATCGCTTCAAAAATCAAAAACCCACAATGAAATCGAAAAATTCCCGATTGCCAAATTCAAACGCCGAATCGATTACAATTCGAACACTGATCAGAGAGAGAGATTAGAGAAGAAAGAACAAACTTTGTACATGAATTTGACAAAGGGAATTGAGGAAGATATCGAAATATCGTTGAAGGGTTATTAATACGAAGAAATCGGAAGGAGGAGGGGGAGAGAGGAAATGAAGATTTGGGACATTGCTTTGTGTTTTGTCTGTCGTACGTCTTTTGTGTGTTTTTTTTTAATCAAATGTTTTTTTTCTTTTTTTACCTCTAGACAGGAAAATTTGTTTGTTAAGTTTGGTTTTAATAATTGTAGAGTAAGATTAATTAACAAGACAATTATATCCTTCCTGATTAAGGTTTATGCAATAAGTTTGTTTGTTTTTTTTGTTCTGTGATTTTGAGAGGTTAAGCGAAACATGCTCTAACAGTACCTCATGTTTAATCATCCAAACTAGAGTTTCATTCGCCCCTCCTTAACACGTGTATTTTCCATTTAAATATTTATATTTTTTTACATGGTTATTACTGTGTGATTTTTATGGTTTGACTATTTTTCCTAATTGTATAAAACTAGAAAATTATTTTTGTTTATAAGAAATTAGACTTAATTAAATGTTAATTATGTGATGAATATGAATATGGACACGTATACTAATTCACACGTTAACAAAATCTATTCTATTAATTTACATTTTATTTTAGACCCAACTTCTTACCTATGTGTGATATTTAATTTTTTATACATACTCAATTAATAATGTTACTATTTCCATTAAAAATTACATTTAATCTCTTTTATTAAATATAAGCATACTTTAGAACTAATCGTTAGCCTATATGGTATTTATAGAAAATATCACTCGTTTTAAGACGCTCTTTTGACTTTTCGTTAAAGATACATTTGGCTATCAAAATTAATTACACCAATTGATATATAATACTCCGTCTATTTTTTAAAAGATTTATATTTTGGAAAATATTTTATTTTTTAAAAATGTATATTTTATGTTTTCTATGAAAAATTACAAATTTTAAGAAAATTAATTGGTTTTATTGAATTACTATTAGCTAAAAGCAGTTGAAAATTAAAAATTACAAAAACCATACATTTATTATAGTGATTCAATGCATTTTTTTAATATATGTCAAAATACTAAAAATCTATCTTTTAAAAACGAAAGAAGTATAGTCACTAAATAATAATCTGCGCCTAGCGCGGAAATAGATTATTAATTTCCTTATTTCTTAAGATAAGAAAATATTATGTCTTTTTAATCTGTATATAGTTTCGGTTTATGTTAGTTTTTTTTGTTTTAATTTTTTCCGCAACCGTAAATAATATCTGGAATCAATTTTTGATTTTAATAAGTTCATAGCTGTTTAAAGTAATTTATAACATTTTCTGTGATTATTTTAAAATATCAATAACCACTATTAACTGCAAAAACTATATTTGCGGTTGATAACGAGGGAATCAGTCATACCGTTAGTCATTTTTAAAACTGTCTTTAGGCGAGAAAATGTATTTATAGTTAGAGCTTTAGTAAAAACGTTCTCTTGTTCAAAAAAAAAAAAAATAATGTAAGAACGTTCTCTGAGAATCAGATGCTTCATTTATGTCCAAACTTTCTTCGAGAACGCACAGCATCAGTAATGCCCTATATTAGAATTCAACTGACTTCCGTAATCTTTCAACATATTGACAGATTTCAACAAATTTAACCATACAAAAGACTGCTGAAAACTTACCCGTTATCAACTTTCTTCTTCTTTTCACTCTCTCTTACTTAATCTAAGATTCAAATTAAATCACAAATCAACAGATCAAGCTACACGTTCTTCATCTGCATTACATTTTGACATATTTGATATCACGGTTGTAATATTACTCTCTTATCAAAAGCCCTTTGTCTCAAAAAAAAAATTACTCTCTTATCTCATAGTCTGCTATTTAAACTAATATATGTTTATTGGCTAAATATATAAGAAAAAACAACAATGGGATTTTTTTTTTTGATAAAAACAACAATGAGATTTTGACCAAAAAAAACAACAATGAGATGGAAAATGAGTTTTTACATAATAGTGCAAAAGGTACTGAGTCCCATAGAAATTGCAATTTCCATTGCGCTCATCGCGACCCACCATCCCATCTGCAACCACCTTCCATATATTCAAATCTTTCATCATATAATACAAAACACGATTATAGATATTCAAATCTTTCATCATATAATACAAAACACGAGTACAGATTCTTTAGCTAAGACATAAAGAATGTTTTTATAGAGATCAGATTTTCGTTGGTCTTATATTCCAAATAACTTTTTAGGTGTTTTTATTGCTTTTGATATTTAAAAAAAAAAACAAATTGAATGGGAAACACAAAAATTTGAATTTAGTGTAACTAACCAAAATAGATAGTCTGTAATTTGTTAGAAAATAATGAATCTATTAATATATATCAACAATACAATAATTATTATACTCATTAAAATAAATTATAAATAACCTATGATTTCAGCTGGATTAAATTTAGTATAATTAACATATGTTATTATAATCAATAAATCTAAACAAAATGATCATTTGAATCTCCCTTAATAATATTTATTAGTTAATAATAAGTTACCAAATCAGTTCTAAATATACATATTATTTTCTGTAACCCTCTTTGTTTATTAAAAAACATAACATCAAAATGGATACCTTTTCACTACGAATAAAGTACTTGGAAACCGACGATAAAAAACGGGATACCCGCCTTTACATTGAGAAAACAAATAAAATGAAATATATATACGTGTGTGTAAAAAGCTTACCCTCGCAGGTCGTTGTTCGGGCATGTTTTGGTCGCCAGGCGGCTCCTGCAACTTTAGAGAAGACGATGCCATTGTTTGGTTGTTTTATGAACCCTTGTCTTGCTAATGCGATTTGGCTAATTTTTTGTTGTGTTTTAACAGATATTGACTATACTGTTTTACAACGAATAAAATGGACCAGACTAATTAACACATATTGAATACTTCTATTATATTTTCCGAATAATATTTCATTTTATATTTTACACTCTTAAATAAATATTACTATATCTTCACATGGTAAATATGCTTTTAAAATATATTTACTATAGAATTGTCATTATTAATTATATAAATAAAATAGAATGAGTAGTAATTTAAAACAATATTTAATACTAATTACAAAAATTTTGAATTAAATAAAAGTAGAAATGAAAATTTAAGAAAGTTGTGAAAAATAAAATTTCATTCAAATTAAAATAACAGATATATATGTTAAGATTTTGTTGACATGCAATCTTATGATAAAAATATAAAGGTATATTTACATATTTTAAATAATAAACAATGATGAAAATACTCTACACAAAATATAGTAATATTTAAAAAATGCAGTGACATAATTAGTAATTTAAGAACAAAATTACTTTCAAAATTATACTTTTATTTTAATTGTATAGATAGTATATAAAATAATTTGATCTATATAAAATATAATCTTTCAAAATACATCAACATATACAAAATAAAATCAGAATGTTAAATGATAACAAATTTAAGACATTATAAGATGGAAAAGATGATGATTATGATGAGTCGTTCGGATGCAAAATCGAAATCATTTATTCTTTTCCTTTTTACATAAAACATACATAAAAATATACAAATCTTAAAATATTTTTTTTTAAAACTAATAACTCTATATTAATAAAAGGTCATTTTCCTTAATAGATATTTTTATGTTTTTGTCACAAAAATATACATAGAAGAAATAAAATGATCAAAATGTTTTTTTTGATAGAATATCAAATTTATTGATCATATTGCTCATTTACAAAGGGGCTATGAAACTAACTATAAAACAAATAAAAGAATGAAAGACTCATATATTTATGGAAAAACTTCAAACCATCTCTTGAGCAGACCCTTCAAAATGATCAAAATGTTTTATTTAAGGGAATAAAAAACTTTTATATCCTAGATATATAAATACAAATAAATAAAAAAATAAACTAAAAGTGAAAGTGAAAAAAAAAATATTTATAATTTCGAATTATATGTTTTCAAATTCGAATTTTTTTATAAATTTGCTTTTTCAAATTTTCTTTTCAAATTTTGTTTTTGAAATTCGAAAATGCTTTTTGAAACTATTTTAAAAGTTTTTATTTTCAATTTTTAGTATTTATTTTTTATTTTATAAAACTTTAAAACCTAAACCTAAAATTTCACCTCTTAAATGATTCGTTAATCCTGGGGATATAAATGTAAATTAACCTTTTAATGAAATATTTTGGTTATTTTCTTATATGCTATATTTGTGACAAAAAGAATTTTAGTGTTATCCTAGAGAATATCTGTTAAAAAGAATATCACAGTTCCAGTATAATTTGTGTACAGAGTTTTTGATGTTTAAAGAAAAAGATTTTTAGAGTAATAGATACTTGAAAAACATTCATAGTCAACGTACCAGAGGAGGGTGGCTACGCCTAGATCGTAATAAAACGAAACTATCCAGGAAGACATGATGCGGATGATTGTAATTCCGCCGCATATAACAGTTGACGCAGAGATCAAACGTCTCTCCAACACACTGCGATTCGAAGCACGTTACACACGTAAAGTGTAAACCAATGAGAGGCTGGAGGCACGTGCGGCAGCCGATGGTCCGCGTCCGAGCCACATAGTAAAGCGTCAAAACCTCCCAGAAGTCAAGCTGGCCGTCTCTATTTCGGTCTAGTTCCTGAAACATGTCGCGATGGACCCAAGCTAAACCAGTGGTTCTACACAAGAAGTCGGTATACTCTTGAAAGCTGACACGGCCATTACCGTCACCGTCCATTGAACAGAAAAACTGCCATGCCAAATTCTGTTGCTCCGTGGAGCCGTTGTTGTAATAGGCTGTTGCCGCTTCATGGAGCTCTTGCATTGTTGATAAGGCTGTTGAAAAAGATAATGAGTGAAGAGTCTCTTGTGGATGTTATGAAGAGGAGACTTTTGATTAGGCTGGTCGTCAACGCCTTGAACAAAATATAAAAACATTTCCTTTATTATGCTAAACTGAACAAAATACGCCTACATTGAAGTCCAATAAACAATTGTAAGCTTTTTTTTAAGCCCAATAAACAGTTGTAAGCTTTTATTGAAGCCCAATAAACAAAATCCAATCATTGCTCTTGGGTTATTTCTAAGATCTTTCATGCCCTCAAATTCTCAGATCAGGCTTTGACTGGAACAGAGTTCCAGTTCTGGTTCTTAGAAATTTATCTTAACTTCTACATTTGATTGCTGACTAAAGTTTTCACAATAGTTAAACTCATAAGCCTGGAGAAATTTAGAATCATTGGTACTATTGCGAAGGCGTGTATTATCTGATTTATATCCAAACCTAAGTCTGTTACATCTTAGTTTAAACTTATATTTAGAATGAGAGAATTAAAGCAAACAAAGTAATAGAGAAAAACAATTGCAAATGTGAAAAACTCTTATTCTTACTGATGATCTCTCAAAAGATGTTGAGATTTCATCGGTAATACGCCATTTGTCTAGATGACATAAAAGGAGAGGAAGCAACAGGTTTCTTCTTAGTCTTCTTCTCCACTTTGGTTTCAGACCGAAGCCAATTCTCAACCACAGAGAGCAAATTCGGTGACGTTTCTAAATCCTTGATCTCCTTCAGTTTAGCAGAGAGCTTCAGCTCTCCTCCATGGATATAGGCCAAATGACTAGCCCATGTCTCTAGTCCGTCGAAAATATGCGTTGCGTATACAATTGTAGCTCCTCTCTGATCAATAATTAAAACAAAAAAAACAGTGAATCAGAAATATTTGATGTTTCTCATCCTAAGCTCACTCATCTCAACGCAGCAGGACCTATCTTTAAATTTGACTCCATTAGCTCTGTTTGTGTGAGGAGTAATCTTTATTATGTTCCCGTTTTTATATAATTTAAGTATATTGCAAGACCAAGACAGCTAAAGCGGATCATAAAGACGCAATAAGAACCAATAATGAAAAGGCTTGGTTTTACCTGTTCACATTCTTCTTTGAAGAATTCCAACAAATCCATCCTAGCAACAACGTCGAGGTCAACAGTGACCTCATCCAGTAACAGTACCTGTGATCAGAAATCACCTTTACAATTTTTACCGAAACTCAAAACAGAGACCAATTGATATTAGTTTTTATGTGAATTACAACAGAATCAATGTAATGAATAAACCTTGAAGGGAAGTAAAAGACCCATGCATATTTGCACACGACGCCTCTGCCCATCAGAAACCTTGTGCATACGCCACTTAAGGTTGATATCAAGAAGATCAATCAGTTTCTCTCTTCTCTCAGGATCAATCCCTTCAACTGTTTGGAAACAAAAACAAAAAACAAAAGAAAACAGTTCACAAATGTCTTCTTCATGCGAATCAAAAAGATTGATTAAGTATCATGCTGCTTGCTAGGACAGAGAATATCAATCACCTCCGAATATCATATGCTCTGCTGAGAAATCACCCTGAAGAGGAATCTCACCCTATATAAACACAAAAAAACATCACAATATTAGAAACAAAAAAAATATCAAAAAAAATACATGAGATGTTTTAGATAGCAAAAACTACAATACTACTCACAGCAGAACCAGCGGTTTTGCTCCAAGAGCCTCCAAGGTAAGACAAGTCACCACTGCAGACAAGGTCTGTGTCGTGAAAAGCAGAGCGATTCAGGACCTGCACAATGTTCTTCCCTCCGACCATATGCTTTCCTGCTAGAATCTTCAACAATGTCGTCTTCCCTGACAAAAATCAAAGAAATAATCACAATGATTCAGAGATTAATTAAGGAAACTTAACCAATACAAACCGAAACTAAACCGATAAATCAAACCTCAAATCATATCTCATCAACAAACCGGAAAAGCAAGAAGAGAAATTAATCGATTTATTATTATTACCAGATCCATTAGCACCAACCAAGAGGCAACGAGATCCGGCGGGGAGATCCAGGCTGAAATCGAAGAATATAGGATCCTGGACATCGTACGAAAACTGCATTCCGCTAACCCTAATCGCACCCTCGCTTCTCGCCATCGCATCTTTCTCCGTCATTTTTTTGAGGATCAAACAGTGAGAGAGAAGTGATTTGTTATTTTACTCGGTGAACGACGATTTTCCCTCCGTCGTGTCTTTCTATTTATATACGTTAGCCAGTAGAATTAGGCCACGTCATGTGCTTTTCTGTCCATTAAATTTGCATACTTTTTACAAGTCTTTCCTCAATGCTCATACGTTTAACCAGCAGGACGCTGACACGTCAGTTAATGCTTCTCATCGACAAAAAGACAACAATAAAGCGACAGCCTCCTAAACAGATAGATGTGTTCTCATTGATATGAAAAAAAAAAAGAATTCAACCGAAAGCATAATAAGAGTCGAAAACCTCTCCTTCTCTCTAACTCAGAAACGAGCATATCTTTGTTAAGAATGCAATGCTTCAAATGGCTTGAGAAGGATTTACAATACTCTCGGCTGAAGTCTGGAGCTTTGAATCCAGGAGGAAGAGTGAGAGTTGGAGAGTTGGACCTTATTCAATACGGTTAATTAAGAGGAAGACTCAAGAAAAGGTAGACATGTGAATCGTATTTATGCAGAACTTTGTGCACTTATTTTTGGAATGTGAAAAAGTATCAAATATCAATTGTATCCAGTATCATTTATTTTGGAATTATCCAGTACGATTTAGTGAAGGACTCGAGAGAAAGACACGTATGAATCGTATTAGATGAAACTTGTCCTTTTTAGTATTGAACACATGGATTCTTGCGGAATAATGTGTATCATGTAAGTTATGCATAACACTAATAATGTATATTTTGTTTTGTTTTGTGGAGTGACATAAAAGAATATAGAAGTCAAAGGTCTAATTTCTTATGAGCATATACAAGATTGGCTATAGGTGAGGGTGAAGGCCAAACACGGTTCACTACTGGACGCTCTTTGTTTGATCAAATCAACATAAGAAAGCTGATAGACTACATTATGGTCTTCAACTACATGCAATTTGGCCGAAGGCGCAACACGAGATATCTGCTTTCAATATTAAAGTGATTTTGCAGCTTCCACCGATAATCATTTATGTTAAGTTGACACTTGACAATCCTTTGTTTTTAAATGGTTTATAATTCCCAAGTAACTGACTACAAATGCTTTAAAGCGCTTAACAAACTGTTTTTTTTATAAAACCGTTACAAAGAATTACTACACGAAATTGTTGAGTTGATTGCTGACCTTCAAAACCTTTTGAAATCGTCTGGTTTCTAGCATTTTGTGACAATCTAAAAACTGTTTTATCAAACCGTCTCAATGAATCAAAACCAACCGTTGATCCATGATTGATGATTTGATATCCTCAAAGCCATGGTCTCGTCTTTAGGTAAGTGTAGAAAGTGGACTTTTTTGGCAAAGGAATCTTGATAAACCAACAGAACAAGTGTATTTGAAGGTTTAAAAATATGAACACAAAAAAACCCAACTATTTAACAGAAATAGCAAATTTTGTGTGCGTCGGCCGTGTTCTACTGATTATAATCGATCAACCACAATAAAACAAATTGTTATGATAATAAAGTAAACATAACAAAATAATATGTTATTCATGTAGGTCTTCCACTCCCATCACATGCCCCCACTTGTTCACCCCCAGGCTGTCACTTAGCATGCCTTATTCTTTTGTCCATACGTTTTCTTCTTTTTACAACATACAATGACACAAACACATACATTCCACATACATGTCTACGGTCTACATGTCTATGTATACGTATAATATATGTCTATAGATAGATACATGCATGATTAATCTACATTTTTGAATTCATCATATCGCGGTGTCTACGTGTTATAATAGACGAACTCTATTGCTAAAGCAGCTTTATCTTCCCTCTCTACTTCTGCAACTTTGTAGAATGACATTGAGTCTATTAGTTAAAGTTTGGTTTGCTCAAAAAAAAAAAAAATAGACGAACTTAGTAATCTCTATATAGGCTATTTAGTTTACACCATATGTGTGTTTAAAAAAAAAACTACACCATGTTTTTTTTTATCAACTCGCATTTTTCTTAATTTACTTTGAGTTCCACATACTATTCCTATTCTAGTTCAAAAAATAATAACTTTTAGACAAATACCAAAAACGGTTTCATCACTGAAGTCAATTATAGTAATGCTAAATTAAGTATATACGAGTATAATAAATTATCAAGTCTTCCTTTTCTTTCTCTGTTTGAATGTAGATAAGTGCCACCAACCATTAATTAATTAGTTAAGACTTGAGAGTTCTGTGTTAGTGTCGGTTGTTACCCTAAGTACGTACATTCATATAGTAAAAGAAAGATTGTTATTTCGTTGTTAACTCTAATACAAAAAGTCGATATGAACTGTGTTTGTATAAATATTAAAGCTAGAATTCATCACAATTTGAAGCAGCTCATATAATTTCTCACATATCTTGATTAAATTTCATTTATGTATTTTAAAATCGGTGCAAAAATTGCGATCACACAAACGAATTATACATAGCTGTTAAAAGAAAAAGGAGTTATATTTTATTAATAAATTCATGATCAAATATATAATTGCATAGAGAATCCGATTTTTGTCGGCAAATGCTTAATCAAAATGGCTTATTATCCAAAATATATCTCACACCAACTAAGCCACAGCTCATCACTAAAGCTTTTTTCTCATCCATATAAGTCACATAGCTTGCAACCTCACTTTCCCATCCACGCATAAACTCAAACTTCAAACACACAATGGCAACCATTCATCTAACGCTAGCTCCTCTCCTCCTCCTCCTCGCCGCCATCTTCCTCTCCACGGAGGTAACTGCTCAGCCCGCCGCTCCTGCTCCTGGCCCTACCGGTCCCATCAACATCACAGCGATCCTAGAAAAAGGCGGTCAGTTTGTTACTTTTATCCGTCTTCTAAACACAACTCAAATCGGAAGCCAAATCAACATCCAAATCAACAGTTCATCAGAAGGCATGACCGTATTCGCACCAACGGACAACGCTTTCCAAAACCTTAAACCGGGAGCCCTAAACAAGTTAAGCCCGGACGACCAAGTCAAGCTCATTCTTTACCATGTTAGTCCCAAGTTCTACACAATGGATGATCTTCTCTCCGTAAGCAACCCTGTCAGAACACAAGCTACTGGTCGAGACGGTGGAGCGGTTTACGGACTTAACTTCACCGGTCAAGGGAACCAAGTGAACGTGTCGACAGGCGTCATCGAGACACGTGTCAGTAATGCACTAAGAAAAGAACGTCCACTTGCGGTTTACGTGGTGGACATGGTATTGTTGCCTGAAGAGATGTTTGGAGACCGCAAGAAGATCTCACCGGTGGCGCCTGCTCCAAAATCCAAATCTCCTGCTGTCTCTGATGACTCATCAGACGACTCCTCTAAGAAAGCGGCGGTTCCGTCCCAGAAGTCTGGCTCCGGTGAGATGAAGGCTGGATTAGGCTTTGGTCTTGGATTTATTCTCTTATGTTTAAAATTCATTGTTTAATTGTGCTGCTTTATTTTTTTATTTAATTGTGTGGGTTGTGTAATAAGAAACTTGTGTATTGAATATGATGTATCATGCTGCATGGATTGAAAACTGAAATAAGATTTTTTTTTTTTTTAAATATATACGTATATGATGATAGAAATTTTAGCTGTGAATTTGAGGTCTTAAAAATCGAAAGGAGAGTGTAGCAAGGGAAAAACAAAAGTGGTACATGAGTCCATAGATGCAATACGCAGAGACCAGAAGCTACAAAAGGAGTAATATGCTATTGGATTGTATTATTTTGGAATTGCTAATAGTAGTTTTTTCGAACTCTCTGATTTTTTTTTTTAATTTCTATGACACATTAATTAAAGATATTAAGGGCATCATTATCAATAGGACTTGTGAAAGTCCTAAGATAAATTGTTTTTTTCTTTTAATTTTCTTTTGTCCGATCACATGGAGAGAAACCAATCACATGGAGGAAAAAAAGAAAAAAGTTAAGGATAGAGTTTAGGACGTTGCTTATATTAGGATAATTGAGAAAAAGTGGTGGACCCACACCAAAACTACTTAAGACCAATGTTCAAAAACTCGCTAAGCGATACGTGTGTGGAAGGGTAGCGCCTAGCGCCGAATGTATTAATCGTAGATTATACGGAGATTAATCGGGAGTAATTTTAGGGTTTTTAATACTGTTTTAAGTGTTATATATTAAACATGTGTAATAAAAATATCGAATAGCTCTGGTCTAGCGGTTAGGACACCCTATCATGTTATCCCTTCGACAAGTAGATTTCAGAGCCGTCTTCTCTTTTTTCTTTTGACGATTTCTTTGTTCTTTCTCTCTTTCATATGATTTTTAATCAACAACATCAGATCTACAGCCTAATACGTGATTTGATGCTTCAAATATGCATAAGGATTAACTTTTTATTTTTCACCGATTAAGTGACCGAACAACATCAAATCGCGGCGCTCGGTGGCCGAGCAGCATTTTTGCGGCGAGTACGCAGCCCTAGGCGGCGAGTTTTCGAACAGAGCTTAGGACTAATCTTAGAACCGACCAATATTTGTGCTCTAAAAAGGTCTTGTTTAGAGTTTTATGAAAGTTAACAAAACAGTTAAAAGCATTTCTTTTTGTTTACCCAAACTAAATAAAGTACCCAAAACAGACTAAAAACTAAGAAACCAATACAGGTTATTTCCATTGTTCCTATTGTGATTTGGTTTACATTTTCCTGTCTTCTATAACTTTTTTTTTCTGTTCTCACAAAACTTACCTTTTGACGACAAAGCGATATTCGATCAACACGACACCGTATTGAGATAAATTAAATTGGGCTCTGAAGCCCATTATCAAACACGTAAAAGGGCTATACAATATGTCGCATTAGCTTTGGTGACATAGCCCTAGCTTCCGAGGAAATGTGAAAAGCACACTCGACGGGTGAGAGAAAGGGAAGAGAAAAAAAAATGAAATTCACAGACTCTCCGGTGATCGAGCTAACAGTGAACGGCACACTGCTCTCAATCCAGCAAGACAACTCCACGATGCACGTCGGAACCTCCGTATGGCCCTGCTCTCTCGTCCTCGCCAAGTTCGCCGAGCGCTGGTCCGCAACGGACTCATCATCTCCGTCACCGTCTCCGAATCCATACGCCGAACTCCTCCATTTCCGCCGCCGTCGCGCCGTCGAGCTAGGCACCGGATGCGGAGTCGCCGGCATGGCGTTTCACCTGCTAGGCCTGACGGAGATCGTGCTCACCGACGTGGTCCAGGTCATGCCGGCGCTCAAGCACAACCTGAAACGGAACAAGGCGGCGCTCGGTAAGCTCCTGAAGACCTCCGTCGTCTCCTGGAGCAACCGGGATCAGATCTCGGCGCTGAACCCGCCTTTCGATCTGGTCATCGCGGCGGACGTGGTGTACATCGAGGAGTCGGTGGGGCAGCTGGTGGCGGCGATGGAGTCGCTGATGAAGGAAGACGGAGCTGTGCTGCTTGGTTATCAGATTAGGTCGCCGGAAGCTGATAAGCTGTTCTGGGAGCTGTGCGACGCCGTTTTTAGGATCGAGAAGGTTCCTCATGAGCATCTACATGCTGAGTACGCTTACGAGGAAGCTGACGTGTACATCTTTAGAAAGAAGGCGAAGAAGAGTGAATCGGAATGAAACCTGTTTCGTTTCTGTTAAAACATTTACAAATTTGGATGTAACCTTTTTTTTTTCTTTTACTTATTTATTGCCATCGATTTCGAATTAGCTCAAAATTAGTAAACGGACACTATTGTATAACACGGATCAGTGAGCAGTTTGGGGGTTGGATTATATTTTACTTGTATGGAGATAGTGTTTGGACACATGTCATGTCACACATCACAAGAGTTTGTGGGAGATTAGCAAGTACCAAGTATTTCAAGGACTAGGGTGAAGACGATGGTGACCTTAACAAACTCTCTCTACGCATCTTTCCATTGTAAAGCTCTTTATCCTTTTAGGAGATTAGCATTATTTAGTTATTTGAATTGATTCTCCTTCTCCTCTTTGCATAGATTTCAATTCTCACATATCATCTATCTTATGATAGAATAATCATCTTTCGTTAGTATCGGTGTTAGATGACCATTTTGTGGCCCAAAATATTGGCTATGTTTAGGAATGCTGATGCAAAAAGAATGGTCGAACTTAATAAGGTGTGAATGTGTTCTACACTATTCTGTTGCGGTGTTTTCTGACTGTAAGATGCCTTGCAATTCCTACATTTTAAGAAAAATTCATTGAACTCTCGTCAGCGTGGACTTGTATAAGTCCACTTTTAACAGATTTGCATCTACCGTCTTACTTAGCTGAAGTTTCGATTAAAGCCAGTAAGATACTTATAATTACAATTTCATTAAAAAATACATTCGATCTCTCAATTTAATAACCTTCCCTCCTCAAAGGCGAGGCCCGGCGCCAGCTCCCCCGAATCTCCTAGTCGGGGATGACGTTAGCTCATTCTCGCCGATTCTCCACGGCGCTCAACCCCATTAACATTAGCTTACTTTCGAATCAACTAATTCAGCTCGGACGCATCAACAACAACCCCGACACCTTTTCAGAGACCACTCATCATCACAACAAACAACTCCAAATATCATCCCTCACATCGAAGCTCGACGACTGCACGTGCCTCAGTCAAATCAAACAAGTCCACGCTCACGTCATCCGACAAGGACACGACCAGAGCTGCTACGTCATCACCAAGCTGATCCGCACGCTCACCAAACTCGGCGTCCCCATGGATCCCTACCCTCGCCGCGCCATGGAGCTCGTTCGGTTCCGTAACCCGTTCCTGTGGACAGCAGCGATCCGCGGCTACGCGGTTCAAGGGAACCTCTCGGAAGCGGTTTCGATGTACGGACGCATGAGGTTAGAAGGGATCACTCCTGTTTCCTTCACTTTCTCCGCTCTTCTGAAAGCTTGCGGTTCGGTCGGGGATTTTAGTTTGGGTCGGCAGTTTCACGCGCAGACGTTTCGCCTCAGTGGGTTCTGTTCGGTGTACGTTGGCAACACGATGATCGATTTTTACGTGAAATGCGGGTATACGGAATGTGCGCGTAAGGTGTTCGATGAAATGCCTGAACGGGACGTGATATCGTGGACCGAGCTTATAGCGGCGTACGCGAGAGCTGGGGTTATGGAATCCGCAGCGGAGCTCTTTGAAAGGTTGCCGAAGAAGGATATGGTGGCGTGGACAGCGATGGTTACAGGGTTTGTGCAGAACGCTAAACCTCAGGAAGCTTTGGAGTATTTCAACAGAATGGAGAAATCTGGGATTCAACCTGATGAAGTCACTGTCGCTGGGTTTATATCGGCTTGTGCGCAGCTTGGAGCGAGCAAGCACGCGGACCGGGCCGTCGAAATCGCTTTAAAAGCTGGCTATTCTCCTAGCGATCACGTTGTTATCGGCTCTGCGTTGATAGATATGTACTCAAAATGCGGAAACGTGGAGGAGGCGGTGAAGGTGTTTGAGTCGATGAACAACAAGAATGTTTTCTCTTATAGCTCTATGATCCTTGGTCTCGCTATGCACGGGCGTGCACGAGAGGCTTTGGATCTGTTCCATTACATGGTAACGCGGACGGGGATAAAACCGAACACGGTTACTTTCGTAGGTGTTCTCACGGCTTGTAGCCACGCGGGACTTGTGGACCAAGGGCGTCAGATATTCGCTTCTATGCATGAGACATTCGGCGTTGAACCGACGCGTGACCTCTACACCTGTATGGTCGATCTTCTAGGCCGTGCAGGAAGGTTGCAAGAAGCTCTTGAAGTGATTGAGACGATGTCTGTTGAGCCACACGGAGGTGTGTGGGGTGCGTTGCTCGGTGCCTGCAGGATCCACAAGGATCCTGACGTTGCGGAGATTGCTGCAAGACATTTGTTTGAAATTGAACCGGATGTGATCGGTAACTATATTTTGCTCTGTAACGTCTACGCTTCAGCTGGAGACTGGGACGGTGTTATAAGCGTCCGGAAACTGATTAAAGAAAAGGGTTTGAAGAAGACACCAGCGGTTAGTTGGGTTGTGGATGACAAAGGTCAGACGCACAAGTTTTTCCCGGGGAACATGAACCATCCGATGTCGGATAAGATTCAAGAGACGTTGGAAGAGCTTGTGCAGAGATTAACTGTGTTAGGCTATCAGCCGGATTTAAGCACTGTACCTTACAATGCGAGTGATGATGAGAAGAGGTCGATACTGATTAGACACACCGAGAAGCTGGCTTTAGCGTTCTCCTTGCTCACTACGAGCAGAGGTTGTACGATAAAGATAATGAAGAATCTGAGGATGTGTCAAGACTGTCATACGTTCATGCGTTTGGCGTCGGAGGTTACGGGGAGGGTGATTATAATGAGGGATAATATGAGATTCCACCATTTTAGGAGTGGAGATTGTTCCTGTGGTGATTTTTGGTGAGAATCTGAGGTTATTCGGACCAAAATCGACCTCTTGAGTTCTGCAAAATGGATCTTACTTTATTGATTTTATTTAGAATCTCTGTAAGGGAAGACAAAAACAAATACAATTCCACTGCAACAGTATGCGAAGAACACAAATGGTAAGTAAACACAGCTCAGATGCTACAATCTCGATCTACGTATAAACCTCTTCCCTTGTCTCCTCCTAGACCGCCCGGTTTCCGACAGCTTCACATCCCAATCCTCGACGTTCTTGGGGATGTAAACATCAAACAACATTTGACCAAGAACACCATTGGGCTTAACAGCATCATCTCCGTTTTGAGCACTGGACAAACGGATCAAATCTTGTTTATGTTCATCTTGCACAGACCCACCGTTGCCCACAAAGTAACCAACGGTGCTTCTAGGCACGAAGAAATGATCAGTTGTGACAAGTGGAGTTCCGTTGAAGCTTCGGTTAAGACCAGAGGTTGATGCCCCAAAGCTTTGAGTTGGCTCTGTTATGTCATCATCGCATGGAGTTTCTTCTTTCATTGCTTCTCTGTCAAGACTTCTTGTCTTCTGCAAATAAACAGACGCTGCTTTTGACAAGAAGTCGGATACAGCTGCTTTATAGTCGACTTGATTGTACCGATAATGACCTGAAAAAAAAATGTTAATTTAAAAGAATCTGATTTGGAGAAAATAAATAACCATAGAGTTTTAGTAATAATATACTAACCAACGTGAGGAGAATCATTCCATTTAACAAGTTTTACATTCCCTCCTAGCTCTTGGAGACGTGTGGCGAAGTTGTGTATAGTTTGGTAAGGAGCTAGGTCATCGTTTTCAGAGCATAGAATGAGATAAGGAACTCTCATGGTCTGCAACATCCAACAATACAAATGAGATTAAATGTAACAACCGAGATATATAATTAAAGCAAAAAAAAAACATACGACTTCTTACTATAGTAGAGTAAAGAGTCTGCCAAAACTCAGCTCGCTGTGATTCAAACCTGTTGAGGAAAACATAATCGAGACTCGAAGCAATACCATTGGCTGCCCATACAAATGGTTTAGGTGGTTTAGACATTCTGAGCGTAGTTGGATGAACAGCTAATCGAGCTCCCAAGTCGCTGGTGAAATCGACAGGAGATGAGTCATAGATAAACCCTGAGATGCAGTTTCTAACCAACCTACAATCATCCTGATTGAGTCCTGTGTCGCATATCCTTTCAAGTATCTGCATAGATATATACACAAAAGTAAGCTCAATCTTTGTTCCTTGTCTAAATACTTCATCAGATATTCATTAAAGACAACTTACTTGAAGAACCTTATACATACAAGCATTAGGACCTCCTGAGAAAGAAGCAAACACTAGAGGAACTGGCTTTGCCTTGATCTCCTATAAGTTCCCAATCCAAAAAAATACACTTATTTATTACTGTTTTTTTTTGCTTATGTCTAACAGATTAAATTCATAAGGATTTGAGTATTAACTGAAATTTAAAAAAAAAATGTAATCAGACAAAATATATCATCACCTTTACAAGTTCAGACACAAGATCAGAAGCTAGATCCGCAGCTTTGTCCGGTAAGAACCTAAACATGTAATAAAACCCAAACAATTTTTTTTAATCGAATAATGAAATTACAGAAATCGAGAAACAGAGAAAGAGAGAAGACAACAGACATGTTGAGGAATTGGGAATGGCAAACGAGTGAGTCCCAAAGAAGAGAATCATAGAGATCGACATGGTTCTTGAGATTGCGTTCTTCGCTGGACATCCAAGCGAAAACCACAACGATCGCTTCGCATCTTCCTCCTCCTCCTCCTTGGTTGTTCCTCTTACGCCAATAGTACTTTCCTCCATATCCCCACATCTTCTTCTTCTTCTTCTCTTTAATTATCTGGAATTAGGGTTTTTCTACTTTGTCAATTGACTTTGAACATGTTGAGAGGATGGCACAAGCCTCGAGCAGAGAGACGTAAAAAGAAGATAGAACGAACAGATCACCTTTCGCTTATCCCCGTGGCTTTATTGAAAAAAATAATATTTAAAATTAATTTTTTTTTTGAGCAAAATTTAAAATTAATAAATCTAATTGTTAACAGGAACGAGGTTTTGTGGTGAGTAAGCTTTCCTCTTATAGTAATTTCGCGATATTCTGAATCAAACAAAATGAGTAAACAAACTCTTTTTTTTTTGAACACCTAGTAAACAAACTCTTACATTTGTCGATTACACGATAAATTAAAGAAAATCTCATTTGTTTAGTTTTTGAAAAAAAAAAGCTCATTAGTTTAGTTGGACACATGATTTCTCCGGTTGCCCTCACCATATTGTGTAGAGCATCGCATAAAGAATTATTTAGCATTGAAAAAGTATAAATATCATGTATGTTTAGATAATCTCTTCAGCTTTTATTATATTTTGAAAATAACCTAGCAAAAGTCACTCTTCAAACGACAAATTTAGAAGTAACAAAGCAAATTCACTGATTTGAAATATCTCAAAATTTGAGAATATTTTAAATCATGGAAAATTCAACCAAAAGTATTTTTATGAAATATATTCGGTTGGATTTTCCGTAAATGAAAATATCTAAATATATATATAGTGTGTAATTTGAGAATTTTATGTTGAAAATTTTAGAGCTGCTCTTGTGACATCTTGTGTCACTAACAGTTCTACAACTGTTTTTGTGTTACGTACACTCAATTCTTGTAGCTCACACTGACGCTGTTTTTTTTGAAACTGATTTCATATATAAAGCAAAAGAAAGAAAAACCATACAGCCCATAGAGAGAGTATTTTGGTTAGCCCAACCAGTTAGTGAGACCCACAACAAACATCAAAAAGAACCAAGGGCCCAGAATAAGCCCAATCCAGTAATACTGATTTTGGGAGAAAGTGAAGAGACGGTGATCAGTTGATGAAACCGAAGTCTTGAGTTTGGCGATTGTTGATTCTTCAATCTAGCCACCTTTGCATCATTCTTGAAGAGAGAGATGGGTTTATGTCACGGTAACTCAAGATCCTATCCTTTATCTGGCGATCAATAAGGCTTGAGATAGTATCCGGTGAGCGAAACGAGTTGCGGTGGATGCGTCCATTTCTTTCCTGCCATATCCAGTAAATACAACATTGCCAACAGAGAAGAACAAGTCTACCAGACCATGATTGACTGCGAAGACCTTGGAGCCGAGCAAGCAAACTGACGCTGACGCTGTTCTTGTCATTTTTGACATGGTTGACTTTGCATAGTCGGTTGAAGACATGAGATAAAATGCGAAGTTGTAACTGGGGACGGAAAACAGATTACTGTCTTCGTAATCACTCGGAAGAAACCAAAAATCATCCCCTTTTTCCTGTTTGCCAGTATTCATGGCAGTTTGCTAGATTTGGATAGTCCGGTGCAGCTTCTATAGACATCAAATTTCAACAAAACTAAATTTTCTCTCTTCAAGTATATGTGTTACATTCCACGCTATACCACATATGCCGAAAGGGGAAGAAGTATATGTGTTACATTCCACGCTATACCACATATGGGGGAGAAGCCACTTTCAGCTACAACCATCTCTCTTCTCAACTAGTAAATTACTTCAGTTTGGAGTATGGGGATGGCTTATTCTGGAGGTTGGTGAAATAGGGCCGTCTAACAGTACGTGCAAATAAAGCGGTCGAACAGAGTTCGAGTTGAAAAATTAAAAAGATATTAAGAATTTTTGAAATAAATATATAAGTTATCGATATTAAACTTTAAACTTTTAGACATACTACTAATTTACAGCTGATAATTTTTTAAAAAAGTGTTAAATACATATAAATATCATCATTACATCATTAAATATATCATTAATATTTTTTAAATAAGGTCCATAAATAATCCTAGACGGCCTGGTGAAATGGTTCTAGTTCACATCTCCAACACCATAAAAGAATAAATTAATCGGTCTATGCGTCCAATCTGTTTCGAACTTTACAATTTCTTATCATTATAAAAACAGAACAATTTTTTAGTTGAGAATATAGTTTTATAATATTCGGAAAAGCGAGTTTCTATACCAAATAAACATTCACTAAAAATATATTCAGTTAACTATATATACAAGAAAAATATATTCAACTATACAATTTTTTTTCTTTCGGGTCAAAATTCAAGTAGAAAAATATATTTCTGAATGTTAAAGTCGGACACATGAAGTGAATGTTAACATAAATCTTAAAGAATTACACAAATGTACAAACTCATGTAATTAATTAGGAACAGATTTGAAAGCTTTATAAAACTTTTTGTCGTAGTACATAACATTGATAAACTTATCCAGACTACAGTTGTTGTATATGCCTACATGAGTATATTATCACTCATTGTTACATAATTAATAATAATACACCGTTGATAAAAAATAAAATAATATACTGTAACCAAAGAATTAACTGATCTGAGGAGATTGGATCTCAGTAGTTCAGAACCTATGATTTCAAATTAAAAATAAGTATCTAGAGAGATTTTCAAATTTATTTTCCTTGTATAACAAAACATCAAAATTCTCCCAATGGAGTTGAGTAGGTAGACTTCATCCAGCCCTTCAGGAAATCTTAACTAGTTCCAATAGCTTTTGACTGTGATCTTATTTTCAAAACCTTATTAGCCCATATATATTCTATATCTGTCTAAGATGTATACCTCCATCGTAAAACCAGTGAAGGTACTACTCGAACGAAATTATTGAATACTTATTTGCGTATATGGGAAATGGACCATAAAAAGACGAATTGATTATACTACCAAGGTACATAACATATATATGAATGAAGAAGGGTACATAGTTAGGTTCGACTAATTAAAATTGTATATATGGAGCGCCAAAAGATATGGGATATGATGCATTTTACAGGTTTGAAACATCAATAGCTCAGCATTCAATTTTGGATATGGGTTAGATAGATTGATCCATCAACTATGAACTGTGTTAGCATTCTTTCTAACCAGTGTAGACTCTTTATATAGCAAGATAAACTATTTATTTTGTTAGATCCTGGAGATTATTATGCCTGACTTTTCCTGTATAGGATCCCATATAAGAAGAAGGTGGTTTTACTAAACATCATATAGCCAATTAAACATATTTCATTCACTGACTAAAAAACTAATGCTGCAAACATGAAGAAGTTCCCTCACAAAACTCATAACTGTTCACTGTCTTCTCGTTGTATTAGTCATCTACCATGTTGCTCTCAACTCAAAGAGTACGCTCCATCAGAAAAGTCAAGAAAAAGATAAGAAGTGAAGTACATACATGATACAATGCACCAAAAAGAAGTAAATAGTTCGAGGTTCCATGTACCACAATACTTAAATCCAAGCTTTATTAAGGTCCGTTTTATGGGGTTATTGACCCACTGTCCTTTCTTCAACATTTAGATGTATACACATATATGTAAATCATTCATGATAGTGATATAGATGTCTCCGAGGAGACATCTACAAAGGACTAATCGACCCATTGAGATGAGAATGGGAACTACGTATTGGTGGGTCATGCGGTCCGCGTGACACCTTCACACCCCGACACAATTCACTTTTGTATACTTGCTATAATGTTTATCTATTTACGTATATACAATGCACATGATCACATGTACTTACACATGTATATATATCGTATGTATAAGAGTAATGAACATTTCTCTGCATGTACAGCTGTCGTTCAGATAAGTATTTCTCCTAGGAAACAAAGTGCTCTGGTAGTGGGGAAATTTTGATTTTTAATTGTACGTAGTGTCATTTGATTGAATACAGTAATTTTTTTTTTTTTTGTAAATGATGAAATAGTAAATTTGCTCCACAATCAAAAGCAAGACCTAGCAATAACGTTATCCTCCAATTAATATAGTCGACCAATGTTAAATCACTTTGCCTTATACTAGCACAAACAAAAGAGAAATTGTACAAGTCCATTGTATGTCACTGTAATAAAAAGAAATAGACAAATAAAAACAACAGGTCTTCTTTCTTTAGTAAAGAGAATATTTTGAAGTAAACATTACATAGGAATTCGATCCCAATATAGAAGAAATTACAAGTTCCAAGATTACAATATCAGAATAGAAGTCTTTTTTATCACAATAACTTATGGACTTATTTTTTAAAATAACAAAGAAACCAAAAAAAAGAGAAAAAAATAAAAAGCACGAAAAATTAACAATTTTCAATTAACAATGGCTCACGACGGAACTCCGCCGCCGTGCTTTCCTCACCGTCGGAAAAATGTCTCTGATTATGATCACATTCTCATGTCAAGAGATCGTTCACCCATCCAAGATCAATATCGCCACTATGACCCACCTCAAAGCTATTCTTATCCCTAGCTTCCGCTGCCGCACTTGCAGCCACCGTGAAATCGCTTAAACGGCCGCCGCGTGGTGTGAACTCATCGCTGAAAAAGCTCGGCGGCGGTAGCTGACCATTCAGGTGACTTGGAGCCGAAGAAGGTGATAAAGCATACTGAAGGGAACTCTGTTGTAGTTGGAGATCTTTGTCTCCGACATCAAGCCACGGCGGAAGACGGTGGTGGTGGTTGCTTAGCATGGTAGCCCCCGTGGTAACCGGCATGGTGACGGGACACGATGAGGAAGCCGCCGCCGCCGCGAGTGCTTCCTTGAAACTAATGGAATCTAAAGAAGTAATCAGCTGGTGTAGAGCTTGCTTGTGCGCCACGGAGGAGTGCCGGCGGCTCAGCCGTGAAAACACGGCAGATTTATCAGCCGGAGATAACGGCGGAGATGACGTCGGTGATCGTGAAAAATCCAGGAGAGTGCTCGTGGGAGAGTGGGAACAAAACATACAGCACCGGTTATTCTTATTACTCAACACCGACGCCGACGATCCACCTCCGCCGGAGACGAAATTTTCCGACGGCGGGAGAACTCTAAGCTGACGTGGAGAGTGAGCGAAGAAACATATTTTTCTCTTACAGTGCTTACCGTCTTTGCACGCTTCCGTACGGTAACGACTCGGGTGGAGCCAACACTCGAAAACGCCGTGCGCGAAGCCGCACAACTCACCGCGGCTACAATCGCCGCCGCCGTTGCGAAACTCGGAACAGACTTCGCCGGTGTAGTGATACCGGCGAGGGTCGCGGCGACGAGCCTTTTCGCCGGGATGAGCGAAAGGACAGTCGGTCCAGTCGTGGCTACGGCTACGCGTGCACCGTCGGATCTTGAATTCGTACATCCGGAAATGGTCGCCGGCGTAAGGATCGTCGGAGTCGGAGTCGTGACAACACTCTCTCTGAGCTTTGTCGCCAAGACAGGGACTTGAAGGAGACGTGGCGGAGGAAAGAAGCTTTCTCGGTAGAATATCCACCGTTGGTCTACCGATGTGGCCGGAGTTGTTATGTTCGACGTCCATGTCTACGTAGCCGAAGACGGGAGACGGGGAGAGAGAGAGAGTTATTTTATTAGAGAGAGATTGGTAGAGATAAGTGTAAAATGATAGATGCTTTATTATCTTTATATATGCGCTAGTATACATATACATATCGCATTACGCTAAAAGTAAAAAAAAGTGTACTGTGATGTAAAATAAATACGTTTTATAATGGCTAAAGAAAATAACAGTTTGGGGGATCATATTTAGAATTAGCATTTTATACTCTTATTAACCAATCTAGTCTGAAATCAGGTGGTAGGTAGTAGATTTGTAGTTTCATGATTTATATCACTATCGTACTATGATCAGGATTTAATAGAATGTGCAACCGAAATTGGAGTCGGCATTTCAAAAGTTAATTTGGAACGATCTGAAAATTAGGATATCCGATTGGATTGAACCCTGTCTGATATTCGAAAAGATTTATTTTTCAAAACTCAAAAAACTAAAATGGAATATGATATAATATGACCGATAATATAATGAGTATCCGAATATATCCAAATATATATACATATATAATATCTAAAATTAAAACTGTAGATCAAATATACTAGTTATTTTAGGTATTTATAAATAAAAATCGATGCTTTAGAGAAAAAATATATAAATTAAATTGTATCCATAGTTACTTTAAAAATAACCAATATAATCATATATAATAAATATTTTTGTTTTTAGTTATTTTGAATAAATTTAAATAGTTTAAATAAAAATATTTTTTTGACTTGAATCATATATTTTGATTAAAATCCAAATAAAAGGATTTGACTGAATCTAAACCAATTTTTAATATCTGAATAAGTTTTTTTTTCAAAATCCAGAACATTGATATTCGAATAGATCGACTCTATAGCCAAAGTAATATCCATATGTCCATGTTTAAAGTGAAATATGGATTTAGAAGTCATGAGTTGAGTTTAATTTTATCAAGATTTGTTCTCAAAGTAAAACATGAGATTTCGATAATTTGATTAAAAGATCTATCAGTACCATAATATGTTTAAATCAAGGAGTCATAAACTAATTTTACGTATATTTAGAGATATCAAAGGTAGTGTAGTAGCAGGCAAATTTAGATATATATACACACATATACACGATCTATATACGGTAACTCGTAATAGACCAGTCGCATAGATAAAAAAATCCACCATGGAGTAAGGTTATTTAAATGTGGATTAGCCTATTTAACTTTTACAAAATTAAGATTTTTGATTGAATATAAAAATTATAAATAATTTGAAACAAGAATACTTTTTAAAAATATTTTGTTATGTATAAAAAATTTAATGAACTGTTTGAAGATTTATAAAAAAATTATAAAATATTTTGTTTCATTTTATATATGTGTATATCTTTATATATGCATGTATATTAATTTCTTAAAATTCTAATGATAATTAGTTTAATGTTTTTATAAAAAGTTACAATACTGTTTGTGAATTTAAATTAATATATAAAATGTATATATATTTATTTATAATATTTCCATTTTAAATTTTAAATTTAGGTTGAATCGTCTAATTTAATCTGATAGTTTATAGTATATTGTGTGATCCAGTATCTGTTAATTTGATTATAGGTACTTTAGCTAACGATTTATAATTGCAGAATTGTTCTTATAATAAATTTGAGCATATCAACCACTGAACACATGCAGTACCATTCAGGAGAAAGTAGAAATGGCAGACTATGACCATAGGGTAAGCTTATCTAAATCGCTTTAACCGCAGAAATCGCTTTTTCACCTTTGTAAAATGTTTTAACCTGCGCTGGATGTGTTACCACCACCGTAAGCGATGGCCCTAGACTACCATTACATTCGGGAACAGGTTGAGTCTGGTCAACTACATGTCATGCATGTTTCTACAAAAGATCAGTTACTGCATTGACGAAACCCCTTTACCAAGCACCATTTCAGGAAGCATGGTAACAAGATTGGATTTAAAAAGCACACCCATCTTGTGGAAGCGTATAGAGTTCTAGATATTATTAAGGGTTTTAAGTAACTATAGTCTAAATACCCTAACTCTACACTTGTATATATTACACTACGTTAATCTAATACAATCAAGTTCCCTGACGAAAAAAAAAAAAAATCAAGTTCCCTAATCTATAGAGACTTCACTTATCTTATATAGTAAAAGAAATGACGTTCCTTAAAGTAAATTGCTGCATAAATACTAAGTAACGTCTACGATGAGCGAAAAAAAAGAACTGTCACAAATGTCAAAACTCCATTGAATTTAACTACTTGAACCAAAAAAAAAACAACTGAGATATATAATCTAGCAAACAGATAACACAAGCCCATGATCCATCTTTATATATACGTCCTTCAGGCACCACGTTTCTTTCACTCGGTTTTCTTCTGCCGGTAAGCTATGATCTGAGAAGAAGAACAAAACCAAATAAGAGAAAAAAAGTTTCAGAAAGTTAAATAATACTCTACGAATATAATGAACAGATTTTATCGAAACAGATTATAATTATTATTACTACCAAATGGTGTTCAACTTTGAGCCTTGATAATGGTTCATTGTCTTCCAGGCTTTGCATCTCATCTTTGGATGCTGCTGCTGAATCTGAAGCCACTACAGGAAGATTCTCTGTTCCCTTATCTTCTCCCCCTCCTCCTAATCCTCTTGTTACCAACAATTCAACCTCTTCAGTCTTCAGATGTATCTGAAGTGCCACAAACTGTTCAACATTGAGAAAACACACACGCATCTTTTAGCCCGTATGTGACTGAAAAAATCATCTTAGTTATTGAACTACACTGAAGAACCTTCACACCTATTATGTGACTAAATACTTTTCTACTCTTTTAACGCTTCTGGTGTTAATAGATAGATAGAGAGAGAGAGAGAGAGACAGAGAGAGAGAGAGAGGAGTGTACTCACTTCACGGAGCTGTTTAACAAGCAAAGTGGGCCTGCAACAGAGATATGGCTGAGGTAACTCTGGTACACATTTTGTGTCCACGGAGACAAGCTTGAGATGAATATCAAGCTGCAGAGAGAAAGCTTTAATCAAAAATCCAAGATAACTTCAAGAAGAAGAAGAAGAAGAAGAAGAATCATCTCTTCCGTACCTCAATACTGCTGCCATCGACGCTGCTGCGTAGACACTCCACAAGTCTATTCACACGAGCATTCCTTACACTCTTACTACTACTACTACCACTACCTCCTGTTGTGTTATTCCCATGCCTTGTGTTACTCCTTGTACCCCCTCTTCCCCAAGCAAGTATCTCCGGGTTCCACACAAGCCCTGGAGATATCCCTACTTCTGTGTTGTTCTCTGCACAGTTACCATTGTGGTTTGCAACTGAAGAAGAAGAAGGGTTTAGTGTTGCTGCACGACCTGTAGAACGTTTCCTTCTTTTCCTGAGCCGGACTTCTGCGTCTGAAGACGAATCTTTGCCGTTGATGTTGTCATCATCGTCATGAGCTTCTTCTTCTACATCCATGTTTCTGGAGTTCCTTCTCCTTCTACGCTGTGGTCTCATTGAAGCTGATGTCTCTTTACCATATGATTT
This sequence comes from Raphanus sativus, assembly GCF_000801105.2. Lineage (NCBI taxonomy): Eukaryota > Viridiplantae > Streptophyta > Magnoliopsida > Brassicales > Brassicaceae > Raphanus > Raphanus sativus. The sequence continues at coordinate 34,252,401 of NC_079519.1, read as the reverse complement.
TCTTTTCACAAGAGCCTCAGATTGTCTCTGCGATACTTCAGCTATAGATGCTTGAATCTACAACGGTGAGAGAAACATACCTTTTTTAGATAGTAAAAAAAATATAAAAAAGAGAGGTAAATATCAACATTCTCCACAGCACAGCACAGACCTGCTTGTTACGAGCCTTGTCATCTTCATGAAAAGCGAATTCCTGTTAAATAAAAGAAGTGTAACATTTAAAAAAAAAAAGAAGAAGCAACAATCTGACTCTCACACAAGAAGGAAAAAAAAAAAGGGGTTGATGCTTTATACCTCTTCCTCATAGGTATCAATATTAGAGAATAAAGCAGCAATAAGAGCATCAAAAGTGGGGTCGTCTCTAAGAGAACGCCGGCTTGCACAACGTTTCCTGCAAGCGGGACATTCCTTGTTCCTGCAAATAATAATAAACTCAGAACGAACAAATGTAAAACTATAATATAAAAGTAAGAAACAAGTTGAGAGAGTGGTATTATTACCCCAATCTCATAGACTTATCAATACATTCCCTACAGAACCGGTGCAGACATTCCATCACTGTCCTTGTTTTCTTTATGATTCCTGTAAAGAAAGTAAAAAAAACAAAGAAACTCCTCCTATCATCAGCATACTCACAGAGTACTAATGGAGCTTAAGGATAAAAAGCTTCATTCCCAACATATTTTAAGTACCTAAGCATATGGGACACTGCACGTCTTTACGGATTTCCGCTGGATCAATATCTATAAATCTGCATGAAATTTTAAAAAAAATCCAGATATATAATTTAAACAACAAAAGTAGAGCTAGTTTTTTTAGAAAAAAACTGGAACTTGTAGATGCTATGTTATTTGACAGAAGAAAAAAAAACTAAAAGAGTTTTTTAAGACACTTTTGTACAACAAAAGTTAAGTTGACCAGTCTCAGGACCCAACATTACAGTTGCTGCTAGCAACTCTACATTTGCTCAACCACAAGAGCTGGGATGGTTTTTAGGGAAACTTGGAGCAGTACGGACGATATTAATTACAACATGCAAAAGCGCTAAGACCCATGGTTTCATCAGATTGTTATATCAGGCAGAGAAAAAAATCTCACATCTACTGGTTCCACCAAACGGTTTGAGAGTAACCCCCATTAAAAATAGATACTGTTTGAAACCAAATAGAGAAAGAGAACCAATTACAGCAAAAAACACATCTACAGAGAAAGAGAGTGGAGAAGAGGAATCGTACTCTGATTTGTCTCCTGATGTGGAAGATGGACTTTTCTCCTTAGAATCTGAAATAAAAAGAGAACCAAAACACAGTCTCACGTATATATACACAGCAAGAAGAAGAAGAAGCGTGAAGTACGTTTCCACGAGTACAAAGCAAACTTTACCTTCTTCCTCTTCTTCTTCATCATCTTCTTCCTCTTTCTCCTCCTCCTCTTCTTCTGCATCTTCATCATCATCTTCCTTATCTTCTTCGACGAGTACTTCTTCCTCATCCGCCTCGTCGCGTTTCACTTCTTCCTCGTCGTCCCCTCCTTGTTCGTCTTTCTTCTCAATCCTCGTCTCTTGCAGATCCTCTTCAGCCTCCGGAACAAATCGGTCGCCTCGTTGGTCTTTAGCTTCTTCGCCTTCCTCATCGGGAATCTCAGCCGCCTTCAAGCTCTTCTCCACAGGCATTGTAGGAGACTCACTGATCTTCCACGAGCTCTCTATTCTATGACAGAAACTAACAAAGCTTCCACCCTCTCTCCTTTCTCTCTCTCCTCTCCCTCTCTACACGTCTCTCTCTCTCTCTTTTCTTCTGCTGCGTTTGTGTTTCGGTTCGGTCGCGATATAGAGAGAGAGGAAAAATTGGGGGTGCTGACTGATCGAAATAATACTTGAGGGGTTTAATTTTCACTTTAGCGTATAGTATAAGGACGTAACGAAGAGGTTTCTAATTATCGTGGATCGCGAAGGGATCATTGAGGCGATAAAATTAGTAGACCGGGATTATTAATTTCATTAGACACTGTTACATATCGGCCGTCGATTCGCATGTGTAATAAAGTCCATTTTGCAAAGCCTATTTGCTCAGCCCATTTGTAGTTATGTGATTTAGTATAAGATTTTTTTAACACGATTTAGTAAAGATTGGTATTCGTTAAATCTAGGGATTTTAATGAAAGGATCTTTCAAGTATATATTAATAAAAATCTTCTCAAGTATCATCACATCACTTCAAAACTACAGTAAATTTTTTACAGCTGAATCAAGACCCCTAAAACAATTCGAATACACAAAATTGGTGGTAGAGTGAGTATCCACGGAAATAAAATGTTATGGTTGCATTCTTGTAATTTCTGCTAAATTTATCCGTTTCTCTGTCGGGTGTAAACAAGCTTTTTGAACTCTTAGTTTCTTCAAGGAGAATTGGATAGTATATGTTAGTTTAGTGATTCAGACACCATCTTAGCTATTTATGAACATGTTGCGAATGTTACTTTATATTTCAAATTGTAATCATACACCTATAGCCAAATTAGGACTTCTAGTTTCACGTGCAATTGTAAACTGATCATTGCAAACACATGTTTAAATTGCTTGAGAAGTTTAGGAATTTGATGGTCCATTCATTCCATCTTTGGAAAACAACAGTTTTGTTTTAATTGTCGTTGTAACAAAGCAAAGTGACGATTTACATAAAGTTTCTTTTTTTTGGAGCAACTACATAAAGTTTCTAAAATGAAGATTTAAGAGCTATGAAAATAGTAATTCACCAAGTTTTCATTTCTACAACGTCTATTATGAACCGGTAGAAGATCTATATGCAAAAGTTCAAGTCTTCAAGCTATATATCTAACTAAAATGCATAACAAAGTAAGATTTCAAAAACTTATTGCAAAAATAAAGTTCAACAAAAGTGGCCAACCAAACTCATGCAAAGAATAACTTTCTCATGTTCCAATATTATCAGATGAGATTTTTCCCATGCATTATTCACCTCTAAAGATCTTGTTTTCCTAAGAATTTTCAAAATGTCAAAATTATAAGTTTATTTTTAAATAACTGTTTTGTGCTTTAGCTATTGTCATTTGAAATAGCATTTTATAATTAAAAAAACTGTAATATTAAAATTCCAATGTTGATTCCTACTCCCAATAAATACTCAACATAGTAGGAATTATTCAAAAAAAAAATTCGTCAAAAAAACAGGGTTAATATAATTGCACAATAATTGATAAAAGTTACACAAAAAGTATTCATGATATGTGCACAACGTAACATTTCATACATTTGAGGATTTTCTTGCATAATATCATTAGGAAAAAGTTTATCTACAATAATAAACAAACTTTTTCTCTAAACTTCAGTCAGTGATGCGATCACAAATTTTCAATAGTTATTTCACCACTACTTGGAGGTTTGGAATCACAAAAACCAAAATGTGACTGTTTAGTATGTATTCATCTATATAATGAGCAGTTAAGCATCTATATAATGTGCAGTTAAACATATATATTGGATTTTTTCAGCACCAGTCCCCTAACATATGACACATGGATATAACGAAGAGTGTTGCTTCCAATCATCATTACCACTCTTATATAGCTTCATGTGGGTCATCCTGGCTACAACGAATAATTGAGACTGAAACTCGATCTTAAGCTTCTGAATTAAAGTTTTTCTCAATGTTTCTTAGGCTTTGAGGTGTCTACTGACATCTTTTCTTAACTGAGTTTTATGTTTTTCTTTGATTTTGTTGATTATTTGAATTTGGGTGATCACCCCCCCCCCCCCCCCTTTGGTCATTATGGCATGTACTTTGTCTGAACCATCGTGATTCTTTTGGAAGTTAATTTAATCAGTGTTAAAAAAAACACCTCGTGTTTTCTAAAAGCTCCTTCATACAACCGGTCTAATCACTGTATTAATAATCTATATTGATTATCTCTTTGAAAACAAAAAAAATTGCAAAGAAGATGATACTTTTCTGCGATCCAAAGTTGATTTGAGTAACTTTTTGTCCTATCTTCCACATTTTTAGGACTTTTATCTTATGAGTATAATGCTGAATCCAACTATTTGTTCTAAACAAAAATTTAGCAAAAAAAAAATCATGTTTTGTAAAAACGTCTTTTTAGTTTTTCTTTCTTTTTCGTATCTCTTATTCTCACCAAATGCAATAGTTTGTGACTTTACAATTTGGATTCGAAAACTTATCTCTAACCTCAATTTTTCATAAACATGATCATACACATATATAGTCCTACTATGACGACAAAAAAAAAGACCACAAAAAAAAGATAGTGCTACTATAAACATTTGTCACAAATTTCTTCAAAAATACATGTTCTTTCAAAGTGGAAAAAATCATGATGTTTAATTTTAGTGTTTTATCTTGTATTTGAAATATTTGTGGAACATTAATATATAACAAATAGTTTATTTTATACTGAAAGTTGCATCATCTACAACCCAATACATCTCATTTTCTTAACAACACTAACAATAAAGGATTGGTTTTTAGCGTGTGTGGTTCACTAATTAGTCTTCTATATTTCACAAATTCTCTCAAATATAAACTTCATTTATGTGTAATAACACTAACAATAAAGGATTGATTTTTAGCGTGTGTGGTTCACTAATTAGTCTTCTATATTTCACAAATTCTCTCTAATATAAACTTCATTTATGTGTGTTTGAGTATTGGTAGAAAATTTTCTTTCAGATTTCAGAAAACTTTAGTATCAAATTTGTGAAAATATCATATCTTAGAGTGTATTATGATGATAATCAGGAATATATCTCAGGAGACCTTCTGACACAGTATCTGTGTATGAGAAAGATTTGTTATCCTGATTCTCCAAATGATCGTTCTTCTACTCCAAATGATCATCATTGTAATCCTTAAAACCTAAAGACCTGAATGGAAGTTTGCAACTATTAAGAAATATAGCAGTAGAAAAGTTTGTATGTTGTTGTACATAGTATATGAGAAATGTACATGCATGTATACACAAAGATCTTGACCAAAAAAAAGTATACACAAAGATCGAACTCTATGATGAGTGTATAAATGTTATACACATCTATGTAATCACAGAGCTGTGCTTTTTTATAAAGCCAACAATCTTAAATATCTATTATAATTACTTTTTTCAAAATCTAGGAATCAGATAAAAGCTTATCATCAGACTCTTCTTTGATACAAAAAAAAGACTCAAAACTGGTTCTGTTTTTGTCCTATCCAGCCAAATAAACCAAATCATTTCAGACACATGATTCAGTTTCTGGATTGTTTTGCCTTCTGCCTGGTGAATTCCTGGAGTTGCCGGTCATGTTCTTCCAGCATCTGATCAACTTTACTTGGCTGAGCCAGCAATGGTCCCGACATGTACATTTTGTTTTCCTCAGAATCATACTACACGTTAAAAAAAAAAAAACACAGAGGGATATAAACCAAAACGTAAAGTAAAAAAGAAATAAAGAATCTCTGAGATTCACTTACCCAAGATTGGTCATTTGGGATTCTGATTTGCCTCTTACTATTACCCATAGTGTCAGCCCTGTTGAATGTTCTCAAGTTCTCCCTTTGCTGATCCATGATGACTTGATTCGAGCCAGCTGTGCCTACCATACTTTGTCCTCCTCCTCTGTATGAACAAGGGATTGCATTGTCCTTGGCGTGTGTTAACCGACCATGATTCCTGTTTTTCATCATCGGACCAGAGTGTGAGACTCTTCCACTCGTTGTATTGTTGCTGGTCATCTCCTTTGTAATATGCATTTGTCTTGTTGAATTACCCAGCACACACGTTCTTAGATAAGGATTCTGCTTCAGCCAACAAGTGTTTTTTTTTGTTTAGTTAAGATTCTAACGGATCACAAAGGTAACAACAACAAACCATAGCAGACCAAAACCTCTCTGTTACCTCCATAGCCGCTGTGAGTGATGGATTAGCTTTTTTTACAGGCGGGATAAGTTTCCTCTCGTGTGATCGTCTTGTCTGAGAGTCTTGTCTTTCATGCTTCTCCTGTGCGGGACGTTGTTGTTGTTGTCTCTTTGCATCTTCGCGGAGTTTTGCATCAATCTCTTTGCTTGGAGGATATTTTGGTAGAGAAGATGGATCACAAGCTAACGGCTGTGTTCTAAAGTACTGCTCATCCATCAATAACTATGTGTTATTCAATGATCACAAAATAGAAAAAAAGGTAAAAATTAAACATTAAAGTTAAAAGCAAAAGCACCTCACTGTCAAGAGCTCTAGCTGCAGAGCCTCTCCGATCCGGATCTATGGAGAGTAAAGCCTCCAAAAGGGAAAGAACACTGGTAGGCAAGTCCTTGAACATATCTGCTACACGTCGTCCATAAGGATGGGCAGGTCTAAACGCAGCTGAAGGTGGTAGCTTCAGTTTCCTCCAGTAATCTTCTGTTGGTGAACCACATAGCTTAAATATTTTATGCAGTTGCTCCACCTAGAAAACATTATATTATAAGTCAGCTTACTGGAATATGGGTAGATTTTTTTTTTATGGAAATAGTGCATGTCACGTATCGTTCCCCTGTCCCTAGAGGGCCTAAGGCCTAAATATTAATTCTCCAGTGGCCGACACTCGAACCTGGTGGCTTTACCGTACTGAGCTTTTGTCCTCAAGTTAATCACCACCAGACCACAGTTAATCACCACCAGACCACAAGCCCTGGTTAGCTCTAGATGGATTTAAAAGTGTATGTACCTCTGTTTTCCCCGGGAGGATCGGTTTTCCGGAGTATAGTTCACCTAAGATACATCCTGTGCTCCACAAATCAACACCAACACCGTAATGACAAGCTCCAAGAAGAAGCTCTGGTGGTCGATACCAAAGAGTCACAACACGACTAGTCAGTGGAACCCGGTTCTCCGGGTCGAAAAACGTAGCTAAACCGAAATCCGCTATCTTCAAGACTCCATTACTATCGATCAGTAGATTCGATCCCTTTATATCACGATGCAGGACACCTCGGCTGTGACAATGGTGAAGCCCGCTTAGAAGCTGTTTCATGTAACATTTAACCTAAAAGACGCAGTAGCAGAAGTTAAGTTTGATATATACAGTACTGAGAAGCAATGTATAGTAGTTTTAGTTTTAATACCTGAGGCTCAGAGAACTTGAAACCGGGTAATGAAGCAAGTCCAACTAGATCATGATCCATATACTCGAAAACCAAGTAAAGAGAAGATGAAACAGAGGCAGTGATCAAGCCTTCTAACTTAAGTACATTAGGATGATCAAGCCTTCTCATAACAATAATCTCTCTAGCCATAAACTTAACACTCTCTAAATCGCTGAGATCAAACCGGACTCTTTTAAGTGCAACGATCTTGTTGTTAATAAGATCACGAGCCTTGTATACACTGCTATAAGTGCCTTGACCAATCTGCAAATATATATAAAAAAAAAAAGATATCATTTGAACCGGTAGATATTGGAAAAAAAAAAAAACAGAACATGATTTATTACTTTCTCGAGTTTCTCAAAGGTACTAGCACGTCGTGGGGCCCAATCCACAAGTGCTTCACCGGCCACGGAGACTAGCCAAGCAGGCCATCCTGCAGCCACTTGTGCTTCAACGCTAGTAGTGTCTCTCTTTAGTTCCTCATGTGGAGTTGTATCTTCTTCGTCTTCGTCTTCATCCGTGTCACCAATCTCTGAAATCTCCGGATGCTTCTCAGAAAACCTACTTGAACCGAACTCAACTTTGGCGTCTCTGCAGCTCGGCCTATCTTCTTGCTCCTCTTTGCTTTGGCTAGAATCATCGATCCTCCTCGATGAACAACTTTGCTTCTCTGATGATTCCTTCCTTTGTTGTTGATGATGATGATGATGATGGCGTCTCTTCTTCTTGGAGATGATGCAACCCATGAGTGTTCCTTCCTCAAGAGAGAATCAACTCTTCACTACAGAACACAACTCTAATGCCCCGGAGAGACCGAGTTTCACCATCAACTCAAAACCCAAAAAACCCCCACGACACACTGTAGAATTACAGAGCAAAGAAACAAGAATCTGATGTCAAATTCTGAAGGAAAAAAACGAGCTTTATGAAGAAAAATCAAAACAGAGGGAGTGGAATTCAAAGGTTGGACCTTGGAGAGGATTCAGATGATGATTGATTGATGATCGATGTTTTAAAGACTTTATATGAAACAGAGATAAAGGGAGAATAAAAGAAAGATTGGATTTTTCTCGGTTTCAGATTGGTGTCATTTGACCGATTAAACACTGCATTGACACAGAGACAGAGAGAGATGTGTATATTATATAATATATATGTATACGTGTTTAATCATACAGTTAACACAGGCAAACCTACGTCAACTGATGAGAGACTTTTCTCTCTCTCACTTATTTTTCTTGTCTAAATTATGCTTTTTTCTTTTATGGACATGAGATATATAGCCAAATTTGTTTTATTGACTTTCTTTTTTCCATAGTTTAATTGGTGTCTATGTTTTACTCATTTTTGTAAATGAAAATATGAGTATATGATCATGTTTTTCAAAATCAATTCTTAAAAGTACGAAAGTATTTTGTGTTATACTCTATTCATGGATTTAAAGATGTGAACAAAATAACTGTTGTGATTATAAGAATTCATAAAGACTCTTTACGTGTGATAAAAATAAGTGGAATATTTTGTAGAGCTCTAATAAAAATATAAGTTTACTGAAAGAAAGAAATTGTTTATAACTCCTCATAATATTAAACAGGAAAGGTTTCAAATATAGTTGAAAAGAAAGAGAAAGCAATTTCAATATTTTATTAATCCCTATAATATATATAGATATGAGTCTATGACTTATGAGGATTTAACAAAGGCCCTATAATTATGAATTTCAAATATTATTTTAAAATACAATAAAATTAAATTCAATTTTTTTTTTGAAAAATAAAACAATGTTAATTCTTCTGTTTGATTTTTTTTTTTTAAATTAAAATAATTTATGTGAGTACAGTTTTATAACACTTTCTCAACTTAAACTACATATTATATATGTTAGTAAAAATAAGATTCCTAATATCATATTTAGAATCTTATTTAGAGTTGGTTATGGGGCGGATACACTGAACTTTCTTTACACCAGTACTAATAAGACGCTATAATAGTATTTTAACAAATTATTATCTTAAAATCTTAATTTCCAATAGATTTTATCCTTTCAAAATCTATAAGAGCATTGTTGGTTCCCTCAAAATAATAGGTAGTTTTATTTTATTTTTTATGATTATATATGTTTAACAATTGTATTACTAATATTTTATATACCATATTTTAGTACTTATTTATATTTTTAAAAATATTTTAACTGAAAATATGTATTAACTTCTTATAATACTTACAGTCATATTTAAATAATTATTTTAATATTTTAAGTAATGTTTTTATTTATAAAACTTTAGTAATTATAGTTTTTTGACGAAAAACCTCGTAACTATAGTTAAGTTAACTAATAATATTATTAAATACTAATATATAAATTATTCTAAAAATAAATTTATGAGCGATCGAATCCCATTCTCTCAACCTTTTATTTTAAGAGTGATCTGATTGTTCATGTTTGGCTACAAAACGACTGGCATTTATAGTATGGCTTTGATCCCAACATCAAATATCAAATTTCCATATTCATAATCGTTTTTTATATTTCTCTCATCTTTCTTAATGTTTTGGCGTACCTTCGTCTTTGTTGGTCTTGTCAGCCTTGATTCACTCCTTTTATTTTTTGCTAAATTGTAAATATCATATATGAAGAAAAGATTTTACACAAACAAGATCTTAAGTTTGACACATCTTGGCAAAAAAAGATTAAAAACAAGATGGACCAACAACATCCAAACTCCTTGGACAACCTATGAATATTAAAACATTTGCCAGATTCACTCCTTTTAAAACATTAGGTTTAGGAACTAATGACTATTAGAACCATTTGCCAGATTATATTGTTAGGCGGAGGCTATTTTCAGTTATCCTTATCCGGTATGTTCTACAAGCTTGTTGTTTTTGTAACTCATGTTGGGATATGATGTTCTATCTGTTTAGTTTTACAAATCCAATAGCAATTTTGAGAATATTCAAGATTACAAAATGTTGTTATATTTATGACATCTATGTTTACATCTATTTTCATTTTTCATAGGAAACATTAAATAACAACTGTGCTGATCTTTTCAAATAGAAAAAGCTATTATTTCCAATACCCAGTGAAGCTTGTTTCCTTGATGTCTATACTTTCTTCAACATCGGAAAAGGAGTTTTCTACTAAAGAGACGAATAATATCCAGTACGATTAGTTTTTCGTTAGACATTAAAAATATAAGATGCTTTTCATGATTCTTTGACCTAAGATGCAATGTTTATAGCACAATTTGTGACGAATAGTCGAATATTGGTGCGGTTACTATTCAGCAGATCAGATTTAAACCTGATGAAGATCACGTGAGTGTAATGGACATAAAAATGTACTTAGAAAAAGGTAACATCATTTTCGTAAGAACTATTTTTCAAACTAGGGACTTTTTCATACTAATACCATCATATTCAGAAAATAGAGAACTAAATTAAGGAACTGTAATTTGTATTATGAATTCATGTATAATATGTTCGTAATACTGTTCTTGGTTGACTTTGACATTTTGTGTGTTAGATTTTTGCGTTGAAAAAAAGACTGACAACAACGCAAAAAAACTCAGAAGCTTTATTAATTTATGGAAACACCAATCATAAGGCCCACCCAATTTGAACACCGATTATTTATCATCTTGAACTTTAAAAAATAACGATTTAATTTTATGAAATCTTCATTTATTTTAGTTTGACGGTCCATTGATAACAGTATGCTTCAGGCCTTCAACGATACTTGCTCATGCTCTTGTTGTTGTACATCATGTAGTGCAACTACAACAATAATATATACCCGGCCCACAGGTCTACAACTACATGTTTGTAATCATTCAAAAAATACAATTGCAATTTAATTCGAAAGATTCACTAAGCTGGCTGATAATATCTAAATATTGTTAGACAAACTTTCTCTGTGAACCAATTCATAGAATTATGAATTGTCCACAGGTTTAACAAGTCCAAAACACAGACGACAGACGAAGAAGAAGGCAAATACTTGGAAGAAAAGAAGCGATTGTTTCCTTCCAAGAACTTAGGTAGGAGGATAGGATACCACAAAATACTCTTTAACTTTTCTTTTTTGACTGATTTTTAACTCTTAACTTTCTTTCACGACACAAAAGACCTTTCACAACTCTATGTGGTCTTAGTTTAACATTTCTGCAACCAAAACATTCATTACCAACGTGTTTTAAATAAAGCACTTTGGCCCATGAATCATATTGGCAACGTGTTACAATTTCAGTCTTTAAAAATTATAAGAGTTGTTGCTTTTGTTTTGTTTTGCACACCATCATTGACTCCTTCCTATCTTACGCTCTCCACCTCTCATCAATGTACCCTGGAATTTTTTTATTCTATATATCAGACCATGTATACAAATGCAAGAGAACTTTGCTTGTGATAGAAAAGTTTTTGTAGAATAAAAAAAGAAACTGATGGGTTTCTTCTCGATTATATTTAGCTGCTTCACAAAGAACTCATCTAGATCTCGCGATTACATCTGCGACGGTGGTGTTTGTGTTCTACGAAGCTCCAACAATCCGACACTTGACAAGGGTTAATACATCTCTACTATCTCAGTTCTTGAAACTTGTTTGTAATCTGCCTTGCTCTGTATTTTTTCTCTTTTTTCTTTTATTTTCCTAGAATGCAAATTGAATGAAATCTTTATTAAGGAAGGCACATATCTGTTATCCAATATGGTCTGAAAATATCAAGAAATTATTAAGATAGTTTTTATTTGATCACTTATATACAGTTATTAGGTGAAACTTCAATACCTATTAGTCCATTTGATCGTTTCCTTTTTTTTTGAGAAGTTGTTTTTGTAAACTGGAAGACTGAATTCAAACTGAGCCGATTTCATATATTGTCTTGGTCCAAGAAGCCGCCTCGAAACATGTTGTTTGTTGAGCGACTAGCTAGTCTCTTTTTTAGTCTACAGAGATGCTGGTGAACGAGATCACCAGCACGCAAGACCACACTTATTCCCATGCACCTCACCGACCACTCATCCAAGCGTTCCTTTTCTCACATTAATTCTCTTATTCTCTTTACGGAGTTGCTCTCTAAATCCGCCACTCTCTTTACCTCTCCTCCTAGTCCTTCCACCAACACCGGTGAGTTGTTTTCGACCAAATAAATGGGTGCTTTCTCGGAATTAATAACACCACCAGCATACATTTTCCGACTAAGTTTTGGTTCTGTGATAAATTTGGTTATGGTGAATATTGCTTCAGCGTAGGGAATCTGAGCTGGGGAGGTAATTAGAAGGATGGTGTTTCATAAAATTAGACTTTTTTCACTTTCTGTTCTTGTAAGTCTTTGCAAAGATATTAACTAGTCTGCTTCTTTACTATTCTTTCTGTTTCATAATATTAAATAGTTTAAAAAAATTTGTTTCAAAGTAATTTTCATATTTTAATATAATTTTGTGACCAAACAGGTTAAACTTATATTAAATTCTACTTTTCTAAAGATAATAAATTTCTTAATATTATTTTTTTGAGGTAAAATTACTGATACCTTTTACATGGTAAAAAAGGAGGGAGTGTTTATCTTCTTATGTTCCTATGTTGCTTCAACCTAACATGAAGCTCTCAAGCTTCTGAAACATTGCTCCACCTTATGTATGAAGTGAACATTTACTAACAGTCAACCTGGAAGAGTGACTGTAACTTGCTGTCAAAAGTATTGAAGCAAAACATTTTTTTTTAACACAGAGAGCAACATATGTTTACTAGTAAGAAAAACAACATTTTAGTGGAACTTAGAACCTCTTGACATCATCATCTTCTTTTCGAGTCTCCTTTGCCTTTTGCGATAAATCTTTCAGGCCCTTGTTAACATCATCCCGGGCCCTATCCTCCTCCTCACCAGACCCAACCACCGCCTCTGTAACCTTCTGAGCCGTGTTCTTTGCAGCCTCCCACGCATCTTTCACATGTTAAGCTAGATGGGCTTCACACTTAAAACCAATTGGTGATTAGTGGAGTGGTCCATCTATCTTATATATGACTAAGGATCCTTTCCAATACCCGATGTGGGACACTTTGTGTCTAATACGCCCCCTCGAGATGATGGCTCTCTGAGCGTCAATCTCGGAATGCTCGGGCAAAGATCGATGGGCCAACTTTAGGCCAGATCGATGAGGATCGGGCTGGACTGCGTGGATCGGGCTCTGATACCATGTTAAGCTAGATGGGCTTCACACTTAAAACCAATTGGTGATTAGTGGAGTGGTCCATCTATCTTATATATGACTAAGGATCCTTTCCAATACCCGATGTGGGACACTTTGTGTCTAATACGGTCTCTACAGTCTTCTCCCCGACATCTTGAGCCTTTTCCTTCAACCCATGAGTCATATCCTCTGCCCTCTCCTTGCTCTCTTCGGCATAATCTTTGCTCTTTTCTTTCACATCATAAGCTTTGTCCTTAGCCTTCTCTTTTGTCTCGTAGGCTTTATCAGCTACCCTGCTCGCTCCTTCATTCACTTTATCCTTAGTCTCTTCCGCATAATCTTTGGTCTTTTCTTTCATATCATAGGCTTTGTCCTTGGCCTTCTCTTTAGCCTCGTAGGCTTTATCAGCTGCTCTGCTCGCTCCTTCGTTCACTTTCTCCTTGGTCTCTTCCGCATAATCTTTGGTCTTTTCTTTCGCATCATAAGCTTTGTCCTTAGCCTTCTCTTTTGCCTCGTAGGCTTTATCAGCTGCCCTTCTCGCTCCTTCATTCACTTTATCCTTAGTTTGCTCTGCATAATCTTTGGTCTTGTCTTTCATGTCAAAGGCTTTCTCTTTGCCAGCTTCCGGGTACTCTCCAGATTCTTCTCTCCATTTCTTTGAATCATAAGCTAAATCAGCCCTTGAATCTCTCGCCTTCTCTACCGGATCATTTCTTCCCTATTCAAAAAAAATCATTGATCGTTCTTTAATATTGTCAGACACGTTAACCTAATATCACCTTCTTTAATATTGAGAGAGCCTCTTGTGTAGATCTCAAGGGTAGATGTTGATACAAGAAGGGGGGGGGGGGGGAGTCATAACTAATGATTACCCGTAAAAGTCTGTAAATCAATTTAATTTCTTGTCATGCACGTCAACCTAATTATTTCATTTTAAACTTTTTTTTAACCACAAGATTATTTTATTTTAAACTTATACGAAAATATCGAACACCTTTACAAAAAAGGACTTGTATCGCACATAAATTTGTTTACATATTTTTCTTTTAAAAATCCCAATTTTCTATTAAGACTATAGAAAATTCACACAATTTACATAAAAATTAAAATATTAGTTCTGTTTTATATACTACCTTAGAATGGTCATTAACCGATGAGGCGAAAAAGACACGAGAGCTTTTCCGTCCAACCACCACCGCAAGAGGTCTCGGAGGAGCTCGGCTTATAGAAAAAGCTCTGAAGAGACCAAAGAAAGATGTTCTTGTTAGTTGCATAGCGGTCACCATTTTGATCAATAAAGAGAAAACAGTTTCTTCTGAGTTTGGCTTTTGAAAATGTTTTTGTTTTTCTGATTTTTCTTTTCCGAACCGTCGCATTTCTCGTGTGTTTGTCTACGTTGCATACTTATAGAGCCACTAAAGACAGCTGGCAGCATGAACTTGACACGTGTTTCTCAATTGACACGTGTCCTACAGTTTTGCGTTCTCCCTCCGCTCTGACCGACTTGTTTAACCACTAATGAAGCTTGTTCGTCGCAAAAAAGTTAGAGATAATATTTGGTTGTTTTATTAGCAAGTCTAATGTGGATCAAGTGTCATTCATTCGAATTTGAGTTGGGCCAACATTGGACTTTGTCTGTTGAGCTTCATTTTCATAATGAAGACGTTGAAGTCTAGATACATATAACGGATCGCTCATTGTCATTTCAACATATTGTAACAGAGAAAGCCATGCCAACTATGCATCGTAATCTGATATCCTTTTAGCTGTTTGGAGAAGTTTGGATGTAAGTGTGAAGAAGATTCAGTATCAAGTTCTTTAAGGATGGTAAGGAAGTAATTTTAGGAGCATAAACCGATGGGTAGTATATGGAAGGAATGGTACTACAAAGAGTGTCTTGCTCAGCTAAACGAACATTTGACTCGGCTAAGAAATGGCATTTTAGACTTGAACATATGATTCAAAAGAGACTGGAGATTTTGGCTGAATAAGGTTACTCAACAGCCAAATACATTTCGAGTTCTGCTAGAGTTGTGTTTTAGGAGACTCGCACAAGTTTCAAGGGAAACATATCTAAAGACGTCTTAGAGTTTGTACATTTTGCTTTGTGGGGCTCTCCATCTGTTGTACCAAAATCGATTTTATGAGTCGAATTTATGAGAGATAGAAATTGAAGTCATGGTCTTCTCATTACATAAATATCAAATCAAACAACTAAGAACATTATAGATCAAAATATATAATAGAGAGATAGTAGAAGAATCTTAGTTGTTATAGCTTTAAAATAATATCTACCTATATAAAAAGACAGTTTGTATCTTTTAATTTCCCAAAAGAGGAGCTTCATGGGAAGGAGACGACTCAATGGTTCCTAATATGTCAACTTTGGCTTCCTTGGCTTTCCCCCACAACACCATATAAAAGCCTACTGATATCAATATTCCTCCTATCAAACTGTATAGCCAAATATAAACCACGAAAATTGAGAGGTGAGATTAGCATAATGAGATTAAAAACATTACCAAAGACAAAGAGAAGCAAAAGAAATATGTTATACATTCCTAGGTAGATGGACTCGCTCAGGAAAATGGTCGTTGATGCGGCTGCGATTAATATAGATAATGGTTTGAACATCGACAAATACATTGGTCCCTTGTAAATCACCGCCCATGTATGTGTAATATAGTATCCTGAATTCAAAATACCCTATGAAAAAATATAAAGAACAAGAGTGAGTTAACAAACATTTAAGATGTAGTATTATATCACATATTATTTGACCAAAAAAAAAAATCACATATTGATGTAAAAGTTACCGTTGCTACAAGGCTAATCAAGGTTTTGTCAAATCGTATGATGATCCATGCCTGTGAGCCACGACCAAAAAACTAACGAATGCACACACACAGACAACGCAAACATTGTGTACGAGCGTTACAACGACAGTAGATGGATATTGACTCATTGTGTGTGCCTATAAATGACCGAGTTTCTAGTTATCATATATTATATCTTGTTTATTGTATTTTGCATCTGAATTGCATAGAAGATGTGATGTATGTACCATAACAAGGTAAGAGAAGGAGTAAAGAATGTTCTGAATAGCAAGAAGGCCACCTCCAATAACCCAATCCGACTGTAAAGACATAAGCACTGGACCATGGTACAGAGTAACCACAAGTGCACCTACTATAGATAATAGTGTCCCCAACACTTTGGCTAAACTACTCTCTTTTCTGATCGATACTTTCTCCATTCTACATCGGTAAGTACGAATTAGTATACAGCAAAAGATACTTTTAATCCTTTTTCCCTTACTATAAAAAAGATAATGTGAATGTTATTAAAAAAGAAGTGATGTAGTCCAAAGTCAAATGAATTATATGCCTCATACCTAATATATATATAACGTTTGTTTTTTGACCAAAAAAAAAAAAAAAAAAAAATATATATATATATATAACGTTTGTTTCCACGCGGTTAGTAGTGATCTCCGCACGTCATTCAGTGATATTAAAAAAAATTGTACACATTTTTCATTCTTATATTTAAAAAGTACACATTTTCCATTGTTAAATAAAGTAAAATTCATTTTCAAACCTAAAACAAATCTTGTAGATCCGTAAGTTACTTAGACATATGTGAGATAAACCATAGAGATTTATTCATTTTCCCTTTTTCAACTCATAAAATTATAAAGTCCTAAAAAGTAAATTGAATTAAACTATTTAATAACTCCTTGAAAATAAATTACCGGAAAATTACGGCGAATATGAAGGTAAATGCAGGATTGACATTACTCATGGCTGAAGATAAAGTAGGCGAGCTGTATTTTATCCCATTGTACCCTGCGATTTGGGCTGCACTTCTGTTTTTTTTTTCAAAAAATCACTAAATAAAAGTAATCCTCCTACACATTAAAAGAGAAGTCACTTTAGTGATTTTTGCTTAGGTGGCATTCATAGAGAGCTTCTAGGATTAATTCTCTTAATCTTATTGGTTGAATTTTTGATAATTTCTTTTTCATTTATTTTTTATAATCGACCAAACATTACCAAATTTGAATCCATATAATTAATACGGTCTTATTAATATAGTATATTTGATCGACACAAACATTACCAAATTTGAATCCATATAATTAATACGGTCTTAACAATGACATAATTTATGGACAAGGCATTCATATTAGAAATTTGGAAAGCTTCTCAAATATAGAAATTATAGAAAGATTAATAATATTTTATTTCTTACTTTTAATATTTATAAACTATAAAATATAATGAACGAAATTTTATATAAAATAATTATAATATTTTTATACTCTACTTGATGAATTGTATTCGAATATAATTATATAATAATGATTTTAAATATTAAAAAATCCAAAAATGTTTATTAACATTATTTTTAAATTATTTATTGTTGTTTAAAGAATAAATTTATCAGAATTTTAAAATAATTTACAGAATGTTATAAATTATTTATAAAAAATAAATTTACTATATATTGATTGAGAAGTCACATAAGTGATTTTTATTACGTGTCGATCATAAATGAACTCTTAATTATTATAATTTTATTGGCCGATTATTTTTAATTTTATTTATTATAATCCTTCTATATATTAAAAGAAAGTACATTTGCCAGCTGGCACTCTCACAGCCTTTCTCATAAGAATTCTATCGATTCTATTGGTTGATTTTTTAGAATTTCTTTTTGATTTATTTTTTCCATCGACACTACTAAAAAGGGAAGCCCTCTAAATACTTACCTTATTTTGTAATTTCGATATATCATTTAATTCATCGATCCCACTATAATAGAAAAGTACCATTGAATACTAATTGCAAGGAAAAATAATAATTTAATGACCAATTAACATCACTTTTCAAATGACTTACATAATATTATTTATAACTATTTATGGTAACTAATTGTCGAAAGTATGATATAAAGCCATTTTATTAATTCAAATAAATATTTTAGATTCCAAATGGTTTACATAATATTATTAATAACTATTTATGGTAACTAATTGTTGAAAATATGGTATATAAAGTCATTTTATCAATTCAAATAAATATTTTGGTTTATTATTTTATGTAGTCTATAGATATATAAGAATATAAAGTCATTTTATGAAATCAAATAATTTATTTTAATTCATTGATCCCCCTATAAAAGGAAAGTAACATTGAATACTAATTGAAAAGGAAAAAATAATTTAATCCCCCTATTAACATTACTCGCGCAAAAATATTAGTTAATACATGTAATAATTAGTTTCCTTATTACAAATGGGAAGAATTCTGTTGATCTTATTGATTGATTTTTTAGAATTTATTTTTTTGATTTATTTTAATCATCGACACTACTAAAAACGAAATCACTTTAATACTTAAATTTTGTGTTTTCTCGATTCAAAGAACATCTTTTTGCGATCATTTCTCTGTTTAACTCATTAAATACTCACTAAATATTTTAGATCTGAGAGAAACAAAATTAATTGACAAGATATTTTCTCTACTAAAATCATGCATTTAAAACTTAATATTTATGGCGAGACTTGTCAACCAAAATTCTTGTGCAATCTATTCACGAGATATTCTCTTTTAGCTTTATCAACAAGATATTCCAAAAATAATATTACGTTATAAATATAAGATTTATTGAGAATTTATTAAAAAATTCTACTTCTTAGCTTATCATCTAAGCTAAATCAATGAGAAACGTCCACCAATTTACTATAAATAAGACATCCACAGTAGAAGAAACGAAATCATTGAACTTTGTATTCTAAACTTTTAATGTTAATAATGTTCTGAATTTTTTTTCTTCTTATTTTAGAACATTAAGCTTTTATATTTCATGAGAGCTGATTTTTCTTTTGGTTTATATGCAGATACCCTATTATGATGATTTATCCACTGAAGCTATATATCGATTTGATTGTACACCTCTTTGATATATCATTTCGATAACATCTTTGTTCCTCAATCTGGTAAAAAAAAATTACTCAATTTGATAACATCTCTCAGTTATATCATTTCAATAGCATTTTTTTGTGTTGCGAATACTTTTTTTTTATTAGTAGAATTATATTATTGTTTAGAATTATAAGCTTATATATACACATATTGTTTTTTGGTTTGCTGATTGTGATTTTGTTTTATATTTTTTCAGAGATGATTTGACGGAAGTGTTCATATTTCAGACCTCTAAGAGTTCATCATTCCGGTCTTGCAAAAGATGTGCGCTTAGAATGGTATTTTCTCTATTGTACATCAAAATTGGATAATCACATTATATTTTTAAAATATTAGTAGGATGGTATTTTCTCTACTGAAATAATATCTTATTTCCTAATCTCATGCTTTAATATTTAAACTGTAAGGGTAAGATTTTTTAATTAAATCATTAGTGTAAACTATTCCCGATATATTCTCTTTTTTATTTTTAAAATGTAATTTTAATAACAACTAGAGCTTGACCCGTGCGTCCACACGGGTTGTTATTTTCATTTTTATATAAATGAATATTATTTAAATGTTTATTGGTTTATATTTTAAATATTTATCATATTTTAAATATTTTATAAATACAACAAAGAAAATAGTGAGCCGTGCCCGCTACTACACTTTTGACAAAATATTGACCTATTGATATGTTTGAATAATATTTCTTTTAACATGAAATTATTTTTCAAATGTAATAAAAAATTTAAATATTTTGATCAGATATGTAAAATACGGTGAGATTTAGATACATTAGAAAAAATATTTGGTTATAAACATTAAACATTGTTATACAAAGATATTTAAATTTTCTTGTTGAAAATAATTTATAGTAACTGAAATGATTAAACGTATATGTTAGAAATTTTTGAAATATATATAATCTTAAGTGAGATTAAATTATATTAAAAATAATATTCACTTACAAATATTTCATATTGTTCTATAAGTTGTTTAAAGATATTTAAATCTTAGCATATATAAATTTTATTGTTCAAAATAATTAATGGTAAGTTAAACATATATTTTAGGAATATTCATAATATTGTTTAATATCTAATTTAAACTTGATTTTTGTTCAAAATAATTAATGGTAACATTATCCAAGTTTTATATAGTTAAAATCGATATTAAATTTGAATATCCCTAAAAATTAGTTAATTGGTTTAAGGAAATATATTAAATACGAAAATTAATTTAAGTTTGATTTAGGAAATAGTTTAATAAATAGGAAAAAAAGATTCCTTAAAGATAGATTCATTTAATTACTTCAGTGGCATGTCATTGTAAACAAGTTGGAAAACTTAGGGATATTTTATATTTGTACTTCTGTTTTAATAATATAGATATATTCCATAAATAATCCTAACTTATAGGTAGATAAATTTTAAAGTTAATTTGAGAACATTCTGGTACATAGCTTATTGTGAAAGTTAAATATTTTAGTAAAGTCTAGCATTTTACTTACCTTTTGTGTTTTCTCGATTCAAAGAACATCTTTTTGAGACCCTTTTTGTGTTTAATTCATTAAATACCCACTAAATATTTTAGATGTCAGAGAAACGAAATTAATTGACAAAATATTTTCTCTCCAAAAATCATGCATTTAAAACTTAATATTTATGGTGAGACTTGTCAACCAAAATTCTGGTGCAATCTATTCACGAGATATTCTCCTTTAGCTTTATCAACAAGATATTCCAAAAATAAAATTACCTTATAAGTATAAGATTTATTGAGAATTTATTAAAGAATATTTTAAATAAATCTAACTTGCGCAAGAAGACTAATATTTAATTCAAATCAGCTTATGATATTGTAGATTTAATAACTTTCTTTATTAAATTTAAATATTTATTATGAAAAATTAATATTTTCTGCTTTTCCTTCTAAACATGTATTATACTTTATAATTGCTTATTATTTATAGTTACAATAGCATACTAATGAGATGAACCTTTTCTTTTGCAGGTCCTGATGTTGCAGTCATTAGGTGATATTTCCTCTGGTTCTTTGATTTTTCAGGAACTCCTTTGTCTAAAAGAAAAAGCCAAGAAGATCATGACAGTAGTCTTGAAGATCAACACTATGTCATTTAACAATTATATTATTTCTTATTTATTATTTAGTTCTCACAAATTACCTTGAATGAAAAATATGTCCATATTTATCACATTAATGATGATTGCAACATCACGTAACATATATTCATCATACTTAATTCAAAAGATTGATTGGTAATAATTAAAAATGATTTATGTTAACACATTAAATTCAAAAAATCTATATAGCAATAAAAAATGTAATAAATTGTACGAATATAATATTTGATACTAACTTATCGTGCAACCATATCAACACTGTTGTATATACATATATATATATCTTACATTTTCTTATGGTCTACATTTTAAGTTGCTTATTATTTTCAAAACTTAATCTAATGACGTTTTTTAGAAAAAATATAACTTCTTCTGTTATCCGGAAGGACGATGATGAAGAAAATATTGAAACTATTAAAGAAGCATGTTATTGGGCATCAGCAAAAAAAGATCTACGCAAGTTGTTTTGTGTCCTATTGCTAACACATAGTATCACAAATCCAGAAAACGTTTGCAATTGCTACTTGGGAAAAACTATCACAAGATATATTATGCAACCAAAGAAAAGGTACGGATAAACCAAGTTAGCTCATGTTTTTATCAAAATAAAATGTTAGTAGATCAAATTAATTTTTACATGTTCTTTCAGGCTTGTGTTTATCAGAAGATCAAATTAAGAGTTTATCTTTGGAGGAGATTGAATCAATCATGCATTTGAACGGAAGCTCATTGACGTTGTTTAAGTTTTGAAACGTGTTATCAATAGTATACTCTTCTATTGGTTAAGCTGTGGCTTTTGTTAGATTTTCTATTAATTAAATTTTTTGTTTTACTTTTGTGGAATTCGCGATATTGTAATGATATAAATCAATAATAAAGATATTTTTCTCACTATTAATAGGTGAGAGAGAGAGAGAGGCAGAGAGAGGGAGAGGGAGGGAGAGAGGAGGGATGGCGGAGGGAGGAGGGAGGAGGGAGGAGGGAGGATGAGAGGGGAGAGAGGGAGAGAAAGGGGGAGAGAGGGAGAGAGAGGGAGAGAGAGAGAGAGAGAGAGAGAGAGAGAGAGAGAGAGAGAGAGAGAGAGAGAGAGAGAGAGAGAGAGAGAGAGAGAGAGAGAGAGAGAGAGAGAGAGAGAGTAGTGTTTACGGTATATCCAAAAAAATATTGTATAAAAATATTGTATAATATCGAATTATTTTATATTGTACAATTGCTAACAAAATTTGACAATTTTTTGCAGGTTTCTATGGGATTTTTTTAATTCATAATTGTTCTTCTTATTTTATATTACTTATGGATTATATTTAAAAATTTTATCACATTTTATTTTCAGGTTTCTATGGGATTGTGATATCTATGAGATTTTTATCACATTTTTTTAATACATCACTATTTCCTGTATATTTTTCTTACATTTGTTTTTTTTATTAGTTAACTTTTATTAAAAACATACTAATAATGTTGATATCTTTTTTACTTTAGTTAACATTCATTTGTTTTATTCTTATATACTTTTGTGACTTTTTAAGTTTTTGTTTCAGTTTTATATTGAATTTAGTTCACATAGTTTATGTGTACATAATTTATGTTTTAAAACATAATTTTTCTTTTAAAAAATTAAGCGACAAATAGCCTAATTAAACCGATCAAAAAAAAACAAACCGAACCGAATATAAACTAAACTAGACATAAAGCACACCGAACTAGACTAAATATGGTTTACTTCAGTTGAAAAAAATATTAAAATCGAACTAAACAAACCAACCGAACTGAAAAAGTAACAAATTCCACCCCTACTGCCTTGGAGATTTGCGCAAATCATGTCTCAGCATTGAAACTCTCACTTGTTCTACCTTCTCTTACATTTGAACTCAATCGATATTATACAATATTTTTATACCCGCACAGGGTGCGGGTCGGTCACCTAGTAATAATTATTTGAATCAGCACTCTCTTATAAACACAATAAAAAAAAAAAATCTCAGGTATGTAGTATAAATCTGTTATATGCAATTCAAGAACACAACCAATAACTGGTTCTGAAACCTAGGGAAGATGTTTGGATTTAAATGCTAACGTATGGTTACCAAATAAATGAACTTACACAATTAGACCAAGAAGTCCCATTTTGTAAAGAATTAAAGAAGTCAGCGGAGGAAGAGATCTTGACCTGTAGAGATGATCAAGTTATATATAGAGAGCATGTTCTTATCAGAATCATGGATACAGAGTCATAAGAATGAAGAAAACCTGAAGGAGAAGAAGGCAAGAGGAAGAAGAAGAAGAGATCCAAAACCGTAGGAGTAGACGAGAACCACACATGGGCTAAGCCCTTTGGAAGTCAATGATTTGACCAAAGTGTTTACTCCTACGTTGGAAAACTCCGTTAACACCATTGCCATAAGGATCAAGCCGTCTCTGTTGCATAATCTCCCCTCAGCCATTTGCATCTCTCTCTCTCTATCTCAGTTTGAGATTTAAATATGAATTTTAGATTATTACAGGAAAAGAATGGTGAAACCTCTCAGTCACATAAACGATTACTTTGTCATTTGAATTTGTTAAGAAAAAAACTTTTGTTGATGGGCCTAAAACTAGGCATGGATAATTAATTAGTCACCATATTCGTAATTTGTTTATAGGTTTACATGTTAGAATAATAAAATAATTGTTTTAATAATTTGTTGGTGAGCTTTCTATTGAAATATGTTTGCATATGTACTCGAGCAAGATTATTGGTAGTCCTTAGGATTAGATCTTTAATACACATATATATGTTAGTATATATTATATAAGCGTATATATATGTGTGCTAAGGATTTTACGGAAACCAAAACCGAAAATTCCTTAAATAAGGACTTTCGGCTTTGGTTTCCGTAAAGTCTTTAACAAACATATATATACGCTTATATAATATATACATATACATATATGTATATTAAGGACCTAATCCTAAGGACTACCAATAATGATGCTCTAATGACAGTGCACATGCTGTCTCGTGACTCTTAAATTTTAGAATATTGTATCAAGCTTAAATTAACCATATTTGTCGGAAACTGTTTATCACGTTCTGGGCACTCGTTCATCTCTACCCTTTATCCTTCTTCTCTGCAAAGAGCTTAATTGATTCTTTGGCTGCAACATGTTCATACGTACTCACATTGGAGTCAAAGGTCACTCTCTTACGAGTTGGACTGTTTTCTCCTTGGCCTTCTTGTCACAGCAACTAAAAATGAGTGTAACACTACGTACCATACCATACAAAGCGTAGCAGGAAATCAGTACTTAATAACCTTGTAGATGGCCAATCCATGCAAAATTTGGATATTTTTAGTATACTCAAAGTTCAGAGAATGGAAGTCGGATACATATTGGAAAAAGATCAAATGTCATGGGAAATAACAATAAGATTGGAGTATCGTAACAACATATTCGCTATTTCTTCATTGCAGAAACACTCTTAAACTTGGCAATATATAAGAGCTAGATATCATTGATATCATTATCTTAAGTCCAAACGACATCACTGATATCATTATCATACAACCAAAACCGTTTGTAGTGACAACTCAACCTAGATCAGTGTAATATGGACCAAAAAAAACATCGATCACTTTCAAAATCTGAATCAACTAAACTAATAATTCAAGTAAAAGCATAAGCCATGTAATGAAACATTAAACCCAACAAAAAGCTAAAACCAGCCACTTGAATCATTTCTACCTCTTAAAACGCAAAAGCAACTGAACTTAAAGAGCATTCAAATCAGCAAAATTACCCGTTTTAGATCAAAATTCAAACAAGACTCAAAAGGTGCAACAATTCTTACACAATTGAAATAATATCTCTCTAAGATAAAGCATAAACCAGCAAAATTAACCGTTTTAGCTCTTAAAAAAAGAGCAGAACTTTAGAACATTTAAAAGGTAAAGAAACTCAAAAACAACTCTTTGACATTTACCATAATCAGGCCTCATCAGCGGGTTTCTTATCCTCTGAAGCTCCATTAGTTTCTGCTCCTGCTTCAGTGCTCTCTTCAGGTGGCTGAACCTGCTCATCCTCAGGTAGAGGCTCTTCCACATAATCATTCTCAAAAGCATCAGCCGGAACCTCGTAAATCCTAACTTGCGGCTTGGACGGATCCTTAACAAGAACATACTTCCCTTCACTCAGCTTCATACACAGATCAACGATCGACTTCACAATCCCCCACATGTTCAAAGTGTTGAGATTAATCTGCCCAGCGAAATCCTTCGGCTTATACCCCAGAACCGACAGTATCACATGGTTAAAATGGTCACGAGGATGAACCCTAGAAACAAACCCAATCTTCATCATATCCGCATTAGCCAAAAGCGCCTGAGCAGTCCACCTAGCCAACTTATTACCGTTGTTCTTCAGCTCATTAGCCAAAACCGCACCTCTCTGAGTCTCGAGCTTCTGCCTCCAGTCAACACCCGAGTATTTCGGATCAAACTCGTTGAGAGCGTTCAAAGTGAGGAAAGACTTCTGGTTGTTGAGATCAACAGTGCTCTGCAACTCACACCTAGCCACCAGGTACATGCTATCATCCAGCTTCCATCTCCTATACCTATAAGCAACAGAAGCATTCTCCTCACCTTCACTCACATTAGGTATCGGCTCATCGAACGCCTCTCTCTTCCCGTTCTTAACCAAAACCTGCTGAGCAAAGTTCTGATTAATGAAAGCCGCTTCCAAGCCTAGCGAATGAGCAGAGTTGATATCCTCCTTCCCTTCAGGTAAGGGCTCCTGAGAAGTCTCGTGAACCGACAGCAAATCAAGAGGAGAACCATCTCTCTTATCGAAGAAGAGCTTGTTCCCAACGCGCTGTATCACAAGATCCACGAGTAGACCGACCTCGGAGCGCACATGAGAGCTGCCAAGATCGCATCGGTTGCGAACACGGTGGCTTTATCCTCCTCAGCAAGACGCCTGATGACGTCATCGTCGCTGGTGGTGACTTTGAAGCTACGGTTCTTGAACCTCTCGAGCCTACGCTCGGCTTTGGGGGTGATGCGATCGTGGCTGCGGTCGTAGGCCTCGAGTCCGCCGCAGAGGAGGAGATCCTCGGGCTCCGGGACGGAGAAGGAGAGCTTGGAGAAGGAGGAGAAAGGGATCTGCTCGAGCATGTTCCACTCGGGCTGGATATCGACGGAGGATTTGTACGCGGCGGCCTCGCGGCGCTGGTGGTGGTGGTGGAGGTTGTTGCGGTTGTTGTTGTAGAGGCGATCGCGGCGTGCTCGGTCCTTCTCGGCCTCGCGCTTCTTGGCCTCGACCTCCTCGTCGCGGCGCTGGGGGAGCTGGTTGCGGTTGTGGAAGTTGTTGAACCTCCACTTGGGGCCGAAGCGAGGACGCGGCGGCGGTTTGCCGTCGACTAAGCGGAAGGCGGAGTCGTCTTCGGGGTTTCCGGAGGGGTTTGTTAGGCCGAAGCCTTCGTCCACGGCGAAGGCGGAGAAATCGAAGATTGAGGAGGGATCGG
This sequence comes from Raphanus sativus, assembly GCF_000801105.2. Classification (NCBI taxonomy): domain Eukaryota; kingdom Viridiplantae; phylum Streptophyta; class Magnoliopsida; order Brassicales; family Brassicaceae; genus Raphanus; species Raphanus sativus. Next base: position 34,225,450 of record NC_079519.1, on the reverse strand, counting down.
ATTTGGATCCGGTTGGGGGACGGGCGGAGGGGTTGGAGATGGATCGGGTCCAGTCGGCGACGCGTCCTAGCTTCTCGGCGCGGGAGAAGGAGGCTAAGGGAACGTTAGGGAGGAGATTCGCTGCCGCGACGCTGGTGGAGGAAGTGTCGGATGCGTCTGGAGGACCCCAGCCATCGGAGTTGAATGGTACGGTGACGGCTTCGAATGCTTCCAACACCATTGTGCTTGAGAGATTTCGTCGAGGGGAGGGGAAGAAGATGCGTTAAGTGAAAAAACACTTTTTTTATGTTAGCGACGGATGGCGGAAACCCTAGATTTGAGAACGACTTTATGGGCTAGTTAGTAGGCTTTTCTGAGCCTTAAAGCCCTTTAAGCTAACTTTGATAACCCAATTACATGGTGTTGGTCAATTCAGATTGGGTTATATATCAAATCGTAGATTTGTATAGGCGTTTACCAGTGTTTTGAAAACCGGATCGGACCGGCCGGTCGAACCGGTCCGACCGTGACTCGCTGAAGAAGCCGAGTCCGGTTCGGTTTAAGACCCAGATTTGAAAAAAACCGATAAAATCGGCTGAAAACCGGTAAAACCGGTGATCCGGGTTGATTTTAAAACCTGGTTCTTAAAATTTAACATATAATTAAGTGTTTTATATTATTACTAGCTAAAAATTAATCTTTGATAATTAATGTTCAACTATTATTATTTAATTTATTTTTTATTTTCTTAAGAAACAATGTAAAAATAGATTTTTGACTCTCATATACTATATATACTATATTTATTTTGTCATAGTCATAAAATTTGAGATGTTAGTTGTAAAAATAAATAAATATGATAATTGTAACTATAAATCATTTGTTTTTTCAATTCAGTTCACATAGTATTCATATATATATATATATATATATATATATAGTTAGATTTATGTTTGTTGTTTATTTTTAGTTAATGAAAAAAATAGAGAGTGTATTATATGTAGATATATAATTATATATATTTATTTTTCATAAATAGAAAACCCGGTTCAACCGATTGAACCGGTCCAACCAGTCAACCAGTAACTACACCGAGTCGATGTCCGGTCCGGTTTTCAAAACATTGGCGTTTACGTACCGATTTATACCGATTTATAATCGGTTTGCATCACTAATTGACCGTTGCTGTTCAAATTTTGATAAGAAGAAAGAATTACAAGTTGTCAGGCTCAATATTAGTTTTATTTAGACACTATTAGTCCTCAGATTATACACACTTGTTTCCTCTGTTTATTGTTTCTTCAAGTGATACGAACGCTATGTATTTGGAGTATGAGAATAACAAGCGGTGTAACCTTGCCAACTATCTGTTGCATATGGATTGAATCCCGGAAGCTCAATCTCTGCTTGAGGATGTAAGACAGTCTCTAGGAATCAATGGAAGGAACCTAACAAATCTTTTGACGGGATAGGGAGATGTCAGCTTACGCTCAGATCATAGAAATAAGCGAGAATGTGACACACAACTTGAAAGAACAAAAGCAATATTTTTCACTTGACGAAAACAATAAACCAATACACACGCAAACGTTTTAACAATCCAGAACGAATTTGGGTTTCACGAACAAAAGCACACAAACTGAAAAAAGCAAAACAAAAGGAGAGAATCTTTAAAAGCTTATGAATCAGACGAAGCCACTGACGACATCTCAAGCCTCATCGTACTCCTCTTCTTCCTCCTCATACTCCTCCTCACCGGCTGTCGCATCCTGGTACTGCTGATACTCTGCAACAAGATCATTCATGTTACTCTCCGCCTCGGTGAACTCCATCTCGTCCATGCCTTCTCCCGTGTACCAATGAAGGAAAGCCTTCCTCCTGAACATAGCTGTGAACTGCTCACTCACACGCCTAAACATTTCCTGGATCGAGGTAGAGTTCCCGATGAAAGTCGACGCCATTTTCAAACCCGTCGGTGCAATGTCACAGACGCTGGACTTGACGTTGTTCGGGATCCACTCCACAAAGTAGGACGAGTTCTTGTTCTGGATGTTCATCATCTGCTCATCCACCTCCTTAGTGCTCAGCTTCCCACGGAACACAGCGGATGCGGTTAAGTAACGTCCGTGGCGAGGGTCAGCAGCGCACATCATGTTCTTCGCGTCCCACATCTGCTGGGTCAGCTCAGGGACACTCAAAGCACTGTACTGCTGCGAACCTCTCGACGTCAATGGAGCGAAACCAACCATGAAGAAGTGGAGCCTCGGGAAAGGGATCAAGTTCACAGCAAGCTTCCTAAGGTCGGAGTTTAGCTGACCAGGGAAACGAAGACAGCATGTAACACCACTCATCGTAGCCGAGATGAGGTGGTTAAGATCACCAACTAGTCAAACCACAAAAAAACAAAGTCAGAACTCAAATCACATTTACATAGAAAGAGAGATAATCTATACTCACAGGTGGGATTAGCGAGCTTGAGGGTACGGAAACAGATATCGTAGAGAGCCTCATTGTCCAAAACCATACACTCGTCAGCGTTCTCAACGAGCTGATGCACAGAGAGAGTTGCATTGTAGGGCTCAACGACGGTGTCAGAGACCTTGGGAGAAGGAAACACAGAGAAGGTCATCATCATACGGTCAGGATACTCCTCTCTTATCTTAGAGATCAAAAGCGTTCCCATCCCAGATCCAGTTCCTCCACCCAACGAATGACAAACCTGGAAACCTAATTCAAACACCACCACCACCATTCCAAGATCAAGATTCAATACTCACTAACCAAGACCTAAACCAAATCTCGAGATTCAAGATTCAAAATCGTCTCACCTTGGAGACAATCGCTGTTCTCAGCTTCCTTCCTGACGACGTCGAGCACGGAATCGATCAGCTCAGCGCCCTCCGTGTAGTGACCTTTCGCCCAGTTGTTCCCGGCGCCGGACTGGCCAAAGACGAAGTTATCGGGCCTGAAGATCTGACCGTACGGCCCAGATCTGAGCGAATCCATCGTCCCGGGCTCCAGATCCATGAGGACGGCGCGCGGGACGTACTTCCCGCCGCTCGCCTCGTTGAAATACACGTCGATGCGCTCGAGCTGGAGAGGGGAGTCGCCGACGTACTGCCCGGTGTGGTCGATCCCGTGCTCGCCGCAGATGACTTCCCAGAACTTGGCGCCGATCTGGTTTCCACATTGGCCGCCTTGGATGTGGAGGATCTCTCTCATTTTTTTCTCCTTTTGGTTTGTTTCTCAGAGAAAATGAAATGAGAGGGGGACTCGTCTTTTTGTCGTTTGCGGAAATAGGTTTAGATTAAAATGGGTAATGATCTGCTATATATAGTTTACGTCTTTCTTTAATGAGTTTTTTACGGTGGTTATTTTCGAATGTGCCCTTGTATTTCGTTAGGTGTTTTAGTAATACCCTGATTCTTTTGTATGTTTAGGTTTCGTACTCTGTGCTGTATGACAGCGGAGGATTTCAAATTATCTCTGTCCCCACTTTGTCCGGAGATATTTTTGCTATTTTACCCATTAAAAGACAAATTTGTAATCATAGAGAATTAGTTTTCTTTTCCCCCTATTTATAAATGAAGGTGTAACGTTATGCCTATCTAAAATTATCTGCCCAACCGGTCCGGTTTTGTTCTCTCTTTGAAAAAAAAGTCGGTTTTGTTTCTTATGGATAATTATGCTGGACTGTCGACGAAATTGTAAGGCTGGCTCATATAAAAGTCAGGGCCCTTTCTGTGATTTGGATAGGCCCATCACTTTTGGTAAAACGAAACAAATAGTCTGGTATCAGAGTGAAGATTTAAATGATCAAGATCCACATGTTCAACATTTCTCGAACCTAATTTATCCAATTTGTTCTCAATTCTTAAGCTACCTTTTCTCTTTTAAAATTTTAAGAAAACTAGGGGCTTAAAGTTAAGCTTTTTAGGAAAATTTCTGCTTTTCTCAAAAACATTAATACCTAATGCAATATAGAAATCCACAAACCAGTATAGAGTTTACACCATGTGATACCATTTTTGGGTTTAATAATCCATTTGTTATCTGTAACACATTTAGAACCACACATAAAGTGGTCTGAGATGTGTATGGTAAAATTGTTTTTCTAAAAAATTGCGTTCTTACAATTTATAAACAGTTGCATTTATACAGTTTAGTTTCAAGTTATAAATTGTATGACTACTCTGTAAATTATACTACAACTGTTTATAGAAACGATAACTGATCGATTTTGATTTACATGCATGATTTATGATTATTAGGCTTTTGGGCAAAAAGGGAGGAAATGGGTTAGGCTAGTGCACCCACTAATACGCCTTCATCCCAGCCATATCTGGGGTTCAACTTTAGGATCATTGTAAATGGGACTGAAATAAGTCTATGTTCCAAAAGCTTTTGGACCCAAAAACAAAAAGGAAAAATAGATAAATGTTTTCCAACTTTCCCAAAAACGTGTGTACAATGAACCAAGTTGCGAGAACACAAGGGAACTCTTTATGCACATAAGCAATTATATGCACAAAATGTCTTTTACTTCTGGTATACGGAAATGTTAAAGTGGGTTCTTGAATACAATGTGCTAACTTAAGATGATCACCCTAAACCTATATCGAGTTGTGACATTATGGCCAGATTTCATACTATTAATTCAGTAGTTTACACGATTTTAAACCACATGGGCCATGCCATATTTACATTTTCATACAGTATATAGAATTTGGTTAGAATGCACAACCCAACCTACACAGATTACTTATGGTGGATTCATATCAATAAGACCAACCGTGAATTAATTTTGATTTTTTTGATATTCTAAATTATATATCTAACTCAAAGAAAGCATCGATGAAGCAGCTAATTGGATCGATAGAAGAATAAAAAATTCTCTATCTAACTCCTTCCTTTAAAAAAAAATCTCCTTAATTTTTTTGGAAAACTCCTTTAAAATTTAATATAGTTTTTAAACTTTCCAACGACTTTTCATTTTATAAAATTAAAGTAACAGCAAAACTAATATCATCTTGTAACTTTATAATACTTAACTAGTATTAGAATATTATTATAAACTAATATTAATTCATTTCAATTAACAAAATGAAAAGATTATGCTTTTTATAAAATTTATAATCATATTTTTATGGAAACAGAAACACTTTATAGTTAAATATAAAATTAATAATAATAAGTTAACCATTTTACTTTCTTAAATATAAAATTTGTTCATTTTTAATAAGTTATATATTATCTACCGCACAGACAAGTTAAAATTCCTAAACTATATTCACTAGTATTAACTATCATCCATCATTACAAAATCTCAAAATTAATAAACTATGTATACTTTTTTTTCTTTTTTGAAACTTAACTATGTATACATCCATACAAAAAAATTGATAACATATCTAAAATTTTACATCTACAACTATATGTTACCTAAAAGGCTAAAAATAACTAAACATCAAGTTTAAAAAATATTGTTAAAAGAAATAGCCTCTCACTTTGAAATTGTGGATCATAATCTACTTTATAAAAAAAAAGTTGAAGTACATCAATCATAGTCATAGACTCGTATGTATTTAAGATTTTCATATACCAGTAGTAAAAGACATCATAGTGTGTGCATATAATTAAGATTTTCATATATCAGTGGTAAAAAGATCTTCAATTATATGCACACAAAATGTCTTTTTCATTTTGATTTACAACTTTATAATACTTAAACTTATATTTCTCCTTTTCCGTATTCTCGCCAATTATACTCATCATTAAGCTCTCGTATTTAAAAATTCACTTAAGAAAAAAAGCGATCACACTGGCCTTCACTTTCTGCGCAGCAACCTCCTCGTTCACTCCATGTATTAATAGGCTTCCACTTGTCAACAAAATCTCATCAGTCTTTTTCTCTCTAAGTCTTCGGAAGAAGACTCAATAGAATCTTATTCGTTTTTTGTCTGAACCGTACATCGCCATGTCTCTACGTTGGAACAAACCGAAAACTGGTCGACTCTCGAGATTCATGTCGGAACTCCAACAACAGTCTCCGAAACGCGGCGGGATCATGGTCGTCGAAACAGGCTTCCCGACTTCTCTCATCCACCTCTTCGTCAAAAACCGCGATCGCCTTAAAAAATCCTCCTCTAGAACCAAACGCATCCTACAACAGATTCAGACCGCTCCAAACGCTTCTCCCCCGGTCATCACAGACGCGGCGGTTCTAGAGAAGCCCGTCCGGAGTAAGATCGAGGACGTTCGTTTCGTCGACGGTGGACCAACGTCGGAAGAGCATAAGCACGCAACGAGCGACAAGAACGTCTGCGGCGGCGGCGCGTTCGTTTTGACGGCGTTGAAGGTGTTTATAGCGGCGGTGCTCGCCTTGAGCACGAAGAAGAAGCTCGCCACGGGGATGGCTCTCTCCGCTTTTGCGCTCCTCCTAACGGAGCTCGCGGCGGCGCGTGTGCTCACGCGCTTTAGGTTCTGCGACGGTGGGGACGCGTGTGAAGAAAAGCCAGTGGTCTCCTCAGCCCACGACAAGAACGCAATTTCCTGCGAAAAGATTGATGTGGAAACAGAGCCTATAGCTGTAGTAACAGAGGACTCAAATTCGAAAGTCTTAAGGATTCGCGATCTGTTGCTAAAGGACGAGAAGTCTACAAGCAAAAGTTCGAAGCTGAAATCGAAGATTCTGAAGAAGTTAAGGAGTTACAAGAAGAAGAATAAAACGATGAAGATCAAAGAAGAGACTTTGACTGATGTGTCGAGCTTGGTTTCAGAGGATGATTCAGAGATAATCGAATCCGAGAGAGAGGAAGTGAAGTCGAGTCCGTTGTCATTGATAGAGTCAAAAGGAGGTAACATGAATGGGATTGCTGTGATCGTGATTGTGCTTACTGGTTTGTTAAGTGGAAAGGTCGTAGCTATTGGTTTGACACTGTCCTGTCTGTATCTCAGATTCGGAGCAGCAAAAAAGTCTGGTCTTTGTATATAAAAAATATTTTTTCTTCTTTCTTTACAGAACTTAGGCGATCATTGATCAGTGTGGTGGTTTCTGTAAATTTTTCTTATTTGATAGTTGGAAATAATATATTTTTTAATTAAACCACAGTTTACGTTTTTTTATAAATTTTTGGTTAATCCTAAACGTAATTAAAGAAATGGCATTTACGGTAACGAACATGATGCAAAGAGGTTACTTATCATTAACGTAACCACAACACCATACTGCTGTATTTGGTTTTTCTTAGAAATAAAAAATTTAAACGCAGAAAATAATATGTCGGTATTTGGCGCGCTAGTGTGTGTATTTTACAGAATTGAAAAAAAAAACAAAAGATGTTTTATATATAAAACTAAATTATGTAAGAAAATCCCAATAACTATATATAATCACAAGTGCAAAGGTAAATAACAAAAATATTATTACAATAATCAAAGTTATAGTCTAATAAATATGTAATGGTGGAAAATTGGTTCAAGTGCAATGTTGCTGCTCCGGTATATGTTATCACAAAAGAAATGGTTAGGCAATTTAATAGCATTAGTGTGGAAGTGCTTGTAGTAGGTAAGTGAAAGCCAATTAGGTTTCAACTTTAACCAGAATAGCACTAGAATATGTGGTAGAAACTTTCCTCAAAAAGAATAATAGACTTATGTGACAGTATTAACGAGTCAATGTCACAATTTTTTTTTTTTTTTGAAACTAATGTCACAATTTTTCTTATGTGGGAATATGGAATATGGCATTGGAATTGTTAATGGAAAAAGTAATCAATTAAATTGCCAGCCCCAAAAAAGGCTTTTCTTTCTCATAAACTCTCCGCCTTCTCTTTTTTCCAAGAACTCTCAGATTTTCAGATTTGCAGCTCCGGCGGCTTCCATAGCGTCGGAGCTGTGCTTCCATATTTGTAGATTTTCTCGGTGTGGTTCTTTTAAGATCCATCTAGTATCTGTTTTTTTTCCTCTGTCTCTTCTGTAGTAATCTTCTTGTGTTAAGTGTCTGGTTCTTTAGATGTTTGTGGGTTTGAGGAGAGTCTTCGGTTGTCTGTAAGATGTGGACGGTTTGATTTCTTCGTCGCTGCGGTGGCTCGTTGGATTGATTTAACTAGATTTGTACTTTTTTCTGGTGTACGGTGCTAGTTGATGGCCGTCTCTGATGTGGGTTGCTAATTCTTCCATCAGATTTAGTTAAATCTCTGTTTTCTGAGTCATTTGTGGTCGGCGTTTAGGTCTCTGTGCTCATATCTTCTTTGATGTCTGGCTATCGAAGAGTCTCCACTTTTGTCTCTCCATGGTTGGAGCTGTTGGCTCTGGGAAGAGGTGGTTCACATAACACCATCTTCGCCGGCTTTCGTCTCCGGAAAGAGGTGATTCCTTTACACCATCTTCACCGGCGTTTATCTGGTTTTATTAAGCTACTGGCTTCTGTTGGCGGAGTTCCGGCGTGCATGATTTCAGACTCAGGAGGAAGCAGTTGCCGTTCGATGGTTTCGTGGTGGATGATGTTGGGCTTTGTTAGGCCTTAAACCTAGTTAAAATTAATGTATTTGATGTTTTGGGCTTTGTTAAGCCTTGGAGTTTACTGTAAATGTTGGGTTTTGTTGGAGTTGGACTTTTAATAAAATACTAGATGACAAAAAAAAAAAATTGCCAGCCAAGAAAAATGTTCGGTTAAGCTTGTGTTGAAGTCTTGAGATCTCATTTTGATTTGAAACCAAATTGTTTTGTGTGGTGGTAAATGTAAAATTTTAATGATTATTTCAAAATCTGATATGGTAAGAAATGGGGTTTTATTTGCTAATGATATAGTATTTAGGACTTTAATAATAAATGTGAAAATATATTATTTGGTCAAATATCAATCAAAATCTAGGTATTGCACTTGTAGCTATAGATAGTTTGTTTTTTATTGGTGTCATTATATATGACAAACATGAATGATATTAAAATAATATAAATAAGACACTCGTAAACTAAAATGTACTAGTAGATTGTAAAATACTAAAATCACCTTTACAAGTTAGTGCAAAATATATTAGACAAAGAAATCAAATCATGCTTTTGAAAAAGGTGAATATTTGTGTACTGTAAAGATCAAATAGAAAAAATGAAATACGACTGTATAAGTGTCGGATAAAGAGTGTCTTTGGTTTTTAATTCGACCGATCTTTACTTATCAAAATAACTTAGTGGCCAAACCTCCATTGTTGGGGGTGGTTATTTTATTGTTTTTGGTTGTTGTTTTTTTGCTTATCATGCTTACCACTAAGTTTTAGTTATGTAAAACAATGGTCTAATTAAAAAATGTTGTATACCTCAAAAATTGCAAGTCGCCTTCAAGAATGTGTTAAATTTTAACTAACAGTGTTTAATCAAAAACTAACATTTGTGCTACGTAAGTGTACATCTAGTATATTGTAATTTATTATTTTTTCTTCTTCTCTGCCTATGTAATATCAGGGTCTTTTTTTGTAACAAAAATGGTCCTTTAAAGATACCAAGGTGGTGCATTTGCATAAGAATAAATTATTTCAGAAATATCTGATATAGAAAAGAGATATCTAAGTGGTCAACAAGCATACGATCTTTTCTTATTGGCCGGCTGAACAAAGTCAAGTGTAAGTCAGTAACAATAGACAAACTTCTTCTAAGATGTGTTTATCTAACTATACTAGTTAGCGCTAGGATTAGTGACACGAATAAGTCAAAAGATTAAAACATAAGCTAAACCGATATAATTAGCCCATGCATGCGTGAATATGAACTTTGCCGGACGTGATTGAAAATATTGATCAATGTACAGTATGTCTAATAAAGTAGCCACTCATAATTCATTATTTTACTATAGATGTTTCTTCCATAAGGGCGACGCCGATAAAGTGAGCATCTAACTTGTGGCAAGATTCCTATACACATAATCAGTCTTACACAATAAAAGGACACAAATCAATCTGCTCAATTTGAACAAATTGGTCGGATGAGTCTTTCCATGAACGATTCTAATCATTATCTTTGTGTTACCTGTAGCCTGTAGGTACCTTGTGATGCAATTAACCTTCTCTGGGACCCTAACTAGCTTCACTTTCCATGAAAGTACGACACCAAAGCTAGCAGCTTCCCCGTTCTCCAATCGCTCAGAACAAACGTCCTCATCATTGCACCGAGCCCTTCTCCACTAAAATGACCTACATACAGCTCCAACACTCGGGCAGGGAAGCCATAGATCTTACTTGATTTATCAATTTTGTAGTAGAGCTAAATGAGCGTGGTGCCGGCTCCAACCAAAGCTGTTTCTTCTATGAGGTTGATCTCGATCAATTGGTGAGATCAAAGGTGCTTCTAATGAGGCCTTAATAGTTATGAACACCGCTTCTAGTTCTTATTTGTACGCCAAGTTTCATGCTGCAAACTAACACGGGTTGGCCTAGAGGCGAGTTGAGGTAACAACCAATTGGCTACCGAAGTTTTCACATGGTCTCTCCGGGCCTCCGGGAAGCCGCCGCTGCCGTAAAACCCTCTGGACCCTTAGTGGTTCAGATTGTGGGGGCGGTGGTCGGTGCTAGTCGGATTCCTACGGAAATCCGGACACCCGGATTAACAAAAAAAAAAAAAAAAAAAGTTTCATGCTGCAGAGTCATGATCTCTGGATTTCAGATTCTGTTTTTTTTTTCTATGTGCAACTATCAGAATCAGCTTCTGGCTTGAGAAATTCAAGCTTGAGAATCTGTAGTTTTGGGATAAAGATTGGGAGAAATCGGTGTAGTCTTGAAACTGGCTTGTGGATCAAGAGAACCCGTAAAAAACAAAACACATCAAAAATTATTTTCGTCATTCAGTAACGATCAAAACGACTGAAACACTCATCAACAGAAGTCCATAGAATAAGATTAATGTATTCTTTTGCTCATAACAATTCTGTAACATGTTTGCTGACGTATGGTGGCCACTAACAACTAACACATGTTTTATGTTTATGTCAATCAAAGTTATCAGATAGAGAAGCACCTTTGATCTCACCAATCTCTACAGTACCATATTTGAGACCTTACACTATCACAACTATATTAATTCAATAATCGTTGTTATGTTTTAGCTGCAAAAGCAAGGAGGGTCTCTCTTGATCAACTGTGTTCAGTACACACTTGAGTTTCTCTGTTCCAAGCTTCTCTTCAAGCATTCTCCACAATTTTGGAATATGCTGGCTCATAAAATAAGAAATCAAATGACTCATCAGAATGATTTGACAGGAAAATAACACACAAAAAAAGGAAAACGAAAAAAACTCTCAAATCTATTCGGAAAAGAAAAGACCAATACTAACCTTTGTCAGCCAAAGCATGTAGGCAGAAGCATGCAGTGCTTGAGCTTGGAAATCTTCAAACTTGTTATCAGGAACGGTCATAGAAGATTCTAGAAGATGGATCTCATTATCAATGAAGATGACAGTTTCTTCATTCATGACGATACTCTCTCCGGTTTCAGATGACTGATTGCGGCAGAAATACATTATCCAATTAAGAGAGAGAAACCTCCTGTGAAGCCATAGTGCCTGAAACCAAAAAATGCAACAGCTCAAATAAGTTGATCATACAGTAAAGTAAAGATATCGGTGCTCATCTCTATACTATATGATTTTTTTTCTTCTGAAAATCAAAGATGATCTCATACCTCTCGTCCCAAGTAACGTTTAACCAGCTCTTTGTTCCAATCAAGCTCTTCCTGTCACATTTATTGCAAAAGAGGTTTTCAGTTGCCAATCTCTCAGTTTTAAGCAGAAATAAATAATAAGAAAGACAAAGCGGTACCATCCAGATTTTATGTGCCTCAGTTTCATCATCATTAGCATTGCTTCCTTTCACCTTAAGTGGCTCCAAAACCCTGAGCATCAGCCGCTGCTCATTAAAGCATAAAAAAATAAATAAATAATTGGCTGTGAGCTGCATAGAAAACTTGACCAGATTGTATAGAGAATGTTGGTTGTGTACTTTATACTTCCAAAGACCTAAACATGATTTGCATAAGTTCGTGAGCCCTTTGTTACTATACTCTAGCTTTGCTAGAATTGCAATAGTTATAAATGTGGTTCTTACTCTGCGATAATGGAAACAAGAACTATCAGCTACATGCAGTCCTGCCCATCTTTTAGACTTGTTCAACTCTTGTAGCACCTAAAACAAACAACATATGTAATGTTCAATTAGTTCAAAAGAACTGAAGATCTGAAGAAAAATGAAGAGAATGATTTATTTACCTGCTCGATTGTCATGTAGGAAACCAACCAGCAACGGTGATACCATGCACGATAGTTCATCTTTGATCTCTGCAAACAGATAGTAATTGATTAGGATCTTCAGTATATATATATATAAAGCATAAAATCAAGAACTGATCTCAACCTCGCCTATTGATTCCACCAACTCAGACTCTTTGGTGACAATATCTTGTGGTGTGGAAAAACTCCGAGAGATCATCTTAATTATCCACCTCCTGTGGCTCCATGTTGGCTCACTCTTTGGACAGTTTGAAAGAATGAGCCTAGAAAGACGAAGTTCTTCCGTGAATGCCTCCAAGGTGGGTTGATTTTGTCTCGACAAGATCAACTTCCTATAAGGTTTAGATCAAGAAAGCAAAAACATTAGGAAAGGAAAGAAACAGATGTAGCCAAATTATATTAACTGACTTTCATTTTCTAAAAGTATACCTTGCATTCCATGCAGTTCCAAAGTCTGAGCTTAACAGCAAAACAGCTTGGCTATGCTTCATTACCTTGCTCACAAAAGAGACCCCAGATGAGATGTTTTCATGGCGTTTGTACTCGTTAAATGCAGCCAGGAAAGCATGTTTTGCAACTCTACATAACTGAGTAAGTATGTCGGTTGATATTCCAAGTTTATGATCTTGATTCCAGAAATTTGTTGAGGTTTTGTTGTAATCGGAGGATCCTGATTCTTTATCCAGCATTGTGAACTGTGAGGGGTGGATAAACCCAACTTCATCACTTAAATTCACAGAGAAAAATAAAGACAAAAGTAAGAGGAAGCATAACAAAAAGGAGAGCTGATTTGGGACAGCTCTACTACATTCAAATGTGTTGTTGTCATGTTAATGTAAGTGAGAGTTTGTCTGAAATCTAAAAATCAATATTATCTGAGATCAACAAGAAATGAATATTACTCTGATCATAATTACTTGGAACATCTATCTACTACATAAGTTTTTAACTGTCATAAAAAGAAGCTATGTCATCATATAAAAATAATGTACAAAAAAGGATGAAACTCACATGAGAGGGTCAGAATCAAGAACATGCTCGAACTGATTCAACAAGTCGAAGCTATCTTCTTGAGAACATGACCCTTGTCCCATTTTCAGAAACTAGATCTCCCTTTGTGAATAAAATCAAATCAAATCGATTTATGAATTGGGGGAAATGAAGACTGGGTTTTCAGTCTCACGGCAGAGAGAGAAGAGATGCGGTCGTCCAACGTTGGAGAGAGGAGAAATGGGCTGAGGGGCTGCTGAGCCTTCGAATATCTATTGGGTTGGATGGATCTAGTTTCGGTCCAGTTTTCTAAATTTTATTTGGTTTTATTATATGTTTGGTTCGGATTTGACTAATAATACTTTTGTTTGAATTTGTTTTTTTTAAACTATTTATAAAATCTATTTTGGATTCAAAATGCGTTCAAATATTATTAAATATTCGGTAGGAAAATGAATTTGATGATTTAAGTTATTAGATTTCAAATACTATTTTCGGATATTAATTTAGTTATTCAAATTGAATTTTTCACTTTTTAGTTTTTTTTTTTGAATATCTATTCAATTTTTAATCGAATCTGGATGATATTCATAATCCAAAATAATGAATTACAATACCCATTTGGATATTTATACACATTAAATTATATATACATTTACATATTAAATTTTTCATATATTTTATATTTTAATTTTTTTTAAACTACAAATTACTAAAATTGTTAAAAATTTCACCATTAAAATTTATGATCAACGGTTTAAGTTTTTTATTATAATAAGATGCAAATCATCATAAAAATATTGTCAATGATTTAAAAGAATTATTATAAAAAAATACAAATAATCATAAACTATATGACTAGAAAGTTTCACTTCATTGCAATCGTATTAACATATACTATATATCTATTTCAGTGTCATTTAAATTTAATTATATACTATATAAAATAGATAAAATGATTGTTTAAATTTACTCACCATAAAATGATTGTATATGTTGTCAAAAAAATGAATGTATATAAATAAACAAGAGTGATTGCTTTGATTTATGTGTTTAAATCAATTTAATTATATATATAATAATGGTTTGTAAATTACTTAATATATATTTGTTGTTTTGTATTATGTTAAAACCGTAAAGAAAATAATAGCACATAAACATCTATCTATTTATATATAATACAGTTTGTTCTCTCCTTAGAAGGATTACACGTAAGAAACTAGAGTTCTTTTCCGCTGACACGTGTCTGTTTTTTTTTATACTTTACGTTTGAATGTGATTTTTGGGCTTCACAAATCGAATTGAATGGGCTGAAGTTTGTTATATCAATTTATCAAACTCTCAATCTCAACCTTATAGGCACTCTCTTCGTTGTCAACAACTATCATCTTCCAGTTTTTTTCCGATTTGCTAACAGGTTCATAGTGTTCTTCAGCTTCTGTTTTCATGAACCGACGGTGATGGGAAACACGATCTGTTGTTCGTGTCGTCTGGATTTCTTCACGCTGGCAAAGTGAAACAAGAACCGTTACAGATGCATTCAATTGAATCGTTATCATTAACAGCCATTTAACTCCTCCTCTCCACTCCCATCACAATTGTTCATTCACTGCATCTGGCTTCTCTTCCAGCGGTGAATCTACATGTATAAAAAGGTATGCCCTCATTCTCTGAAATCATCCTTTCATTCCTCAACCATCCGGTTTCTCTTTGCCACCAGGCCAAACAACACGAATGACTTTGGATTTACATAGATGCCAAAAATGCCAGTGAGGTCGAAGAGTTTCATCAAATCTTCAAGTGAGTTTTTCTTTCTAAACATCAAGTGAGTTTGCTTTGAGATTAACTTATTTACGAGTATAGAATTTGATTGTTTGTGAATTAGGGAAAATTATTTCTCAGAATAATGGCAGTCTCATTTATCCTCTTCCATGATTTGAAGGCTGGACGTTGTTCTTCAACCGTCTAGGTCCGACTTCAAAGGTTCCGGGAAGCAATAACGCGATACGCGGTGGCGAGAGCATATGGGTTTGGACATGATCCTCCTCGGCTCTAAGGTTATTCCGTTCTTAATACTCATGATCATCGGAGTTTTAAACAAAATCCAGTGTCTAATCTCAGAATTTTCATACTTTTGTTTCCAAATCTTTATTTTAACTTCCTGCAGTAAAGTGGTTGAAAACTATAATAGTAGTGCACAAGCTGCAGAGTTGCTTCTCAGAGTAACTATAAGCTTTGGCAATGAATGTAATTGATTTTACTAACATTTCATATTATTATCTGAGTCTTCTTAGATTTGGTTTTGTTTGCTTTAGGAAAGATCATTCTGCAAGTCAAAAGGGGAGAAGAAAGATTGTTTTCTTTAAGTTGAAACTTGGAATTTGACTCTAATCCAATTATTTTGGGTAACTGGTGCTATGGCTCAAATTCTGCGCGGAAGATAGCGTCTCAAGAACCAAGTGTGAATAGTACAGCAATAACAGTTATGTGATCTCGAACTCAATACACTAAGATTAAGCTAATGCATAGTTTATTCTTGGATTCCTCGCATGATTATACAAATATATCCATGTGACTGGTTAGACAGGTTCCATTTCCATTTATTGGAAAAATAAACAAGTTCCAATGTTTTTATACTATGATGGTTATCTGTATTGAAATGGGAAGCTTAACTTTTGTATGTATTCTAACTTTTTCCATATTTTTATTCAGAAGATGAGGAAGTCACCATGGATAGGTTTCAAAATGGTAAGTTTACTTTAATGTGTTAAAGTTTGTTTTGTGGCTTTGTTACGATTTCTAAATTCACGTTGTTATTTAGAATTGGAGAAATCAAAGTCACTGGGTTGAATACTGGGTTGAATATGATCAAAAGGCCAACATCGAAGCTGGTGAATCTGTGGCAGATGATGAAGCTAAATATGGTCGAGTGAAGGGGCCAAGTCACATTTTTCATAAAAAGTTTTAATACTTTTTCCTATTGAGGAATGGTTGAGTGGGTGAATATTTGGGTTTAGTAAGCTACATATCCGGGATTCAACTATTAGTTTGACCGAATTTAGTTTTCGAGAGATGTGGTTTACTGTTTTTTTAAAGTATGGGGTTTTTATTATTTTATATAACGTTTCACTTTAAACTGAAAACGTTTCACTTTAAATTGAATATCTTTTTTAGATTAAGAATTTGAGATGTATAATTTTCTCCTTAAAATATTTTTAATTTGGATTCACCATCTAAAAGAACGAAAGAATATAAGGAATTCAATGTTATTGGTTGCCCAAAAAATTCAATGTTATTTATTAATCATTTGTAAAAGCTCTTTCGAAGTTATTTAACATTTGAACTAATATATTAGCAAAACATCATATGCTCCTCAAGTAATCTTCATAGCTACCAATACATCAAATAGTTGTGGTTTTCTATTATTTTTTGTTTTAGCCTAAATCTTGGTGATAAAAAAAAAGAAACAATTGGGAAATTTATTGTTTTAAAAATTTTGTTGATGTGAATTTGAAGAAACATAAAAAAACATATTTGTCAAAATATAATAATACATAAATATATAACCTAACATGTTATTCATAAATAATAAACCGTAGAAATTAATACCATATTTTAATGTCACTTGCTTATTTAAAAATAATAATAAATTGGATTTTTCTGATTTCTAAATTATAAAATTTAAGAAAATGTATTAAAAATATTAAATTCAAGAAAAGAAAATTTTGTGAATAAAGTAAAATATTTATATTTTTATGAATTGTTTTAATATAGAAACAAATATATAATTTCTAAAAAAGAAGAAATAGTAAAATTTGTAGTAAAAATAGTGAAATTTATAATTAAAATAAATCAAATACTAATATATATTTATGTTGTTTCGTTCTTTTGATTACCCGTCCGCCTTGTTCTAAAACTCGCCCGAGTTACTGTTTAATCGGACGAGTATTCGCTACTCGGCAACACACCGTGGCGAATTCATCCAAATCGGTTGAAAAATCGGATTTGTCAAAAAAAAAATTTTTTTGGAGTTTTCAGTGCTTGAAATCGTATAAGACATGAGAAATCTAGAAATTTACTGAAAAAATAAGTAGAAAACATCAGAATTTAAGTGATTGGTGACAGATTTATTGTATTAGCTATGGTGGAAAATGCAGAAAACAAAAACGATGGGCATAGGAAGAGGAAGACATAATTACAGTGTTGCCACTGATTAAAAAGAAAACATTAAAAACAAAAAAAAACAGGTATTGCAATGGGAACACGTGTCATGCAAACTTTCACTGATAATCTAGAAATTTTATTATATAAATTTGTATGATTTTGTACTATACGTATAAATAAAATATTATACGTATAAAAATACAGAAAATTCCTCCCCGCGTACTCCCCGATTTTTTTCCGATTTTCTGATAAATCGCTAGGCCCCAATGCACCGCACGCATAGCGCGTAACGATTTTTCGAACAAGGCCCGTCCGTAGGGCGGGTCTGATCCTAGTAATTTGTAAATACAATGTTTATTCTGTACTAGACAGAGATCTTAAACTAGTACTTTATTATAAGCTCTTTATTCTTATTTGAAATATTGCTGTAAAAACCATGAGCTTAGCTTAGCTTCGGAAAAGAGGTGGGATACTTTGTTCGTGGCGGAAGAAGTTCTCTGGATCAAATTTTGTTTTAATCTTCACCAGTCTGTTGAAATTGTGTTTGAAGTACTTTGCTCCCCACACTTGAGCTTGTTTGAAGCATGTCTTCGAGTTGTTATAGTTCTGTCCCAGGTCTAGATCTCTGTAGTTCACATATGCTTGTCTTGGGTTGCTTGAGACATAAGGCGTCATGTAACTGTACAACTCTCTGATCCATTGTATACGCATGTCTGGTCTCTTCTCGGTGTCTGACCAACTCCTGTAATACTGAATCATGAAGGTGATTCCACTTCTATGCGGGAAAGGAATCTCAGATTCAGGGATTTTACCCATCATTCCACCGTAAGGAGTCCATATCATCAACGCAGCTTCTTCTTCAAGAAACTTCTTGATCATCCCTTCAAGACCTAAAACAGGAATAGGTTTTTTAACGAAATCGGATTTCGCTTTGAAGTAAACTTCTCCGAGAGGTGACTTTGCTTGAAGCAAATCCTCAGGGGGAGTGCTTGTCGAGAATCCAGTGAAGTACATAACGGATTCGATCCAGCTCATTTCTATACAATCCTCCAGAGCTAGCCCTAGTTCTGGAAAACCCTTGTGCATTACCTCCATTAAGTTGCCTTTATCGCCAAGAAACTGACCTATGTATGACATCGCCACAGTCTTGTTTCCGTTGCTTCCAGCTATGGTTAGGAACACCCGTAAGAAGAGATCTTCAACAAGCTTGTCCGCAACTTGTTGCCACTTTGAAAGAATCTTGAATCCTGCGTCTTGGTCTAGTGTTTTGGTGACCGTGAAGACAGTTATGGTTTGAGGAACAGGAACAAGCTTGATCTTCCATGAAAAAATTATCCCAAAACTCCCTCCTGCTCCTCCTCTAATCGCCCAAAACATATCCTCTCCCATCGCGGTTCTATCTAGTAACTTGCCGTTAGAATCAACGATCTTTGCGTCTAGAACGTTATCTGCAGCAAGACCATACTTTCTCATCAAGGAACCGTATGCACCACCTGTTATATGCCCACCAATGCCTAAGCTCGGGTATATACCAGCAGGGCATCCATGAATCTTGGACTTCTCTGAAATTCTACAGTTTAACAAATCAAAGATTATATAGTCAAATTGTGTTCTCTTGTGTGCAGTTGTTTGGTTACTATTTGTCATTGCATATCTATCTTATTAAAACAGAAACATTCTATTGGACCTCACATTTATTTTGTAAGTTTGTAAATTAAATACACTTTTATACTTTATAGTTAAACCTACATTAAATCACTAATGTTCCTTTTTTTATACTACTATCCATGTTTCCAAACAATATATACTTATTTCTTTATAGTATTATCAATGTTTCCAAATAATATATTTTTTATACTAATATCAATGTTTCCAAACAATACAATAACTAATCTTAGTTATTTTATATCTATCATTTTCTCTTTAAAATTTTGTAGAAACGTCATAATTTCATAAATTGCAAAATAATGAACTTTAAAATTTGGATTATAAGATTACAAATTATGAAACTATTACAATTTAAATCAAATTAGATTACACATCAGTCGTCCATCAGTTCAATCGGTTAGTTTCGGGTTTTAGTAATTGTTTTGATATGAATATTTTAAAAACCTAAATCGAATTGTCAGATCTCCGGATTAAGCAGTATAATCACAATCGGGTTGAATTTAAAAACACTACTTTAAATGCAAAAAATATTTTAAATACACACTCTTTAAAAATTACCAAAATATTTATTAAGTTATTAGTAAAAATTTTCATCGTAAAATATTCCGCGATTTGAAGCACGGGTCAAGATCTAGTTGTGAAGTAAAACATATGGGGTTAAGTACTACTCTCTCTGTTCCTAAAAGTAAGATTTTCTAGAGTTTTCACGTTTATTAAGACTACAATAAATATTTTCCAACTTTAGTTTACTATTTATATTTTATACAATTTCCAATAACTATCAACCAATAAAATTTAATCAATTCAAATATTCATAATTAATGATCCTCAAAAGTATACAAAAGTACCTCAAAAGTATACAAAAGTACCTTAAAAATATAGAAAATTTTTCTTTGTGGAACAAAAATAAAATCCAGAAAATCCTATTTTTAAGAACGGAGGGAGTATTTAGCAAACGTTAATAAAAAAAAGCTCACCAATCACATCATAAATATTCGATATTTAATAACCCACAAGCTTCAGTGGATTTCTAAATGGATTAACATAGACAAACTAATAAGCCTTTTTCAATATTTTAAAATATGATATTTATTAGTCTTCAAAAAAAAAATATATATGATATTTATATAGAAAGTTTTCATAATTTAGTAAACGCAATCACATAAAAGTGGTGCGTAAAACAAAACGAGACTTACCTGTAGTAAAGCTCACCAACCGTAGCACCAGCTTGAACCCAAACACTATTGTCTTCAATATCAACGTTGACCTGTCTTAGTTTCGACAGATCAATAATTATAAACGGTGTTTCGATCTGTGAAACATAAGAGACGC
Organism: Raphanus sativus; assembly: GCF_000801105.2. Taxonomy (NCBI): domain Eukaryota; kingdom Viridiplantae; phylum Streptophyta; class Magnoliopsida; order Brassicales; family Brassicaceae; genus Raphanus; species Raphanus sativus. Next base: position 34,205,043 of record NC_079519.1, on the reverse strand, counting down.
CTTCATAATCGTGACCACCGCTTCTAACACGGAGATGAATTCCCAGTTTCTTGGAACATACGATGGAAGCTTGGACGTGAGTCTCGTGAACGGGTTTGAATATGAATTCCGGTTTAGGCATCGGTTTGGTCAAGTATCGTTGATTTTGAGCCGTCGAGTTAAGTACTTCAATGTACATCGAGGCGTTCCTTTCAGGACTGAAGAATGTTTTCTCGAGTGGAAAATCGACGTGTGTGTTCTGGTGGAGACAGCTGATGAAGTCATCTTGTAAGGAGTTTAAAGAAGCTGATGCTGTTGTGTAGAAAGAAAAATATAAGGCTAAAAACGATATATAAGAAATCGCAGGGGCTACTTTTGAAACTCTCATCCTGCATACAAGAGAGAAACCAAACAAACAATTAGACTTCGAAATGGATATGGATGCCAATTGTTTTTTTTTTGTCAACGAAGAAACTTGTTCATAATTTCATATATATAAACTTCAATAAAATAAGATCCAATCACCTTTAGTGGTTATGTTTATATTCAAAGATGGCGTGCTCAGGATGGTCAGAATATTCGGTGGTTACGTTTACATTATTTAATTACAAAGGAAATGGCTGAAATATCTTTGTGACGTGACGACCTTTTATTCACCTGTTGAAACGTTGACTTTCTTTGAGTTTGTTTGTCACAGAAACTGCACATCAGTCTGCAAAAATAATTAGGCAATTAAGATTCCAATGAAAAACTCCGGCTGATTTTTCAGTTTTGAATATGTATCTAGAGAGGTTTCTTGTAAACAAATTAAATGAAATAATTAAGAAAAATAGGAAAAATGATGTGAGAGGAAAGAGAAGCATTATCAAACAACTGGCAATAACTTGTTATTTTCTTACTAGTCAGTATTTTTCAAAATATTCAAACATGTGTTAAGAATGCATCGAGAGCTTAACCAATGCAATGGCCTAAATTATGGGGATACTAGAGACTTTTTCTCTTGTTTTTTTTTTTTGTGACGGCAAACGGCTATTCTATTACTCAAACTTGAGGTGGTCTGGATAACCAGACCGGAATAGAACAACCAACAAAATGTAAAGGATCAAGCTGTCTTAGCTAAAAAATCTGAAATCTGATTACGCGTTCTTGGAATATAAAAAATCTAAAAACTTGTTTTCAATGTGAAAATTTTACACTTTATCAGTCTAGTAAGTTTTATATTAAGAGTTCAAAACATAGGTGGAGGTTCTAAAAATCAGCCGGAATGTCTTGACAAAGCTAGTACATTAGATATTATTTGTATAAATTTTTTATATGGGACTTGAATTGACATTTTTCATTGTTACATCTATTATTAAAGATTGTCTGAAAGAAAGGAAGAAAGAAGAAGCATTGTTCCATTTATTCTAGTTTATTGTATAATGATACTTATTTAGTTATTATTATATATCATCAGCTTAGCTTCAGTAAAGAAGTGGGATGCTTTGTTCGTGTCTGAACAAGTTCTCTGGATCAACCTTTGTTTTAATCTTCACCAATCTATTGAAATTGTCTTTGAAGTACTTTTCTCCCCAGACCTGAGCTTGTTTGAAGCTTGTCTTTAGGTTGTTCTGTCCTCCCAGGTCTAGATCTCTGTAGTTCGCATATGATTGTCTTGGGTTACATGAGACATAAGGTGTCATGTAACTATACAACTCTCTGATCCATTTGATACGCATGTCTGGTCTCTTCTCGGTGTCTGACCAGCTCCTGTAATACAGAATCATGAACATGGTTCCACTTCTATGCGGAAATGGGATCTCAGATTCAGGGATTTTATCCATCATTCCACCGTATGGAGTCCATACCACTAGCGCAGCTTCTTCTTCAAGAATCTTCTTGATCATCCCTTTAAGACCTAAAATAGGAATAGGTTCTTTAGCAAAATCGGATTTCGCTTCGAAGTAAACTTCTCCAAAAGGTGACTTTGCCTGAAGCAAAACTTCAGGAGGAGGAGGATTGCTTGTTGAGAATCCAGAGAAGTACATTACGGATTCGATCCAGCTCATTTCCAGGCAGTCCTCCTGAGTTATCCCTAGTTCCGGAAAATCCTTGTGCATTACCTCCATCAAGTTGCCTTTCTCGCCAAGAAACTGACCTATGTATGACATTGCCACTGTCTTGTTTTCATTGTTTCCAGCTATGGTGAAGTACACCCGTATGAGGAGATCTTCGACAAGCTTGTCCGCAACTTGTTGCCACTTTGAAAGAATCTTGAATCCTGGGTCTTGGTCTAGTGTTTTGGTTACCGTGAAGACGGTTAGGGTTTGAGGAACAGGAACAAGCTTGATCTTCCATGCTAGAATTATCCCAAAACTCCCTCCTGCTCCCCCTCTAATCGCCCAAAACAAATCCTCTCCCATCGCGGTTCTATCGAGTAACTTGCCGTGAGCATCAACGATCTTTGCGTCTAGAACGTTGTCTGCAGCAAGACCATACTTTCTCAACAAGGAACCGTATGCACCGCCTGTTATATGCCCACCAATGCCTAAGCTCGGGTATATACCAGCTGGGCATCCATGAATCTTGCTCTTCTCTGAAATTCTACAGTTAACAAACCAAAGATTCTATAGTCAAATATTCTTGTGTGATTGTTTGGTTACCGTTTTGTCATTGCTAATTGTGAAGTCAAACATAAGAGCATGCCCAACAGTTTAGAAACTTAAATGGGTATGTTAAAGTTGTAATAATAATATTTTAGATTTAAATAGATAAATTTTAATTGATAACAGAAATCTAACTAATCATGTAAGACATATGGCAAAGCAGTTTCTAATGAAGTTGTTAAAATATGTCTGCGAGCATATTTACTGACATTTTTTTCTCTATTTTTGTCATTCTTTTTTTACAAAAAAACTAAGATACTGTCCAACCCACCGTTGGACATGCTTTAAGAGTAAGTACATTATAACCTCTTTAAATTAATAATCGATAAATTAATATACACTAAAAATTTCTATAAATTAATATAATTTTATAGTCCCAAATTGAATTTTTAGTTCAATTAGTATATCGATAAATTAATAATCTTTATAAATTAATAAAAAAAATTATAGTTTTGGTATAGTTCCAACATTATTAATTTGTAGAGGTTTCACTGTATATAGAAAACGTTAAAATACTAAGAAAATACTATTACTAATTACAAAATTAATTAATGTATTATTTTATAAAAAAACATTTAAAATGTTTGATAGGATCTTGTTAGATATTTTTCAACAAATTTTGTTATAACTTAAATTAAGATGCAAGTTTATTGTTAAAATTGATTTATTATTGATATTTATTATTGATTATTAAGATTTAATATATATAATCAAAATGTCATATATATACACTATTATTTATGAAGTGATTTAGCTTATGTGTCAACTTCTCCATAATTTTAGGAAATATTTTTTAATAAATTTTATATTATATATATATATTTTTTTTATTTATATATATATATATAAAAAGTTATTAAAACAATTCTTAAAATTATGGAAAAGTTGACACATAAGCTAAATCACTTCATAAATAATAGTATAGATTTTGTTGTTATATAAAATAATATTTTTATTATAGAACATTAAGATATAGAAAAATTATAATTAAATATTAAGCAATCAAAAATATTTGTATAAAATATTTGCTAAAGTATTTCTAATATATAAGTAATTTTAATAGTTTATTACAATAAGAAACATATATATTTTGATGAAGTTTTTATCATATATATTTGATGTTTGATTTAAACTTTATGTTAAAACATAACTAATTATTTATTATATTAATTTTTGAATTAGTAAAACATAAACTAATAATTATTCGTAAGTAAATTATGCCCGCATGTGCGGGCAAAACACCTAGTTAATTAATTAATTAAGTGGTACTACATGACTTGTGAAAAGTAGACAAAAATAAGACTCTAAATTAATAAATTAGATATTTGTATAGCAGATTGTCATAATATATAAAAGCAAACACATAATAAATTCAGTAACAAAATAAAAAACATTAAATAAATTTGTGTTTAAAACAAAACCAGACTTACCTATAGTAAAGCTCACCAATTGTAGCACCAGCTTGAACCCAAACACTATTGTCTTCAATATTAACATTGATCTGTCTCAGTTTCGCCATATCAATAATTATAAACGGTGTTTCTATATGTGAAACATAAGACACGCCTTCAAAATCGTGACCGCCGCTTCTAACACGGTGATGAATTTCCAGTTTCTTGGAACATACGACGGAAGCTTGGACGTGAGACTCATGAACGGGTTTGAATATGAAATTTGGCTTAGGCATTGATGCGGTCAAGTATCGTTGATTTTGAGCCGTCGAGTTAAGGACTTCAATGAACATCGAGGCGTTTCTTTCAGGAGTGAAGAATGTTTTGTCGAGTGGAAAACTGACATTTGTGTTTTGGTGGAGACAATTGATGAAGTCATCTTGTAAGGAGTTTGAAGGAGTTGATGCTACTTTGTAGAAAGAAAAATATAGGGCTAGATACGATATATAAGAAACTGGAGGGGCTAATTTTGAAGCTCTCATCCCTGCAACTAAAAGCAGAATCTGCGAGGACAAGATAGAAATGTATGTATGTTATGAGTGTTCTTTTGTCAGGGAAGAAATTTATATGAAAGATTGTGATCAAATTGCGTGGTTATTTTTATCAAAAAAAAATTGTGATTATTTCAAGATTCAAAGTCAATGGTTATGTCTACATCGACTACGACTATTTTGCACAGGATGTGACAAAAAAAAACAGTAATTTCAGTAATATCTCAACAACGTGACAACAGGCATGCCAATTAAACGACCCTTTTGCATAACTTTGTTAACATGCGTAGTAAAAATAGAAGGGAAATTGAAGAAATTGGTGTTATTGTGTATACAAAAGAAAATACAGACCTAAGAAAAAAATACAAAAAAATGCATGGATTGGTTCTCAAATTCCCATCCCTACAGCATGCTACTAGAAAAAAAGGCAAAAAACACAATTAGGCTTCAAGATGGAAATGAATGTCAACTGTTTTCTTTTGTCAATGAAGAACTGTTCATATTTACACTTCATAAAAAATAGATCCATTTAACATTGGTAAGTATGTAACAATAGTTCCGATTTAACTTATGTTTCTATACATTTACGATCTAACGGAAACAAATCGTTTAAAGTTGTTTTTTTAACACTGGTTATTCATTAGACTATGTAGGCAAAGAACATATCCATAAGAAAAACAACTGATACCAGTCAAAGAGGAAGCAATACTTGAGAATGAAGAAAAACAATAGGATGCCAGAGGCTAGGCTACACTACTTAGGTAAGGGTGGGCAGCTGCCCTCCATGGATTTTTAAAGTCAAAATGTATTTTTGTACTGATTTTTAATGATGTCCCGGTTAATAATCGAAATTTATAAATAGACTGAATCGTGTTATATATCTCAGCCCTAAATGAAAATTATTTCTAAATCCACCATTGGGGATGCCGTGTCTAAAGACCACGCGATACTTATGAAGGTGTCCACAAACTATGACACACACACATATACATTAGCCGGTGGAAGCAGCATTAGATTCTCCCTTGATCATGTCTTGCAACCAGCATGGACCATTGCAGCGACATACGACCGGTAAGTGGTAATTAACAATGGTCACCAGTGACGGGTTCTGCTATTTCGATAGCTACCTTGTCGCTTTCAGGATGTTTGAGTCCTAAGGGCATCATTATCAATATACTTGTGAAAGTCCTAAGGTAAATTGTTTTTTTTTATAATTTTTTTGTCCAAAAAAAAAATAAAATAAAAATAAACCAATCACATGGAGAAAAAAGAGAAAAAAAGTTAAAGACACGGTTTAGGACGTTGCTTATATTAGGACATATGGATTGGGTAATTGAAAAAAAATGGTGGACCCCACACCAAAACCACTTAGAACTAATCTTAGAACCGACCGATATTTATGCTCTAAGTGTAACCTCTGTCCCTAGCATTTCCATTTTTAATCATAACTACAATCTTATTTCGGTTTAATATTTCATTTTTGGTTTGATATTTCATTTATTTCAAAAGAAACATATTACATTTAGATTTAGTTTAATTTTAATAGAAAACAGAATAAAATGATACTGAAAATCTCAAATATTTTACATGTAGTTTTATTCACATATGCAAACTCTAACAATCATAGTTGTAACTACTGCGTTTAAACCAGTAATGCCTATAGTCCTAACACAAATGTCACAAAGACCTAACTAAGTGGAAAAAATCTGAAAACGGTAAAGAAGAAAGTACTGAAAACATAACCTCTTGCACCACGCTCAAAATCATAAATTCGCCTTTTCTATAATTCTAAACCCAAATCTTCTTTGAAAAAAAACATCAACAAATTCTTAGTCAGACAATTTGATTAAGGTCTTCCACTGAATATGTTCTCTGTTATTGATTATAGTTTTATATAGAAGAGTGAATTGGCTCAAAATACATGAAAAACATCTTATGTTTAACACATGTGGCGGTATAAAACATAAACATTAACTACGTTAAGAGAAGTCCAAAACAAATATATAAGCCCAAATTGTGAAGGGCATAAGCCCAAGAGATATGTTACACAAGACGACTAGTGTGTGTACCACAATGATAGTCCACTCGAACCAAACTTTAACAAATTGAGAACGAGAACAAGCTTTCGATTACGATTCTAGAGTAGTAAAGTTGATCAAGGAACTGGGAACTAATTAAAAACAACTTGTCTGACTCATAAGAAGCAACGCTTCGAATTTTAGGTTAAAAACAAAGTACTACATGCTTGCCTTAATATTATAAGCTAAAACATTTTATCCGAAATATAGAAGAACCATCATCTGATCTCTTCTACTTTATTCTAATTTGATATTCTTGAGCTTCAGTTTCGAACCGGCATAGGTGGGATACTCTGTTCATGTCTGAAGAAATTATTTGGATCAACCTTTGTTTTAATCTTCACCAACCTCTCGAAATTTCCTTTGAAGTAACTAGCTCCCCAGACTTGAGCTTGGTTGATGCTCGACTCATAGTTCTTTCTGTTCTGTCCCAGGTCTAGATCACGGTAGTTCACGTACGCTTGTCGTGGATTCGCAGAGACATAAGGAGTCATGAAACTGTAGAGATCTCTGATCCAGTTGATGTGCTTGCTCATTCTCCTGTCGCTGTCTGGCCAGTTCGTTACGTACTGAATCTTGAAGATGACTCCCTTTCTATGCGGAAAAGGGATCTGCGATTCAGGGATCTTCGCCATCATTCCTCCGTAAGGATTCCATATCATCATCGGATTATCTTCTTTAAGCAACTTCTTGAACATCCCTTTGAGCCCTGACTCTGGAATAGGCTTCTTCACGAAATCTGATTTGGCTTTGAAGTTGTTCTTCGGGAAAGGAGACTTCCCTTGAAGCAGAACCTTAGTAGGAGTGCGGCTCGCGAATCCAGAGATGTAAACAATGGACTCAAGCCAGCTCATCTCCGTACAATCTTTCGGCGTTAGACCTAGCTCAGGGAAGCTCTTGTTCATAACTTTCATCAGCATGTCTTTCCCGCCAAGAAACACGGCGTTATACGACGTCGTAGCAGTCTTGCTTCCGTTACTTGCAGCTACGTTGAATATCACTCGGATGAACAGCTCATCGACGAGCTTGTCCGCGACCGTTTGCCATTTCGAAAGAATCTTGTTGCCGGGGTCTTGTTGTAACGTTTTGGTGACGGTGAAGACGGTCACGGTCTTGGGAACGGGAACGAGCTTGATCTTCCATTCTAGAATTATCCCGAAACTACCTCCGGCGCCTCCTCGAATAGCCCAAAACGTATCCTCGCCCATCGCTTTTCGGTCGAGTATTTTGCCGTTGGCATCCACGATCTTTGCGTCTAGAACGTTATCTGCACCGAGACCGTATTTTCTCATCATGGAACCGTATGCACCGCCTGTTATGTGCCCACCTATCCCTAAGCTGGAGCACAAACCTGCCGGAAAACCATGCACTCTGCTCTTCTCTGCAATCCTATAGGTAACAAAAAAAAATTTGCTAAATATAACTGTTTTTTTCAAGTAACTACCTAATCTACACAAAAAACAATTATGTATTTTTTTTCTGATCAACAATGTTTTTTATATAGGTAACAATAAAGTTTTCTTGATAAAAGATCGTAGCATCACAATTCAATTCCATTTTTGTCTAAATTTCGGAGTAAACGGTCCACCTCTAGATGGAGTATTTCTTTAGTGATCCTTTCATAATAGTGAAAGATTATTTGTTTGTTCTTTCTCAAAAAAGAAAGACTATTTGTTTGCTAAAAGAAAAAAAAAAGATTATTTGTTTGCTCATTGTTGCTTTTTTTATTTACCTGTAGTAAAGTTCACCAACTGTAGCACCAGCTTGAACCCAAGCACTGTTGTCTTTAATATTAATGTTGACTTTTCTCAGCTTGGACAGGTCCATCACTATAAAAGGTTTTTCGATCTCGGAGACATAAGACAAGCCTTCGTAGTCGTGACCGCCGCTTCTGACGCGTACATGAGTTCCGAGTTTCTTGGAACAGATGATGGAAGCCTGGACGTGAGACTCGTGGAGCGGTTTGAATATGAATCCCGGTTTGGGCATGGACTTTGTCAAGTACCGGAGATTCTGAGCTGTGGACTGAAGGACTTCGCTGAACATGGAAACGTTTTTTGTAGGAGCAAAAAACGTGCTTTCGAGTGGGAAATAGACATGTGTGTTTTGATGGAGACAGTTGATGAATTGATCTTGGAGGGAAGCTGAAGAACTTGTTGGTGTTATGGTGTAGAATGAGAAATATAAGGCGAAAATCAAAAGAAAAGAAAATGCAGGGGATGGTTTTGAAATTCCCATTTCTCTCTTTAAGGAAGCTCTGCGCTATTGTTTGTTGCTCTTTGTTTGATCCCAATCTGCAAAATTCAGCCTATAAATAGATATAAAAAATCTAAACCTTTTTACACGTTCTCTTTGAAGTTACCACATATATAAACTTTCTGTTTCTTCTCTATGAAAATTATTGCCCAAAGGCCTAAACTTTTATCATGACATTGTTGATTTTAGTGATACCACTAAAAGGTCAGTGCCCATTTAGAGTTTAAAGTTAAAAACTAAAGTTACTTTTAAGACTTTACCGAACTTTTTTTGGTTTCACAGACTTACCAACTTGACCAAGTTTGTTACGTTTCACGTACGGTGGAGACAGGAGCCGACGACTGAGACTTAGGAACGTTTGAATCAAGAATTTACAAATAAATATGAAAGTGCTCGTTGATTTATAAAGGTCAATGACTGAGGAGTGTGAGACAGCCAAAATTTTCAAAATGCAGTAACGTGACGTGCTAGACATTTTTTGTTCTCTTGTGTTTAAAAAACGTTGCAGTTTGTGTTTGTAGGAAACTGGAAGTTTAAGGTGGCAAAATATTCGTGTGTTATCCCCTTGTCTGAGCTCCTTATTTTGTGTTTGGTCCTGGCCCAACTTTAAATGTCCCGACAATTGTAGTATCCAGATTTTATGAACAAATCAATAAATAAAAATAGTTAATTCAGATATAAACATAGAGGATCAGGGATCTATAAAATTCAAATTACTCACTCTGCACTTAGCTCTATCAAATTACTATGCACGCACGCTCTACCATTTATAGAAATTTTATTTTAGCCACCCGTATATATATATACACAAATACATTTTTTTGCAATTTTGCCAAAATTATTATGCACGTAAACATGTTTCATATTTTTATTAGCAAATTAAATTAACATTTCTTCTAATATTGTTTTGGTAGTTAATATATTTAAATTTTAAGGAGATCAGTAAAATGTAGAAAAGAAAACTGAATGTGTGTTCTGATACAATATAATCTAAAATTAATATATAGAAATTTTAAAGAGTTCCATTCGAAATTTGGTTTAGATTTTGACTATTTGTATATTCAATACTACAAATGTATTTTAAGAATGTGTTTGGTTATTTTTACGATGGTTAGATGCTCTAAAAAGTTGTAAAAATCCACTTACAATTTTGATGATTTTTTAAATTATTTAATTGTACAGTATTTTTGTCAGCTATACATTTAACTAGATCAAGTTTTGCTCTTACGAAACAGTTTTTCGAGGAATACTTCTATCTTACTGTATCTAATCTACATAAGAAAAAAATGAAACTCATGTTCCTAATCGCTTTAACAAGTTTTCCGACCGCCGTCAAAAAAAAAAAAGTTTTCCGACCATTTTAACTCCAGAAAATATAAAGTAGGTTCACGCTTTTGAAGTTATCATGGAGACTCCAGAAGCATCAATCTCTAGAGTAACCAGGGCCGGCTTAACATTACCGAAAGCATCAAACTCACGCATAGCATTCAAGCTAATAATTCTATTTGATTTCTTAGAAAATTCCGTAGTATTATGTTTTTGTATTGTCCAAATCTAAACCCAGTGCCGGCTCTAAGCATGTGCGGACGGCGCAAATGCACAGGGTCCTAAATTTTTTCTTAATTTTCCTTAAGAAAAAAGGTCCAAATTTAGAAGAAAAATATCTCTGGAAACGTAATATAACAGCGGCTAAAGAACAGTCTGAAGCAAAAATAAGATTTTGTCTTTCTGATGAAGAAGAACACGTGATGGTTTTGAAAATGCACGTGAGACTTAAAAATAGCCCATATTTGTAACAAGGTTTTGAAATAGACCTAAAATGTTTTAAGACTTTTTTTACTGTAGCACCGGATCTGTCATAAGTTTGAGCCGGGCCTGTCTAAACCAAACATGCTAAAGAAGAATTAAGGCCCTTAATATAACTAGATGAGACTAAGCGAAGAGATCATCATGTCTTTTCTACATGACCACCTTCCCTCATAAGCCGGTCCTGGGAGTAACAAGTCCATCGGGTTTGTGGTCTTATACACTATAGGTCTAAGCAGTCCATCTTGAACAACAAAGCTAAGAGATCATCATGTCTTTTCTACATGAGACTGTTCAAAGTAATCATTCTATTTCAGCGTGTAAGGCTGAGACCGAGAACCTTTTGTTGCACGCACCGAGTAATTCAATATCCTTGTAATCCTAAAGACTCCACCAGATATCATAAAAAAATATCCGGAATTTCCAGCAAGTCGGCCTATATGGGGCTGATATATGAGGACAAAATTTGAAAATAGACAAGCCCAAAGCTGCTAAGTCACTCATTTCTAAAGTGAAAGCCTGTTGTGCTCCGGAATTGACATCACCAGCTATCCCAATATCTTTTTTCAATGGAACTGTGGGTGGGATTGTGGGACATGTCAATTATTTCCAGTTATACACTTTTTTGTTCCACAAACAGAAATAAGATTTGGTCCCATCTTAACAGATCACTATATCAAACCAACGCATTTATAATTCAGAACTAGTAAGCATCTTCTGTTTGCTTTTGATTTGGTTGGTTTTATTTAAGTTACCAACCAAAAGAAGAGTTCAAAAAGAAACGCAAACAAAACTTTCCAAGGAAATAAATCTATATTTATTTAAATAACATCAACAGATTTCAGAACTGGAATGCTCTGTTCATCACAAAAGAAATCCATTGGATCAACACTCGTTTTCACTCGCACCAATCTATCGAAATTGTTCTTGAAATACTTCACTCCCCAAATATTCCCTTCTTCATACTTGGTCTTCATATTCATACCTTGATTATACAACCCCAAATCAACATCTCTAAAATTAACATAAGCTCCTCTTGGTGATTTTGAAACATAAGGAGTCATAAACTCATATAAACTCTCAACCCATCTCATATATTTCTCTGTATCACTCTTGTTCTTGTCTTCTTCTTCTTTCCAATAAGCCAAGTACTGAATCTCATAGATATTCCCTCCTCTATGTGGGAATGGTATTTCATTTTCCGCAATCTCACTCATTCTCCCACCAAATGGAGTGAGTATGATCTTCGCTAGCCTAGCCTCTGGCGCGTAGACTCGCTTCCAAAGCTCTCGAATAGCGGTTTTAGGTATCGGTTTTTGGATAAAATCATCTTTACCCTTGAAAGACCTAGACGTACGCTTACGTTCCGTGAGAATATTCACTGATTCTCCTTTGATAAACCATAAAACTGACTCAATCCAACTCATCTCTCTACAGTCTCCTATCTCAAGACCTAGCTCCGGAAACTTCTCTTCCATCAACCCCAAAAGATCGCTCACCGGACCAAGATAAAGCCCCGGGAACGAAGCGTAAACCGCTGTTTCGTTAGATCTCTGCAGCATGGCTCTAATGAAAAGATCATCAGGAACCTTATCCGCAACATACTGCCAGTTGTTGATTGTTCGGACAGCCTCCTTCTGGGACGTTTTCGTGACGTCGAAGACCGTTACTACTGTCGGAACGTCGACCAATCTAATCTTCCAAGATAAGACAACGCAGAAACTCGACCCGCCACCTCCACGGATAGCCCAGAAGAAATCCTCACCCATGCCTTGTCTGTCAAGAAACCTCCCACTCGAATCGACGATATGCGCGTCAATCACGTTATCAGCCGATAAACCGTATTTTCTCATCAGTGTGCCGTACCCTCCACCTCCGAATTGCCCTCCTACGCCGACGGTTGGGAAAAGACCTGCCGGAAAGGCCAGTGATTTGCTTAATTTCCCGATCTCGTAGTACAATTCACCAATTGTAGCTCCGGTTTGAACCCAACCGGTCCGGTTATCAGCATCTAGTTTAATAGACCGGAGATTTCTCATATCGATGACAACGAACGGTCTGGTTCTGGCGATGTACGAGAATCCCTCGTAGTCATGACCACCACTCCGAGTCCTGACGTGGATATCGTGAAGCCGTGCACATTTAATCGTTGATTGAACGTCGGTGGCTTGAACCGGAGTGATGATTGAGACCGGTTTAGGTGTTTCGAGAACCGAGAGTCTTGGATTTTGTATGGAAGAATTCAAGATTGAGTAGAAGGAAGAGTCTTCAGATGTGTGTATGACTCTAGGTTCGACGGTGAAGTCGTTTATCCGGCGAGAGAGACAGCTGAGGAAGTCTTCGTGATTGGTTAGATGAGCGAGAGTAAGATTCAACAGAATAAAGAGAGAAAGCCAAAAGCTCAAGAACTCCATTTTTTTTTTAATGCAGAGAAGCTGAGGATATACGGGTAAGATGAATCTGAACTACTTCATATTCTGTTTTTTTGGTCAAAAAGTACTTTATATTCTTTTTACTTTTATGTGAAATAGATGTGTGCTACAATTCTTTTTGTGTAAAGCTGATTATTTTCCTTTCGACAAGCTACAACAACGATGTGTTATCAAAGAACATGATTGGTTTCATTCTTTTTCTGACAATTGTTTTAAAGCTTGTTAGATTTATGGCCACCAACAATACGTGTCTGCCTATTGTTACATCGAAACATTAATTGTTTTTATTTTTTGATGACGATGGTATCCGGATGTCTCAAGAAGAACCCAATTAACGCCTAATGTCTGTCTCAAAAATTTGGATATTGCCTATCAGGGGGGGGGGAGGCTGGTGATTACCCTATGTTAAGCCACCAGTGAAATATTTAGAGGTGTATTCAACTAAAAGTTTGAAGTGATTTGTATTAAAATGATAAATTTACTGTTATTTAAACGTGTATTTTAAAAAATACTTCAAAATCTAATGTTATTAAATTTGATATTTCATAAAACACTTTGAAATCCACTCTTATTTAACAAAATTTAAATTGAAGATTATAAAATATTTTAAGTGTTTCTAAAGTGTTTGAGTAGAGTTTTCTAACTATAAAACTAAAATCTAAATCTCACTGTTTTAGATGAGATTTTTGATTGTTTTATGAAAAATCACACTAAATTTTCTAATTCTCCTGCAATCTTCTACAAAATCGTTAAAAATCAAATCACTTCAAAATTCAGATTCAATACACTCCTAAAACAATAATTAGCGATTTTTTATCAGAACAACAAAAAAAAAGAAAAGGTACAACAGTATGTGATCAATTGTCATGTTACCTTCACCTACAATAACAATGAGTAATAGGTTCGAATCATCAGTAAAGAGTGTTCTGGAGAGTTTCAATCACTGAACTCTATCAGAGTCATTGGATCCATCCATGGCAACCCCAGACTGGATATACACGATTGAGTCTCTACGTCATGTAAGTCAATCTCATTGACTCTGTAAATTGCAAAAATTAAGCAAAATGTATTTAAGAAAAGAAAGAAAAAAAGTAAAGAGCATAGTTTCAAGTTTGGAGACGAATGCAACAACATAATGAAAGGCTTCTCAGTTGCAAAGATGATTTAATAAGAAGCAACTTCGATTCTGATTACAAATCACCATTTGAATAGTACATATATCGTCAAGTTCGAGCAAATTATCAGACAATGAACAAAAAGGTGCGTAAAACCAAGCGAGGACAGGAGATTCGAACCGGCCAAAACCAAACAACGTAACTGAGCCGTTTTTGAACCAGCTAAGCCTTGATCACATATCTTACAATAACTTTGATAGTTCTTTCTTTAAATCAGAAGCCTGTCATCATTTGATGATTTGTGGTCGGTTACTGCGAGTTTTGGATCTGGTTCCGTGGACTTTTGGTGGTGTATCAACCGTTAAAGCATACATTTTCACAGCAAATAACTCCTGAGGAAGACCCTTCTGATCCTGGATAATGGTATTGGAGAGAAAAAATGTAAATGTCTAAACAACAGATACTAGAGACGGTCATAAGATAAAAAAAAACAGACAAGAACTCAAAACCTTTGTTTGATAGACATGTAACCCACATCGACGAAAGAGCTCTTTAAAGTACGGATTGGATCTGGTGATGCTACGATCCTCTTTGTCCAAAACAAATCCTGTTCAAAACCAAAAAAAAAACATCAGTTCTTGTCAGATAAAACTTATCATACGAACAGCAAAGTGAGAGCTGAAAGAAACCTTTCTTAGCGAGATTCTCTTTCACAACAAAAAACCCACCGGGTTTAAGGCATCCCTGAGGTCAACCAAGAACACGACATGAGTTTAATTGACTTGTAATAAAGAATCCTAAGAATAAACAAAGTCATTACCTTTGCCCGGTTGAAGAAAGAAACAAAATCATCATCAGTGAGATGACCAATGCACCATTGAACCCATATGACATCGTACCTTTGAGCAGCTGGAGTAAACTCCTATGTTCATATAAACATTCACACAAAAAATGTGAAAGGAGAATTGAAAACAGAGATTAAACAGAGACACCACAAGAATGATAATACCTGAAGAGGTACACAGAAAAAGTTAGTTGCTTTGTGGGTTTCTGAGCCAATAGATGCCAAATTCTCACGTGCGGCATCAAGAAACTGCGCTACAGGCTCAAGAAGATCAACCTAAGAACAAAAGAAATATAATTATATAAAAAAAAAAACTAAAAACAGAGAAGAACACAACTCCTAAGATTATATAAAACATTCACCTCATTGAAATACCGTATCAGAAGATTCTTAGTGATCCTTCCAATACCAGAACCACAATCTGCAAATGAGTTGTGTTCATTTTCAAAGAAACACACATGTAAAAAAAAGCAACAAAACACCAGTGAGAGTAGAGTGAGTACCAAGAGCCACCAGATGCTGATTTGCTCCTCCATTGACTAATCTTTCTTGCATAAGAGTCTTCAGAAAAACCTCACTTCCTGTAATATCAGCATCATTCACATGCCCATATCCTCCTAATACTCCATCAACAGAAGCTTCAACACCCTAATAAATTTTGAAAAAAAAAAAACAGAAAAGTCCACAGCTTTAGAATCTAAATTAAACAAGTTAGGGTTACATTTTTGCTTGGAGTAGAAGCTACATCAAATCTGAGAGAACTCTACAGAGAACTAAGAACCAACAACAAAAGAATCAGAAAAGAAGTGAACTTTGCTTACTTCCCAGTAAGAAACACCGTCTCTGTACCATTGGGTTTTCTTGGTTTCATCTCCTTCTTCCCCAATAGCTTCTCTCCACATCTCTTGAGCGCTGTTAAACTCTTTACCCTCGGAATCTACGCCGCAAACTTCCATTATTGGATCCAACGACCGAATTAAGACGCTTCTTAGCTCTCTTCTCCGTTGACGCCCCAGTGACGGTGGAAACGCAGACTTCGTCGTCGACGGCGGCGGGATGTGGTTTGGGTGGTTGCCTAAGTGGGAGTATCCAGTGGTGGGAACAAATGGGCTGTGAAGAGAGAAAGACATTTTTTTATTATTGGGCTTTCTTTTAGGGTTCTGTAGATTTTGATTTACATTTTTGTTGTCAATACTTTTTATATTATTTATTTATTTATATAATAATAAAATGTTAAGCATTTACATGAATGGTGATAATTTTTTATGATAAATATATATGTTATAAATAAATTTTTTTATAGTTTAATTTTATAATATCGTAAGATGTCAATCTATGATTAAAAACATATATATTGAGAAATAAGCCACTTAATTATAGTAAGAAGTAAAGTATTTTTAAAATATTTTTATGTTTTTTTTTTACATTTTGATGTATCTAATATGTGCTTCGCCATTTTGCAAAGTATATTCAGTTGCATAAGAAAACTATATTCAGACATTTATATTCCACATATTTACTAATAGAGTCAAATAATTTGGTGCAGTGATGGATCTAATTGTACACACAAATTAATCATATTAAAAAGATATAAAAATGACGAAAATTATATTGTAAAATATGGTACGAATTATTGATACATGAGAAAGAGAAGTATTTGATGAATTGATTCCCATTTTTTTAATTGATTCCCATTATACTAAAGCATTACCTAACAAGTAAGGACTAAGCATTTTTTTTAAAAGGGTTAGGTAGGACTTAACACTGGTGTGCTCCTTTTGTTCGCTTCGAATTGTAAAAAGATTGAGAAGGGTAATGACAAAATTAGGTGGTTGACGAAAGTTTCCTTTTATTATTTTCAAGTCCCAACCGAAATCAAATACGGTTCAATTTTTTTTTCTTCGAAAAAGCAATACGGTTCAACTTTGATGAGATAACTTACAGAAATATGTCGAAACTGAATTTTGTATTTAATGCAATGATTTTTTTTTCACATTGCATAAGTAAATGTAACAGTATATGATGGATATGTTTACTCTACTTATTATAAACTAGACTTGAGTTAAAAACTCATAAACCTTGTTTTACAAGAGAAGCCTTTTGTATTCTCTTGTGTCAAAAGAAAAAAAGAATATAATACACGTTTACACTTTACTTGATAAAAAGAAAGAGAAAATACACTTTACTTTAGATGAAAATTAGAAGTCGCGTATATGTGTGACACTGAAAAGGTTAATGCAAAATGAAGTTGACAAAAACAAAGAGGGATCAAATCATTTGATTTGACCACGATGGCTAAACACGTTAGATGGTTGGGCAATCGCTACAACTAAGCAGCCTCACCTATTTTATAATCAATTATTTGTATCATATTATAATTATTTGTAGTGAAATTATTTTAAAAGTTAACTCTTGGTTGCTTTGATTAAACAATAGTTTTTTTAAAACAAGTTACGTACACACTCTATACGTTGGCTTCTAAATTATAAAACCAAAATAATAGATCGGGCTTAGGTTAGGTGGCCTTAAAAAGAAACCATTCTAGTTCTTCGTTTATTAGGTAGTACTATATTGGAATTTGGAATAAGAACAAACTTAGAAAAAACACCATATCGGATTATAAAGCCAACATAACCTTGGCACTATTATTTATTTATATTAACTCGTAATTTTTCAATCTATTGATTATTTTTGGATTTATCTTGACATGTAACATGTTTGCTAGATGTAACGTATAGTATTTGCTACGTTGGAGTTGATAGGCGCGGTGAAAACAATACATGTCGTTGCAAATAGATATATAAAACATATAATTATCTCTTTTCAAAAAAAAAATTATCTTCCTTATAGTGTTTGCTATTTCAGATTTTCTTAATTATACATAATAAATACAGTTTCTAAAAGTGATTTAAAGTAAGTAGATTCTAAAAGTTGAAATAGTAAGAGCTTTTTGTTAGAAAATATTTAAGCATTTATGAAATAAAAATCATAATAGTGTCATGTTTCAAAGTCAACGAAAATATTTCCAATTGCCTCAATCCCTCCATATTAGATGCATGTTCATGGATGTAAAGCTTGTAAATTTGATTTAAACATTTACTGATATAAGGAGATAAATATCTAAATCCGTGAAACAAATAAAATAAAAGATTTGTACCAAAAAGAAGATAAGTATTAAAAATGATTTTTGTTAAAAAAAGTATTTAAAAGATTTCCTATTTATAAACCAAATATTTTAATATATAAAAAAACACGTAACCGAAGTGATAGAGAAAGAGAGTCTCGGCTAGGTCGTAGTCGTGCCCTCGTTTTGCAGTTCACGTTTCCTCTCTTGAGTTTCTTCGTCTTCTTCCTCCTCTTCTTTTATCGTCATATATGCTCTTTCCCTCTCTCTCTTCATCACTCTCTCCTACACGGGTTTCTCTCACACTCTGCTAATAAACATCGCGCGTTACGCATTCTAACCATCTTTCAAAGCCTTCCTGTGTTTCTTGTCTTCTCACAAGTATCAGGTGAATAGATTAATGATTTAACATCATCATCATCATCATCATCAATTATATATATATAGCTTAATGATTTAACATCATCATCATCATCATCATCAATTTTTTCCACTCTGATCATTTTCACTCTTTTCTTGGCTTTGGTCTCAAGTCTCTGTTTGAGAAACAGAGCAATTTTGAAGTGTTTCAATGCTAACTTTTTTTGGAGTTAGAAATCAACGAAGAAACTCAAGACCTTTGTCTGTAGGAGGTAGAGAGATTATTAAATCAACAAAAGTTTTTTTTTCCATGTTCCATCTTTCAGAGAAAGAGAGACTTCTGATTTTGGTTTTCTATTTTCTTTTCTAAATGTAGATATGGATTACTTAGAACCCAAAACAATGAACAATCTACTGGGAAAGCTTCTCTTATTAGCTTCTCTAGTAGTCTTAGCCATCATTGTGATCGGTCGATCTTCAAGCTTCACATCACCGAGCGTGGTATCCCCATCAACTCATACTAAAAAAGAACTTATAAATTTTATATTTTGTTAATGTTTTTTCTGCGATCTTTTTCTTGTGTTCTTTCAGTTTTCTCAAAGAGAGGAAGGAGTGACTCATGTGTTAGTCACTGGTGGAGCTGGCTATATCGGTTCACATGCCGCTTTAAGGCTGCTTAAAGATTCATACCGCGTAACCATTGTGGTAATTATAAGTCTTTTTTTTAATACTAGTTTCAAAGTTTTACTAACTTTTTGATGACTTTTGAACTTTTGATATCTCAACAGGACAATCTCTCCCGTGGGAATCTTGGTGCGGTTAAGGTTTTACAGAGATTGTTCCCACAAACTGGAAGACTACAGTTCATTTACGCTGATTTAGGAGATCCCGCAGCTGTATGGTTTTATAACCTTTGACAGTTTGTTAGCCTTTGAAGCATACAAGTTTTGGTTTTGGTTCCTAACATATACAATTTCAGGTCGAGAAAATCTTCTCAGAGAACGCCTTTGACGCTGTGATGCATTTTGCTGCGGTAGCTTATGTTGGAGAAAGCACTCTTTATCCTCTAAAGTACAGTCCTCATTCGTCTATATACACTTTATACAATCTTACACATCACTTCAAGAATATGTTTTAGTGGTCGGTCTTACTTTAATGTTAATGGTTGATTGTTGTAGATATTACCATAACATTACATCAAATACATTAGGAGTTCTTGAAGCTATGGCTAGACATAAAGTTAAGAAGTTGATATATTCTAGCACTTGTGCTACTTATGGAGAGCCTGAAAAAATGCCGATTACTGAAGATACTCCACAGGTAAGCAGCCTTGAGTTTGCATCATTTTTACTAATCCCATACAAACCCAATTTTTTTTTTTTTTGTATTTAGGTCCCGATTAATCCTTATGGAAAAGCTAAAAAGATGGCAGAAGATATGATCTTGGATTTCTCTAAGAACTCTGACATGGCGGTTATGATCTTAAGGTTAGGTTCATAGAATACTCTTTTTATATTAAGGTTTATAAAACAATAATGCAAATGTTGACGAATTTTATGAACTTGCAGATACTTCAATGTGATTGGTTCAGATCCAGAAGGTAGACTAGGAGAAGCTCCGAGACCCGAGCTTCGGGAGCAAGGACGGATCTCCGGTGCTTGTTTTGATGCAGCTCGGGGCTTCATCCCCGGACTGCAAGTAAAAAGAAATTCAAGAAGTATACAATTGTTTTATTTGTTTGCAAAAACCTTTAACATGAAATGGTTTTTGATAGGTCAAAGGAACGGACTACAAAACATCGGACGGGACTTGCATTAGAGACTATATAGATGTTACTGATCTCGTGGATGCTCACGTGAAGGCTCTCCAAAAAGCTCAGCCTCGCAAAGTCGGTATCTACAACGTTGGAACCGGAAAAGGTCTTGACTAAAACATTTTCATTGGAAAAAACAAACTCTAACCACCTTAATTAATTCCATCGCCTAAGATTTTAGTTACAGTTTACATTACATTAAATGGTTCTTTGGTTTTGGTTAAACAGGAAGATCGGTTAAAGAATTTGTGGAGGCGTGTAAGAAGGCAACAGGAGTAGAGATCAAAGTGGATTTCCTGCCCCGGCGACCAGGAGATTACGCAGAGGTTTTTAGTGACCCGACAAAGATTTTGAGAGATTTGAATTGGACTGCTCAATACACTAATCTTCAGAATAGTCTTCAAGTTGCTTGGAGGTGGCAAAAGATTCATCCTCATGGATATGCTTCGTACTGAAAAAAACAGAGAAAAAACACCACCTGTAAAATTTTATTGTTTCTTTTTTCTTAAATTTTCATTTCATGAATTTGCATAATGTTTTGAGGGATTCTATATATTATACAGAAAATATATATTGTGACTGGTTATCTGTAAGAGCATAAGGAACTAACAAAATGTGGCTAACACAACTATATTTTGCATTTTCCAACTCAACGAAACGTATTGTCCTTCTTATGTAGGTTTTGAAGACTAATTGCCATTTCTTTGTGGGATCAATAGCTCAGATTCGGTGATATTTAACTAGACTGAGAGTAGGTGTTCTACTAATAATGCAACAGTCTGCGGTTTTAACCTCACTTTTCCATCAGTATCAACGCTTAATGGCACACAAATTTTTAAGTGTTCGATGAAAAATATATTTTTAAAACACACAAGTAAAATGCTAAATTCAGGCGTTTCCTCCATCTTTTTTGGCTTTGCTTGGGGGAGAAGGTAACTTCTCTGATTCCTCTTGAGCTCCAGATGGGTTTGTTGGAATATTAGGGTTAACCATTGTGAAAGGTGGGTAGTAGGGGATAGGCCAGCCCTTTATTGGAAACTTGTGGTTGAAGAATCCAGCAATCATGGATTTTGCATGGTCGATCTTGGCCATTGAAGACGAATCATCATCGATTATGGTTTGAGCTGATGTTGGTTGTGATTGCGGTTTTGGGGCACGAGAGGAGAGTGCTGGTTGAGAATTGAGAGACAAGAAGAGGAGGAGGAGGAGTTGACATAGAGAAGAAGCCTTTGAGTTTTTTGACATTGTTGCTTGGTGTTTTTAAGCTCTTGTGTTGTGATTGTGGGTGTCTATGGGGGTTCATTTATAAGCAGTGATTATGAGATTGGAGAAGGGATGTATTAGATGAGAAAAATGATGGTGTTCTTAAACGTGGGGTTTCTACTTGTCACCTACATCAGTTTCCGAACTAAAGCTACATGATTTGAGCATGACCATGCGGGAGGCATGATTTGTGGGTATATTCAGATTGGCGGACAAGAATCAAGTGGTTTCGTTAGCAAAGTAACACACAAGGCAAATGGTTAAACGCTTACACAATCTGATGACTACACTCAAGAAAGCAAATATAAAAATTATATCCGGAATCTAGTAATCAATTAAAATATACCGTCCTTTTCAAATGGTGGGTCAAAGTTTTTTTTTTTTGATCGAAGTTAAGTTATCAATTATTGATGTATCACCAATATAACCCGTTAACACAATTTGCCTAAATATAATTTTTTGTTAGACTGAAGGCATGATTTGCCTAAATACATTTGCTTCTGGTTATTTATAACAATTTGTCTCAAGTACATTTGTTCCATTCTTATAGCATTATCAGTTATGACAGCAATTTGTTTATAGACCAGTCAGAGTCTTTGTCGGTTCCCATAACATAACCAAAAAAAAAGTATAAATGAAAAGAAACAATAACGGTGGATAAAGAAGGAATATTAGGTAGATCTGAGGAATCTGTAACGGCTAGTTCCAAAGTATCGTTTGTATTAGGCTGAGCACGCTCTTCCATACCACTTTCACACTCACAACACATAGAGAGAGAAGAAAAAGAAACCTTTTTGCCTTTCACATTCACTCATCTCTCTAAGATCACTTTACTCTGATTTAGGGTTTCTCTCATAAACACGAGGAGACAATCAATCCGCGATGAACATTTTCAGGAAGAAGACTACTCCCAAAGGTAAAAACTTTACCCACCACCATCATCGCTCTCAAATGTTGTTTTTTCTGGAAATTTCTTCTGCAAATCAGCTAAAATTGCAAAGCTTTCTGTTGATGAACAAACTTGATCTGAATAAAAGTTGACACCTTTAATCGTTATTCGTGGTCAAAATTGAATCTTTGGGTGTGGGTATGTGTTAATTTTGATGAGTTCTTATTTTCCATAAATGGGTATACGATTGCTCAAAGTTAGATGTGTAATTGCTTTGAGAGCTCGAAAAAAGGGAAACTAGTAAGCTGCCCAGATCTTGTCATTTATGTGCTTTGGGTTTCCTTTTGTGGATACTTGTTTCTGATTGGATAGAAAAGTTGTGATATTTTGTTCTGATTATTACTGCAGATGCTCTTCGCACCAGTAAGAGAGAAATGTCTGTGGCTACAAGAGGTATGTATAGCTTAACCTCTCTGAAATGTTTTCTAAAACAAACCAATAAGCAACAAAAAAAAAAAGAAGCTAAGCTTTTGGGCTCAATGTTTTAAAAATATTACAATGGCGTTACAGGTATCGAACGAGAGATTTCATCTCTTCAGATGGAGGTAAATAAACATATATGGTAGTAGACATAAGTTTTCTTTACGGTTTAATTGACATTGGTCAAGTCACAATCAGGAGAAGAGACTAGTTGCTGAGATCAAGAAAACTGCTAAAACTGGAAACGAGGCAAGTAGCTTTCCCCTCTTTACTTAGCTTGTCTTCTTTCTTCTCTTCTAAGTTTTGTTTCTTTTATTTTTGATTTTTTTTTTTGCATTAAAACATGTTTGGATAGGCGGCGACGAAAATTTTAGCACGTCAACTTGTTAGATTGAGGCAACAGATTACAAACTTACAGGGAAGCCGTGCTCAGATTAGGGGTGTAACCACTCACACACAGGTTAGGTTTACTTCTTCCTTTTAAACTAGTAGTTCGATTAGAATAATAATTAATCACTGTTTTTCTTGGTCTTTTCTCTTTGGTTAGGCTCTGTATGCGAGCACTTCGATTTCTTCTGGTATGAAAGGTGCAACCAAAGCTATGGTTGCTATGAACAAGGTAATAATGATATGCTAGTTTTGGTTTTAATGCTCAGTACTTGTAAACTTCTTCATTCGCACTTTATATTTTCAGCAAATGGCACCAACCAAGCAAGCCAAAGTGATTAAGGACTTCCAGAAACAGTCTGCACAACTAGACATGACGGTAAAAGGATATATATAAATCTCTTTGATCTTTAGTTTCTTTCTATCAGGCAGTCAATCAAATGTTACTTGGTTTGTTGTTTTATGATGTTGTTGTGTGGTTGCAGATAGAGATGATGTCAGAGGCAATTGATGAAACACTTGACAAAGATGAGGCGGAAGAAGAAACAGAAGACCTCACTAACCAAGTTCTTGATGAGATTGGTGTTGGAGTTGCATCTCAGGTCAGGTTTCTCTCCCAATGGGGATCGTCTCGTTTTTCTTTTCTTTTCACAGGTTTAGTCAAAAAGTAAAAAAAAAAAAATGTCTCTGTTTCATTTGTTTGAAACAGTTATCTTCAGCTCCAAAAGGTCGGATCGCTACAAAAACTGCAGCTCCTCCTGCTACCACTGCCAACAGCAACAGGTATTGTGAACTCATATTTGTTTTGGTCATTATAAATTCTAGTGAAGAAAAATTAAGAAAACTCTTTGCATAATTTTTTTTAAAACTTGCAGCTCTGAATCAAGTGAAGTGGATGAGCTTGAAAAGAGGTTGGCTTCACTGCGAAGAATCTGAGAGTCAGCTTTTTTTATGCATGCTTCTGTATGATTAAATAAAAAAAATAACAGCTTCCCTTTTTTTTCTTTCTCTTTTGCTTGTTGTGATCTCTGTATAAATCTGCTGAAACTTATTATGGAGGAAGCTTAATTGACCCTTTCCCATGCAAAATTTGTTTCTCCGTATCTCCAAAATCACACACTTACGTGTCAGGTGACAACTTGTGTGGTACACTGGTACTTGAGTGATATCCGGATTTGCGGATGCTTGGTTTATAGATGATCTGCTACGACAAACAAATAAAAAAGTAGAGGATGTAGGGGGGAGTTTAAAAACATGTACGTATAGTAGCATAAAAGGAAGTGGCACATCAGTTACGTGGTGGTTGTTTTCAGACAATGGAGTTGAGGTCTACTAGTTTGGAAATCACTCTGTATGTTTAAGTGAAGAAGCTTTCAGTAGTTCACAGTACTGTTTGACAGAGATTGTGGTTATCACGTCATCTTTGAGACAACTTTTTTTTTTTTTTTTTTTGGAACGCTTCTTTGAGACAACTACTAACTTATTATTACCTTCCTCTTCGTTAATTTTTCTTTTTGGGTAAGCTAGCCTCTAGAAACAACTTTAAATCCGGAGCAAAACTAAAAATATACTTACAAAATTAAATTTTTAGCAGGTGCATTATCAACATTTTATATATTGGTACTTCAAAATTTTTTTAGAACATTTTACATGTTAGAACAGAGAGAGTAAAAAGATAAAAATTAGTTTAATGAAAACTGGTGAAAAAATAAAGTTGGATCTTTAAATATACAACTCAAGCAAGCAAATTAATACATATAATATCCACATGTATAATAAATAGATTTAAAAAACAAAATAATATCCACACAAAGCAGGCAATGTTTTTTTTTTGAATAAAGAAATGTACCATGAATAATATTTAAACCTTTTATGGCTCAGCCGCCAGAGTCACGGGAGCCTTTGCCGGAGTTTCAACCACCGGAGCTGCTGTGACAATGGTCGACGGAGTTTCAGCCTCAGGCGCCACGGCAACAACTTCTTTGTTCACCTCTTCCACGGCTGGCTTCTTCTCTTCCACTGCTTCCTTCTTCTCCTCTTCCACGGCTGACTTATTCTCCTCATCAGCGGCAATGACAGGAATAATTGCGGGTAGAACCTCTTCTTTCTTCTCTTCAACTGTTTCTTTCTCTTTCTCGGCGGTTGCAATTTCATCTTCCTTGGCCTGTTTGGTGTCTTCTTCTTTGGACGGTTCTTCGGTTTTCGCGACTTCTTCCACATTTTCCATCTCTCGTGACTTCTCCTCCACCGGGAGAAACACACATACTTTCTCAAATATGAACGTCACTGGTCCGGAGCTAGTAGATAAAAGTTCACATGCATCCTTTGATCCAGGGAATCCTGAATTTCACATTCACATTAAAAGATTTTATTTACTCATATTTTATATTAAATTTATAACCTTTTTAATATACATTAGTGTATTCATCTACTTTGATTCAATGGTCATCGTGATCTAAAACTAGTATCCAAAGAGTATACCAAGATAATGTTCGAAAAAGATACAGACATCTCTGTATTTTCATATTTTTAAGTATTTTGATAATCAGGTCACTGGAACATCTACTAGAATAAATGAACTTACAACTGGGACGAATTTGATAATTCAGATAATTCGAATAACTCATCCCAAAACGGATGGTCGTCCTAGTAACCATGAAATATATTATGTCCAAAAATTAGTTGCTAACCCGGTTTTAGCTAAATTTAAAAGTACGTACCAATTTCAACAAGTGCCTCGAGGAATTTCTGCACTTCGGCAGAGTGTTTCGTTAAACCATCTTCTTTAGGCTCCCTCACCAAAGCCTACAAATACATAAATTAAATCCAGTACATAAAGCTAATCGCTAGTGTTTAGAATAAATTTTTAAGATCATTAAACACCTTGAGTTCAGCAGACGTGGCTTCATAGATATCCAAGACCCTGGGTTCCAGTTCTGTCTTTTTCTCCTCAATCTCCTTGTTGATTGCTTCCTATTAATAGAAGAAAAAATAAATTAAGATATCGGAATAAAACACACACATGTATTAATGTAGTTACAATTTATAGATCTAAATACCTTAGAATCATCAAAGGCTGGGGTCTTGCTAGCCTCAGCAACAACATCCTTGTTTGTTGGGCTTCTCTCGAACAATTTCTTCATTGTTGGAACAATCTTCGATTTCCAGTAACCCATATCTTTTTGTGTAATTGATATTAATCCTGCAACCCAAAAAAGGACATATTAGACTTTTATATATAGTTTACGGTTACAGGAGGAACATGACGGAAACAAAAGTCTTAACTTTTAACCTTGGAGTTACGATTCAAAGTTTAAGCAAAAAAAAAACATGGAGTTACGCTATCAGAACGAGACAAGATCATCTGATTCATATACATAAACCTTTGTTTTAACTTTTAACACATGGTTTACGTATTTAGCTCCCTAGTTCTATTATTCTCAAACAAACGTAATAACGAGTATTGAAAAAAGAAAACCGCATATTTTCACGTCTAATGATGAAACTTACTTGAGATGAAGATTTCTGGAGGCTCTTCGTCCTTGTTCTTAATTCTCCAGCTGATTTTTTTTGTTGGCTTCTCTGATTTTTAAGAAGCTCTCTACGTATTATACTAGGGATAATTTTCTGATCACCTTTGCTTTTCTTCCAAAGACGTAACTGCCCCTTTCTAATTTCCATCGTTGTCTATTTTTACCCGTTGGTGCCAGAACCGATTATGTTGGCTGGCCCGCAAGTTCCGTTAATAATAGTAAACAGGAATCGATTACATAATTCCAATTCGAGACATGCTTTTCTTTTGTTATATATTTTCTAAGGTTTGATGGAGTAATTCTGTGTGGAATATGAATCTAACTTTAGTATTATTGTCACTAGGTACTTAGTCTATGTGGGGAATGCTGATGGAATTGTTGCTTTATATGAAGCATGAGGAGATGGAATTGTTGCTTTATATGATTTATAGTGGAGTAAAGAGTTGTGATAAATTTGTATATTAGCTTTTGTTTTTGACTTATCTTGTTGACCTCGATTATCATTTGATCTAATAAAATAACTTGTGGAGAAAAAAAAATTATAAACGTAGTTTGTAGATTATTTTACACGCATGCGACCGCACTTGTCTAAAGTGAACTCTCTATACTTTGAAATTCTTTGTGGGAAGGTGCATCGTCGGTACATCGTTGGAGATTGTTTATTTAAAAAAAATCACATTTTTCATGTCAGTTCCTTCTAATAATTGTAATTTTTGACGGCATGTTTTAAATGGTTACATTTCTAAGTTCTAAAATGGGTTTAACCAGTGGCGGACCCATATGGAAAATATAGGGTGCAGCTGCAACACCTTAAATATATAAACGTGATTTGTTAAGCTAGTACAAGTGAAATTCTTTAGTTTTGCTGGTGTATTCTCTTCTGTTGACTCACCTTAAACCTAGGTTCAATATCAGTTTGACACACATTTTTTCTTCTTTTTAATATGTATTTCAAGCCCATTTATATTCTGACTCAGGTTTAAAATACTCCTGGGTCCGCCACTGAGTTTAACATGTACTTTCATTCGTTTTTATGTATGTGCTAATGTATTGTGTATATTTTTAAAGATGTCAACAGTATATGGATTTATGATGTCGTAACTATTTACTCATTGGAAAAAGAAACTTACTAAATTGTAGATATTTTATTAGATACAATAACTTTACATATGCAATTTATATCATCCAATCGTTTTGGGGTAATTCTAGCAAAGTTATTAGGTTATATTTTGTTGTTTATGTTCAAATTTATTTTTCAAAATATTGGCTGTGAGTCAGTTAATTATTGGATTTTTATGAATGCTTTTATTATTTTTAACTTGAGTTATAAGATGAAACAATTAAAGATATATTACTCTAAAATAGCGATATGAACAAGCAGTATCCAGTCTTTTAAAATGCCCAAGGTTTTTGCCAATTTTTTCAGTAGATGTGATCTTATGAGGATGCATACGTACCATTTTCCATTATTTTGATAGAATTAAACTTGTTTAACAATATATTAATGGTAAAAAAAATTTGTGTTTCTTTCTGAACATGTTCGAATGGAATGAATTAAGAATATGAAGAATTATGAAAACCCATCAACTAAAAAACTTATTAAGAATAGAATGAATTAAGAATATGATAAATTATGAATTAAGAATATGATGAATTAAGAATATCATAAAATGAGCAAGAGGGGCTGCTAGAACCGCAACCAAAGTTACTATGTTCATCACATTACAATAACATTTATACTACTAGTCTACTTGAAAGAACCCTAATACACATGGATTTATAACATCTATTGGGTTTGTGTCTTGGTTTGTCTTGGGCTTGGACTTGAGCTTTACTAGCTTATTCTGGGGGAACTTCTGAAAGCATTTCTTGATGTTCTAGGGCTTGAAAGGGAGGTGGAGGAGCTTGATTCGCCGTTGTTTCTGGTAAGTTAATAATCTCTCTCTCTCTCTCTCTCTCTCTCTCTCTCTCTCTCTCTCTCTCTCTCTCTCTCTCTCTCTCTGTTTTGTTGAAATGTCTATACTGAAACAGAGGATCATTCTCTTGTACTGCAGATAGTGAACATCCTCTTCTTCATGATCTACGAGCTAGCGAGATTGGTATATGTAGCCTTCTTTGTAGCCTTCTTTGTAGCCTTCAAGCTCGTTGTAGCAGTTCTTAAAGCAATTGTTGGACCCTCCTCTTCTGGAAGTGATTTACGATTTTGATGAGTATGATGAGTTTTTTCAGTTTGATGAGCTTGATGCTCCAACACGCACTCCTCCACTTCCTCCACACCTTCTTCTTGAGACTCTACCCCTCTCGACCATGGCTGAGAGCACTGAGAGTAAATTTTTCCTTTCTCATATTCCTCCTTTTACACTTAGTATATAGATATTTTAACATGATTTTTTTCTTGGCAAATAGATGTACTATTTGCCTCGAGCCTTTCAAAAACTGGAGAACAGGCTAGGACTCTCTGTTGCAACCATCTCTTCCATGCTTTATGTGTTGACCAGTGGCTCCTGTCTGAACATGGGTAACTAATTGAAACATCAAACTCCTTTCTCCTTACTTTCTTTTTTTTTTCCTAATGAATTGTTTCCTTTTTTTCTAATGATTTTTGCAGTGATTGTCCTCTTTGCAAACGAGCCATTGTCTAAGAACACATAAGTGGTGAGTCACAATATCTACATAAACGAGAAATTCTATGTATTCTTTCAATCTTTCCACTGTATATAACACATCCATGAGAAACTCTATGTGCTCTTTCAATCTTTCCATTGTGTATAACACACCCATGAGAAACTCTATGGAGTGTGTATTCAAGTGAGAGTTTTAGGTGATTTGTATTATTTAAATATGAATTTTTAAAACTCATTTAAAATGTACTGTTATTGAACTTGATATTTAGTAAAATACTCCAAAATCCATTATTATTGAAAATATTTTAAGTTATAGAGTTTTAAAATTTTCAGGTGATTTAAGGTGTTTGAGTGCAGTTTCTTAGTTTAAAAAAATCAAAACTCAAATCTCATGGTTCTATATGATATTGTAGAGTAGTTTAACAAAATCACTTAAATCTCTTCAACTTATTGAAATCATCTAAAACTTTATTGAAAATCAAATCACATCAAATGTTAAATTGAATACACCCTCATATGTGTTCTTTCAATCTTTCCATCCACTTTGCAAAGTATCCTAAAATCATAATATCCATTACTTTTTTCTTTCAAAATAATGTAATACCTTTCAATAACAATGGATTTGATGTAAGTTTTTAGAATTGTTAATTGAATAACATGAGATTTACAAGTGTTTCTAGTGATTTAACATCATTCCATATTCAATAACAAATGATTTGAAAAGAGTTTCTAAAATCCTAAGTTGAATAACAAGGTATTTTAAAATATTCTAAAATCATATTTTCAATACACCCCCCTTACATAAGATATTTGATCAAATATAAATATTGTTAAACATATATTGAAAAATATACATTTTTCTGTCTTATAGCTAATTAAACTCATTTTCTGCTAAGTTGGATCCTCTGTTTTTCATCTGGATGTTGATACTCATTGCCAATGAAAGCTCTACAAATAAAAACAATACCGTAACAGAATAGCCTGGAAGAAGCACCTTATACGTTGTGCTCAAGTCTTCACCGCAAGTGTTGAGGCATCAGGAAGAAGCGCCAAGTGGAAACGATTATATTCACAGAGCTGAAACCAATTAGTTAGAGCCATCAAGTCCCCAAGTTTAACCTTAACCAAAGGCTTCTGAAACAATGAAAGTTAAGCAAGCTTAAGGCTACTCTATGTGTTCTTTGATGATGATGTCAATGCAATGAGACATATTATCATAGCCATCGATCCATTACTTTGCAAAGTATCCTAAAATCAGATCCATTATTTTTTCTTTTAAAATAATGTATACCTTTCAATAACAGTGGATTTGATGTAAGTTTTTAGAATTGTTAACTGAATAACATTAGATTTACAAGTGTTTCTAGTGATTTTACATAATTCTATATTCAATAACAAATGATTTGAAAAGAGTTTTAAAAATCCTTAGTTGAGAATAACAAGGGATTTTAGAATATTCTAAAATCATATTTTCAATACCCCCCTCCTTTAAATAAGATATATTTGATAAAATATAAATATTGTTAAAGTTCCAGCAAATTTTACTCTAATTAAAAACTAAGAAAAAAAGAATACTGCATACAATTATAAATATAAACTTCATATGACAATGATTAACCAACGAAACTCTTTCATGTGACAATGATTTTAATGACCAAAACCACACTCATTGGATGGCAATAAAGTTATGTAAGATATTTAGAAAATTGGTGTAAGCAGTTAAAGATAGCCGGGAGAGCAAACCTTGACCTTATCAAATGGGCAAGAGCAGGTCAAATGCCTAACTTTGATGAGTATGTAGAGGCTGGTGGGGCTGAGATTGGTTCGTACGCAACCATGGCATGTTCTATTATGAGACTTGGAAAGATCAGTAAGAAGGAAGATTTTGAATGGCTTGTAAGTTCGAGATACAGCGAGAACAGACGGCACAAAATAATTCCAAGAACAATTATCTCTTTATTAAGAATCACTGAAACAATCTTTTACAAAGACTTGTCAAATCCGAATTACTCAACGCCACACACGGCTTGACACAGATCAATTCTTAATCTACCCTTATGAGAAACCAACTCCTGTTGATCACCTCTACAAATCACTCACTGTCTGAAACCCCAAAGTTGCTGCTATGTTTCCGTGAGAATTACAACGTCAAAAGCTCTAACCCTAATTCTAGGAAAAAGCCACAATATATATTAAATAATATTTTCCTATTATCTAATATAATATTTTCTATATTTTAGCATCACCAAATCTTCAAATTTGTGATCTAATCACGCTCCTTTAATGCATATTTCGTCAACCAAATATATAGAAATATTCCATATCATCACATCTTGATATTTTCTTTTTATTCTTCGAAGCGTGTGTCACACACCATCATGTGTGTGTAACACAAGTACACGAACCAAAACTTCACCACTGCAACAGCTTCTCAAGCTCCAAGTTCTTGAGCTTACATTCTCCCCCTTTTTCACTGAGTTTTACAACTCAAGCCTAAGAACAATATGCATCATACATACCACCAAAGTACTAACTTAAACTCCCCCTGAATTAAGTATCATCTCCCCCTGCTTGAGTGAAAAACTCTTTGAACAACTTCATGATACTTGTGGGACCATCAAAAACTCTCAGTACCTTCTAGGCCATCGAACTGGTTCTTCAAACTCAGTATATTGATCACCCATTCGATTGTATGACACACTAGTATGCTCGTGTGACACACCTTTCGTAAACTTAGGATACATATCCTTCTTAGCTATCCAAACATGTCCATATCTTCTAGGTTCCACATAACAAAAGTTCATCCTCCAAGCTCGCTCAGTCTGGTTTCTCCTAGAATAACAGAAAGCAACAGTATGTCCGGTCTTACCACAAAAGAGACAGCCATTCATTCGCTTAACAACAATTTTGTTGTCTTGTATCTTTGGAACCACAATCTTTGCTTGAGTTTCATCCTTTTGTTCAGCTGAAACAACTGGGATTGAGCGTTTTACAAACTTGATTCCTTCATTCTTGTCAACCTCTTGTGAAGTCGTCCCTTTATAACCCAAACCCCAACTGATTTTTGGAGACTGCCCAATTGACAAGATATGATCCAGACTTGCTGATCCAGTGTTCAACATTCTCACTTTCTTGTAGTTCTCAGCAAGTTGTCTTTCCAGAAGCTGACTCTTCTCAAGTTCTTGATTCAACAGTTGTTTCATCTGATGAAACTTTATTTCAGACTCTTGTTGAACTTGATTCTGCTCTGTAATAACTCTCTTAAGAGACTGAAGCTTGTCTTCATTATCATCCTCTCTCACCCTACACTTTGATTCACCCTTCGCATCAGTCTGTTCCATCTCTAGGGTGTTGACTTGATCTTTCAAGACAGCTTTATCCTTGATGAGCTGTAGGTTTTCGTGACTGAGTTCTGCAAATTTACCAAAGAGAATCTTATACTCGGCTAGAAAATCTGCATCTATATCACTTTCTGTATCACTGTGTGACGCAATTGAATTGGTGTGTGACACACCCGGCATACGAATTTCACCCTTAGTGATGTCTTTTTCAGATCCTATAACTCCATGAAGAGACACGAAATTGAGAGCATCTTCTTTTCTCTCTGGTACTTTATCATTGCAACTTCTCTTCATCTTCATCTTTTTGGTGTTCACACAATCTGATTTTATGTGCCCATAACCATTACATCCATTACACTTGATTTCTTTTCTCTTGAATGATGGACACTCTGTTTTGACATGCCCAATACCATGACAATTAAAACACACCACTGCCTGCCATTTATGTCTTTCTTCTTCTCTAGGCAGTCTGTCGCTGGACATCTTATTCAAAAGATTCATGGTTTCTTCAAGTTTCTGAATCACCAAGTGAATAGATTCTTCAAGCTTCTTAGCTTTCTGGATGTCTTCATTAACTGTAATTTGAGAGTCTTGAGCAGGCTTTGAACACTTAGATTCCAATTCCATCTCCTCAGCCTTTAATATCCCTACTACCTCAGCAAACTTCAGTTCATCAGTGTTCATCGTCAATGTTATCGCTGCTTTATGTGCTGCAAACTTAGTAGGCAAACATCGCAAAAACTTCTTCACCAATTTTGCATCTTCATATTTTTTACCTAAAACTTGTGCTTCATTGGCTATGGAGCTGAGCTTCGCACTGAAATCTCTGATCTTCTCATCATCCCTCATCCTTATGTCTTCAAACTGTGATGCAAGCAAGTCCAATCTTATCCTCCTAACATTCGCAGTACCCTCGAAAGCATTTTGTAGTATATCCCAAGCCTCTTTAGCTGATTCACATCCCTGAATAAGCTCAAATTGCTTTGCATCTACAGAACTGAAGATTGTATCCAGTGCTTTTGCATTAAACCTTGAAAGTTTTTTCTCTGTTGCTGTCCACTTTGTCTTCAATTTAGGTCTCTTCAAACCATCTTCTTGCATCACAAACGGTTCTTCCCATCCAGTTTGAACAACTGTCCATATATCTTCATCAGCTCCACGTAAGTTTGCTCTCATTCTTACTTTCCAATACCCATAGTTCATATCATTCAGCAGCAACATATTTTGTGCCAAAATCGCCATATTCTCTTCTCAGGATCTCACCTTGGTTCGAAGATGTCTTCTTCGTTTAGGTGTTCCGCTCTGATACCAATTTTAAGTTCGAGATACAGCGAGAACAGACGGCACAAAATAATTCCAAGAACAATTATCTCCTTATTAAGAATCACTGAAACAATCTTTTACAAAGACTTGTCAAATCCGAATTACTCAACGCCACACACGGCTTGACACGGATCAATTCTTAATCTACCCTTATGAGAAACCAACTCCTGTTGATCACCTCTACAAATCACTCACTGTCTGAAACCCCAAAGTTGCTGCTATGTTTCCGTGAGAATTACAACGTCAAAAGCTCTAACCCTAATTCTAGGAAAAAGCCACAATATATATTAAATAATATTTTCCTATTATCTAATATAATATTTCCTATATTTTAGCATCACCAAATCTTCAAATTTGTGATCTAATCACGCTCCTTTAATGCATATTTCGTCAACCAAATATATAGAAATATTCCATATCATCACATCTTGATATTTTCTTTTTATTCTTCGAAGCGTGTGTCACACACCATCATGTGTGTGTAACACAAGTACACGAACCAAAACTTCACCACTGCAACAGCTTCTCAAGCTCCAAGTTCTTGAGCTTACATGGCTACTATCTAGACCAAAGTCTGTCAGATATCTACCAATAAGGCGCGTCTCATAGATGATATTTATGGATTTTGAGGTACACATTATAATTAGAAAGGTTAAGGTTAATCAATGATTTAGTTTTGATACCTAATTGGGTCGTGGTATTATCAGGATGATATGAATAAAGGGTACACTGCAGATGCACTAAACTATTACATGATTCAACATGGAGTCACGAAAGAAGAGGCAAGTAGAGAATTGCATACGATGATTGGAGATATCGACAAGATTGTAAACGAAGAATGCTTAATGACAACCAACATTTCACGTCCCGTTCTATCGCAAGTCGTCAATTTTGGACGCATGGTGAATGTTCTCTATACGTCGGATGATGTCTACAATCACCGTGAAGGAAAACTAAAGGATTATCTCACCGCTTTGCTTGTTGATCCAATACATCTTTAGATAAGAGTTTGCTTGTAGTCCGTTTGGTTTTCTACTTTGCGGTTGTGATGTTAATTTGTGGTTGATTTTGACGTCGTGTCTTTTTTTTTTTTACTTTGATAAAATGTTTCTACCGTATCCAATAAAATTATTTCCAAATGATTAAACTCAAGGTCTTAGGGCAACGGCCAAGATATGTTTTTTTATGCTTCTAACGTCTGGGCTTTTTGCTTCCTCACATTCACATACCCAACCTCTAAACATAATTTCAAAGAATCTTAGCTTGTAAAAAGACATAAATATATTTTTATATAAGATATGCAGGCGTGTAATTTTCTCATGTCTATATGATGCCTTTTCATGTCTAATATTGCTTTTTTAAACAAAAGATAAGCTGCTCTTACTAATTATCATATATCAGTAACAGTTATATTTGTGCCAGCCATAGAACTAAAACATCCGTAAGTTCTATAACAATATTAACAATGCAGCCGTAGCATTTGTAAGTTAATAAATTAATATGCTTTAAAATATTAATCATTAAAATATAACAGCCATATGAAAAGAAACATTATTAATATGCAGTCGTGAACTTTGACTATGCTAATCAGTCGACAAGATTTGGAACAGGACCAAATCAATATTGTTGACTAAAAACTTTTAAACTCAATCAACTGAAAATTGATAAACAATATTTCAGTTAGATATCGACAAAAGTAAATCTATTTTTACAATCTATGAATCCATAATAAACATGATCTAGAGAAAAATTGAGCAGAATTAAGAATATAACACAAAATAAAAATTTATACATTTTATAGTTTAAAATTTCTAGAGTTTTATGGTAATAACGTGTTATTAAGAAAATAATAAATTAGTGTATAGTATTCTATGAACAATGAGTTTTTATATAAAAATACAATAAAAAATTTAGTCTGGAGACCAAATACAATTTAGAGAGCAAATAAACTTTATAAAACAATTAAATTTTATAATTTTTATAATTAACATCATAATATTCATAACTTTTAAAAGAAATGAGACAGTCAACCTTGTGGATTTATTATCATAGCCATCGGTTCTCCTACCTACTCTCTTCTACTATTTTTCCAGTTATGCAAAAGAATAATTATATGAATAAAATATAATGTTGTAATGGAGAAGAAATGAGACTTTTCAACCGCGTGGATATATAATATAGCCATCGGTTCTCTGGCCTACTCCCTTGAGTCCCGTCTACCATCTTTCGAGTTATCCAAAAGAAGAATAATGTTGTAATAGTTGATGAAGCAATAAGACATACTATCGGTTCCTGACCTACTTTTTTTTGAAAAAGGGTTCCTGACCTACTTCCTTGTACTTATTCCAAAAAAGGAAATGAAGTGTCCAAAGAAAAAATATTAAGACTTCTAAAAAGTTGAAATGATACAAGGATTTCAGAGATAGTAACTTTTTTGCTACATCACTAACCACAAGAAAGTGGAACACATTAAAAGGATATGTTTTTTAAACTTTATTTGTCTTGACAGAAACTAAAAATTTCATCTGGTTGCATTTTTATTCTTTTTTTTCTAACAGATTGCATTTTTTTCTTGCTTCCTCAAATGCGTTTTTGATTACAGCTTTTCTTTTCTTTTTCTTGTACACCGATTACAGCTTTTCTAAAATGTTTAAATTGTGGAAAGAACAAATATTATTGTTAAGGTAGAAAAGGCCACCCAATACAACATTTGACCGTGCGAATATATTTACTAGACAACCATTTATCAATTATTAATTAATCAATTACACGAGTATACATGTTGGTAGCATTAATACAGTTTTTTTTTGGAAAAAGCATTAACATAGTTAATAGGGAAAATATAATGATAATTAGGTGTAATGTTAAATTTATTAAGAATACATCTATAGTTAAAATATTTAAAATAACGTAAATATTTATTTCTCAAACAATATTAAAGAAATTATTAAAACCAAAATCTTAGAGAGCAATCAGAGCATTACAATTTTCTCTACAGAAATTCTAAAATTTTAGAATAAATTTTACAAAGAAATTTTAAATAATTAGAACAGATATATAAGGTAGGCTTGAGATTTATTATTCGAGATTCAGATTCGATCTGAGATATGATCTGGATCCGTTCCAAAAATCTATATATCCAGAAGGGTGGAATTCGAATCCGGATAGTAAAATATTGGATCCGTCCAAACCGAATTTGAATCCCGATATCTTGTTTTTAGTACGAATATCTGGATCCATAATTTTTATCGATAATTATTTCAAAAATAGGAACATATATATAAAAACTAATTTTTTCTATATATATATACATATATATATATATTATATATAAATTATACAAAATTCGTAATAGTAAACATAGATGTAACTAAAAATATTATATATACTTTTATTTTTAAATTATTGTTAATATTTTATATATTTTAAATTATTTTTATTTATTTTAAGGATCCAAATCCGGATTTGGATATCCGTTGGATATTACAATTTTTAGAAGGATATCCGACATCCGGATATCTGAGAACCCCAGATCCGGATAAAGATAATAAAAACATGGATCTGTCGGATAATAATCCGGATCCGAATACCTTAAAATACCTCGGATATCCGATCTGTCCCGTAACACAAGGGGCATTAACATGAAATCCACTAGTTAGTTTTTAACCAATAGTTATTGTAGTCGCAAGTTCTTAATTCTTCGCAATCATATCTCGTCTTGCTTCCAGATTTATTTTTTGAAGGATTTATCATGATAAAGTTTTGTATTCTATTACCTGGTGAAAAAAAAAACACACAAACAAGTAGGTATTGTATTATCCGATTTAATTTTAATACTCTTTTGTTTACCAAAATAATTTTAATACTTGAGCATGTTTATATACACATATATCGACTTGCCATCAACTCTCATTCCGTCCTATATATATATGGCTGTCCTCTGACAAGTTCTGCACCACTGTCAGCTCTCTCTCTCTCTCTCTATATATATATATATATATATGGAAGTAGTAAAGATAGATCAGAAAAGCTACATAAAATTTTCAAAATTGCTACCCTCTCAATGGGGTGATCACTTTCTCAATATCTCCATCACCGATTCAGTGAGTCCATTTATAAATATACTGGGACAAAGCATATCTATATTATCTTTTTGAGTAAACATATATATATACAGGCAGGCATTATTCCTTAAATGATATATCTTTGACTTGTATTAACTTTCAGGATTTTGCTGTGCTTGCAAGAGAGATGGAAGTACTAAAGCCTAAAGTAAGGAAAAACATATTCACGTTTTCTTCAAGAGACAAAGACGCAATGAAGAGGAACATTCTTTCGATTCATGTTCTGGACAGTCTTGGTCTCGCTTATATTTTTGAGAAGGAGATCGTGGAGACCCTGAAATATGCTTTCGAGAAGATAGATGAACTGATCACAGATGAAAATGATCTGTACACAGTCTCCATCATGTTTCGGGTTTTTAGAACATATGGTCATAATATGCTGTCTGGTAAGTAATATCTTATATGAATTCCAGTATGAGTTACAAATGTGTACGTTATATATTGAAAATAGAATTTTTTTTTTTTTTTTTTTTGAAACTGAAATATTTTTTTTTTCTGTGTAGATGTTTTCAATAGATTCAAAAGAAACGATGGTAAATTTAAAGAAAGTTTATTAGAAGATGTCAAGGGTATGCTAAGCTTCTACGAAGCAGTGCACTTCAGGACAACGACAGATCATATAT
Source organism: Raphanus sativus (assembly GCF_000801105.2). Lineage (NCBI taxonomy): Eukaryota > Viridiplantae > Streptophyta > Magnoliopsida > Brassicales > Brassicaceae > Raphanus > Raphanus sativus. The sequence continues at coordinate 34,166,062 of NC_079519.1, read as the reverse complement.
TGGATGAAGCGTTGCCCTTTACATTGGACTATTTGGAGCCACTAGCTACAGTTAGCAGAGCGAGCCCTCCACATATTTTAATGCATATACAAAATGCTCTTTACATACCTCAGCACCAGAAAGGGCAGGTTCTGGTGGCAAGAGAGTATCTTTCTTTCTATGAGGAAGAAAAGGACCACGATGACACAATACTCAAGCTAGCCAAGCTTAATCTAAAGTCTTTGCAGCTTCATTACATTCAAGAATTAAAAATTATCACTAAGTGTGTGAACGAATATGTTTTCTTCTAGTAGAGCTATCTAGGACTATTTGTAAGTAAATAATATTTTTTTGTATGTTTTTGCAGGTGGTGGAGGGGACTAGACTATACAGAGAACCTCCCACCTGGCTTCAGAGAAAGAACAATCGAGTGTTGGTTTACGGGACTGATGATATATTTTGAGCCACAATTTTCACTTGGGAGAATTATGTTAGCTAAGTTTTTCTTAATGTTCACCTTTTTTGACGATGCGTGCGATACTTCTGGTTCAATTCCTGAAGTTGAGAGCATGGTTAATTGTCTGGAAAGGTATACACCTTGAGAACATCTACTCGGTTGCATTAGAAAAAATAATAATCATTTTATATTGTATTTGTAACAGATGGGATTCCGAGTACACGGAAAATCTTCAAGGTCACATGAAGACTGCCCTCGAATTTGCGATGTATCTTTATAAAGAGTATGAAGAAATATTGAAGTCACAAGGAAGATCCTTTGTGTTGGAGAAGATGATAGAAGAGGTGATTACTTTCAACACCTTAGTTAATCGTAATGACCAAATCCATATTCATTGGATGGTAATTAAGTTGTGTAAGATATTGAAAAATTGGTGTAAGCAGTTAAAGATAGCCGGGAGAGCAAACCTTGACCTTATCAAATGGGCAAGAGCAGGTCAAATGCCTAGCTTTGATGAATATGTAGAGGCTGGTGGGGCTGAGATTGGTTCGTATGCAACCATGGCATGTTCTATTATGGGACTTGGAAAGATCAGTAAGAAGGAAGATTTTGAATGGCTACTATCTAGACCAAAGTCTGTCCGATATCTAGCCAATAAGGCGCGTCTCATAGATGATATTATGGATTTTGAGGTACACATTATAATTAGAAAGGTTAAGGTTAATCATTGATTTAGTTTGGATACCTAATTGGGTCGTGGTATTATCAGGAGGATATGAATAAAGGGTACACTGCAAATGCACTTAACTATTACATGATTCAACATGGAGTCACGAAAGAAGCGGCAAGTAGGGAATTGCATACGATGATTGGAGATATCAACAAGATTGTAAACGAAGAATGCTTAATGACAACCAACATTTCACGTCCCGTTCTATCGCAAGTCGTCAATTTTGGACGCATGGTGAATATTCTCTATACGTCGGATGATGTCTACAATCACCGTGAAGGAAAACTAAAGGATTATCTCACTGCTTTGCTTGTTGATCCAATACATCTTTAGACTTTAGTTAAGAGTTTGCTTGTAGTTCCATTTGGTTTTCTACTTTGCGGTTGTGATGTTAATTTGTGGTTGATTATGACGTCATGTCTTTTATTTTACTTTTGAATAAAATGTTTCTACCGTATCCAATAAAATTATTTCCAAATGATGATTAATCTCAAGGTTTTAGGGCAACGGCCAAGATATGGTTTTTTATGCTTCTAACGTCTGGTCTTTTTGCTTCCTCACATTCACATACCCAACCTCTGTTCGGTAAGGTTGTGTTAGACATAAACATAATTTCAAACAATCGTAGCTGGTAATATTATTTTGGATTGAGCTTAATTCAGGCTCTGGTTTATTAATATCGAGTTTGACTTGCCCTTGCAAATTCTTTTTTTTTTCTTGTTCGGTTGGTTAATGTACAATCCAATTAGTTCCTTTTGTCACATAACAAACTGACTGGATATTAAGAAGAATATGAGGTTTCAAGTGCGGGAGGGTTTTTCTCTCGGGTGCAGACATCGAAGTTCTAACTCTCTGTATGCTCTCCGATGTTAGCGGTGCAGGCATCGCCTTTACTAACTATTTTTCTTTAGTAATCGTCTCAAAATACCTACCAATACTATGTATAACACAGTAACACAAATAGAAACGTTTGTCTATCCCTACATTTCACATTTGTGTGAAATCAGTTTCTTTTTTTTTTGGGTCGATGAGTACTTTTATTAAAATGTTCAAGTCAACCGACTTATGATGGAAAAAAGAAACAGAGACCACAAAGATGAAAACAGAGACCACAAACAATTAAAGGAAATGATCGTCTCAAGATGAAACTATGAAGTAAGGAACTTGTTTGAAAATAATTGCAGACATGATTAACCTTTTGGACTCTACAAATCCAAAGTCTTAACATTTAACATAAAATTCCAAAAACACTTTCCTTTTAACTTTTTCCACAAGAAACAAAAATTACTCCAGTGGAAAAAGACAACTAATCATAAAAGCAATAAACTTCAAACGAACTCTTGGCTATCTCAGCTCTTTTCTTATCTTGTGAGAGAACAGTCTACAAGCATCCATACTTAAATCCACCGCCGCTGCTAAAGCCACGTGCGCCGCCGCATCCTCCACGCATTTAACGTACTTCTCCCCTACTTCCACCTTAGGCCTGCTATGTTTCTCAACTGCTTCCACCCTTGTCGACATCACAAACCCCAAGCTCTGTTGCGCTTGCGGTAGAAGAAACCCGAAATCCGACCCGCATCCTGACCGGGTTTTAAATGATCCTGTACTCAGCGAAAGATCAAAACTTCCATCTGACAGTGTCAAAGAAGCAGCCGTGTTGACGTCCGCGGCAGCGATGTTTCCGTCGATGACAAAACTCCCTCCGAGTTTTGTCCTGATCGAAGACGATGTGGAGACTTCAGTAGCGATGTCATCTTGAAACAGGTGGAACCGGTAACCGAGAACGTCAGAGGAGCGACCAGACTCACGCCATGCCTCGAGACGACCCCACGGCTTCATTATGTAGCCATCAGGGCGGAGGATGAGCCACGCGCCGGGGCTCGATTTAGACACGCGCTTGGAACCGGGTGACGGTACGAAAGGTGTGGCAATTGAAGCCATGGCTACTGGTGAGCCAGAGAGATCATGGATCGTTATCGACCAACCTTTTCTTCCCCTCCAAGTATGTTTCTTACCGGTTGTCAAGGACAATGATCTGCAGAATTAACATGGAATGATTAAATTTTTATAAAGTTGGTGATTCTATAAGAGTATAAGCAGTACGAACCATATAATATAGTAATTAATAATAACCATATGAAAAAGAGTGAGAAATGTTACTGACCTTGTAAGACTTGGGGAGTTTCTGATTCCAAACGTGCATGTGAAAACAGCTTGTTTCATATTTCCATGTATTAGAAAAATCTTGGGACTACACTCGGGCTCGCGGTCGAACTCAAACATAAATCTCCTGTCGGGTTCAACCCGAACGCTAACGTGGAGTTCCGGATTCTTCTTGTTATTAGCGCCCAACTCAACCCAGCCGTGGTGAGCCAAACACGTCCTTGTCTCCGCCGTCTTCAAATCTAACGAAACCTTAAAACGACCAATCAGTTTCTCACCCAGAGAAGGGACGAGGAGACCACACGACGGAACAGGGGAATAAACCTCGACGGAGAGGACACTCCGTTCAGGCTTCAAAATAGACCATTCGATCTGAGCCTTGCTTAGAGTGAAGCGAGCAGCGACGGCTGACGCATCACCGGAGCACAACCGGGACTGGGATTCTGATTCGGTTCGGAACAGAACGGGAACAGCAACGACTTGGCGTGGGAAACTCTTTAATTTGATCTTACAGAACCAGTTACCAGGTGCTGCCTCCGAAACAGACGGTGATGCCCTAACAACCAAGTTTCCGACGGTAATACGTACGAAAGTGCACGGATCCATTACGTGGGAGAGAAGTAATTAAGCAAAGTAACGCAAAACCCTCGACAGTGTTTTTAGGGTTTAATAGAAAAAGCGTTGTTGAAGAAAGTTAAGTATTGGCGAAGAGAAAAAAGAAGCTATAAAAATGGAAAATTAGTGAGAAAGAAACAGCTGGTAAAATGCAAAATTATTGTACCAAATAATTGTGTTTAACAGATTTTATAGGATCGTAATCCAATCTCACGCGCAGAACTACATTTCCATTTTTTTTCCTCCTTTTAAATTTTCTTTTAAGATATGCTATTTCTTGCCTTTTTCAAGACTCTTTTGTATGTTATATTACTTTTTTTATTTTTCTGAACTTTTTTAGCATAATATTTTCTGAATTTTTTTTGACTACGATCTTGATGCATGTAATTTCAGGTATTGTTTATGTGTGTTAATATGATATCTGTTTTTCATTTTTAATAATATATCAGAAAATCAAATAGCATTATTAGGAATGAATTTTTGATTTGAGAAAAGAAAATAATGAACTTTTGTTGGTATTAAATTCTCAGTGTGTGTACACTATGTACACATTTGTGGTTTTAATGACAATCTACACGTGTTATTTAATATTTCACTGATAACCGGTGGTAGTGGTATAGTGGCGATTGAAGGATTTAAAAAAACCAATAAGGTGAATTCGGGTTCAAATTCCACTGGCCACACGGATATGAGCTATTGTTTTCGGCTCATTTGAATGTCTTTGAAGGATTTAAAAAACCCAATAAGGTGAACCCGGGTTTAAACTCCACCGACCACACGGATGGCTCATTTGAATGTCCAAGAGAGGGTCTATCCGTGGGCTGTACTTCCACTCGGAGATTAGGCTTGTGTCATCATTGACCCGAATTTAATTCTTTTTAAGTTTAAAAGAAAAAAACAAATAAAAAAGAAATGCTAGATTTTGATATTGTAAATTTTTGAAAAGTAAATATTTGACGGCAAGGTAAATAAAGTTGCGCATAGATAATTGGAGGTAATGTTATTCTTTTAATATAATTTAAATCTAAGCAAAATTTACCATTACTATTTTAAATTATATTTTAAAAAATCTAGTGTTATTGAATATGATATTTTAAAAAAATATTTGATATCTGGTTTTATTTAATGAATGATTCAAAACCATTTTAAAAAAATCTATTATTATTTAACTTCAAAAAATTTTAATTTTTGTATTTAATTTTTGTATTTAAAAGTGATTTCAAATGACTAAATGATTTGTTGTGGATTCTTATCAACAAATTACAGAAATCAAAATTCAAAGCATCCTACAAAAATTTTAGAATTCACCATCTAAAATGATCTTTTAAGTTTTAAATTTTAATTGGTTAAAAGACATAGACAATTGATTTTTAATCATTGATGGAATAACAGCTCCGGGATTTATTTTGAAATGATTTTGGATGAAGCTAGAAATAGAAAGATATAACGTTATACTAGTTCTCAAAAAATAATATTTTTCTTTCCATAAAAGGTATCATTCATATATCTCTTCTCCCTTGATTATCCCAATATTACCAATCAATACTAGCCATTAAAAATATTTCATAATGCTAAACGATTTATTATGTTTTACACTTTTGTTTATTCTTTTTTTTTGTAGATGTTTAAATATTTTATGTTGCAGATTGTGGTGTTATGAACTTTGTAAAAAGTCTTACAATGAACGTTCTAGACAACGTTAGACACACACAATATTCTTTATCCACATCATCTGAAATATTTTTTATTTATATTCAGTTAGTTCTGAAATTCTATGATTTTTTTTTGTATATATGCATTACTAAGTATCATTTTTTATTTTCTTTGAGAAACTAGAAACAAATCATTCATCAACTCTACAAAGAAACAAGGATATAAAATTCTTTGATGTATAGTGATCTCTTTCTTGTTTCTCAAATAAAAAAAAACTACCCAAACATATTATTTAAATATCTAATCGAAAAAATATTCCATATGTAGTGTAATGTTACTTGAACGGTGTTTTGACACTTTGATTTTTCAAATTTCATAATACTATCCGCAAAATAAATAGCATTTAGACGTTTACAAAGAAAAACAATAGCAGTGTTTATATTTATCGTCCTAATTGAATATATCTGGAAATTCCAGCCGATTCTTTCTTAATATCATTTCTTATAGAATTGCTTATTTTTTTTCTTAAACAAATGATTTTTCTTGTAAAATAGTTTCAAACAAAAAGCTTTCATAGCTCAGTTGGTTAGAGCACCCGTTTAGTAAGCGGGAGGTCTTGAGTTCAACTCCCAATGAAAGCATCTGACAAATACTTTTAAATTTTCAGAATGCTACCCCCAACACCAATGAAGCCTTTTTATTTTATAGTCCTCTCGTTACACACAGTCTCGCCGTCTCCTGTCTCTCCACCGCTGTCGGCGTGTCGGTAAGTTTTACTCTCTCGTTTTATTTCATTCTCCGACGAGATTCGATGTACATTCTCACCGGCGATGGTAAAAAATGGCCCCTTTTCTGTTTCAAACAGTTGTATTTTACTCGAGCAGGGAACGTGTTCGATGAAATGTCTCATAGAGTGTTTCTTGGATTCATGCTCTGTGCTTTCTTATAATGTTAGTTTTGAAATTAGAAATTTCATGTCTTTAACGGAAGAAACTGGACCTAGCATAAAGTTTGTACCTTTGTATGAGACATCAATATCTCTGAGTCTTGTGATTAAAATCTTGTTCTGTCTTTTTATTAAAATGTTGGTTCTGCTTACTGAATGGTCATATGCTTCATTGTGTGTTTCTTGCTTTAACAGGTGTGGTGTTAAAGGAAGATGGCTAGTGGTAGCTTGAAAAGGCTTGTAACTTCAGCAGTCACTATTGGCGTGACAGAAGCAAGAGCAAGGATCTTCGGACATATGCTTAACCCAACAGGACAGAGATCTCCTCATAAGATTTTAAGGAAGAAGCTTTTTGGTGATAAGGTTGCGGAATGGTATCCATACGACATCAAGAATGAGGATCCCAATGTCTTGGCTAGAGAAGAAAAAGAGTACTCTCCCTACCCAAATACTTCTTGTTTTTTATTTATTTATCTATTTACTTTCTTAGCAAGCTTTAGAGTCGATTTGAGTTGACTGAAGCAATGCCTAGATAACACATTTCCATTGCAGAGAGTGTAATTGAGAAGCCTTGCCTTAGTTTAGTCGGTTTGCTGGAGAAGTATCATCGAAAAGGAAATTATATGCAGAAGGGTTTAGCATAGGAACTAGGTTTGGGCTTAGGAGAATTTAGAGTTTCTGTCCTTTTTTTTTCTTTGCTTCAGTTTGTTCTCTCTTCATCTTCCCTGTTTGATTTAGGGCATGGGAAAGAAACACAATATAGAAACTATGAGTCTTGTGCTTGAATGGTTGTGCCATGTTAGGGTTATGCAGAGCCGTGTTCTTGAGTTTCTGCGGTGAAATGCAGCAAAGTAGCTTCAGGACAGGGGAATTGATCTTCTCTTTTTTCTTTTTGAGCAAAATGTTAAGGATCTAACTCCGTCTACAGATTTTACTTAAGCTTGCCTTTTTAACTTGAATCTCTGTGGTGTTGTAGGCGCTTATCGAAGCTTGAGATGTTGAAGCGTCGTGATAAAGGACCACCGAAAAAGGGTCATGGAAGACGTGCTGCCAAGCGTAACAAGTAGAAAAAGTATCTTTCTAATAAAATCTCTGCACTTATAGAATCTTCAGATTTGTTCTGCTTAATGTCAGATTGAACTTATCAGTAGAGTCATCTCTACATAAATTTCTCGTGCTCAAAACTTCATTGGTTCTTCACAATGATATTTCTATGCTGAGATCAAAGTTGAAAGCTATTTGCTTCCTGTTTGACTTCATAACAAAGTTTAAAGATGGCCTTTGTTTCTTTTTTTTTTGGGTTTAAACTCGCTTTTCTTGATCCTTTACTCTTTACTCTTTAGTATGCGCAAGCTGGTATACTTGTGTGGCGTCATAGTATTGGAATCAAATCTAAAACTATGCATATTGGTATGTTCAGAGAAGGTTAAAGAAAGACCGAATCTTGAGACGGTTAGTGTAACCTGTTTGATAATATAGTGCACGTGTGTTAAATAAACTCCCAGAACTCTCGACAATTCTATTACCACTCACACCTAAACAAAAAAGATTCTGAGAGAGATGGACCAAGCTCTGTAGATTCAATCATTGTTCATTTATCCGACCAAATCTTGCCGTGGAATCTCTGTCCCTCAGGCACAGTAACTCAGACTGCTAATTTATAGAAGGAACTCCTCTCTTCATATTGTTTCTGGAAAAAAGTTGGGTTTCTTTAATAATTGCTATGAAAACATTTCCCCTTCGATCATTCTTGATTTGGTCCGTCATAAGTAATGAGTTCGAAGATTCCAGAAAAGGGTTTTGTTTAATTTGTGTTATGTTGTTGTTACCTCTAAAATAACGCAAGAATGATGCTTGCTTGCTCATTTAAAATTGACACACACACACACTTCACTTGTTGAAGTATGATGGTGTTTTGTTTGATTAGTACAAATACTAGAAGATATCAAAGATCAAACACTTAGATATTAATGTCTTGTATAAAAGATGAAGATGTATTAAAAATAATATCAGGCTTATACCCAAAAAAAACTTAAATGTCTGAAACTTAGCACGCAAGTACCGAAACATGACCAACTAAAATTAAGACAGGGACTCAACTGAAACCTATACACACACTCTTTAACAACGAAACCTAAACAGCTGCCTTTGACCGCAAACTCCTCTCTCAGTGCTTGATTGCTCTCATCAGCAGATCAAATCTCCATGTCTTGGTGGAGCCATCATCATCTTCATCATCATTGGTCCTATCTGTCTTCTAACCGGAGGAGGACAATACGGAAGCATCTGTTGTGGCCGTGGTGGAGCCATCATCATCATCATGGGTCCTCTTATCATCCCAACAACAAAAGGATGTTTCAACAGATCCGCTGCGGTGGCTCTGCGTGAGGGCTGCAGCTCCATACACCTTGTCAAGAAATCGTCGGCCACAGGAGACACAAGTCCGGGAAGCCTCCACGCGTAGCAACCTCGCCTCTTCTCTGGATAGCCACCAAACATCTCAACCACAACACACCCTAGAGACCACATATCAACTCCAGGTCCCACCATCTTCGCTCCGTTGGGTCCCAAAGACTCAGGGGGCATGTACTGAGGCGTACCACCAGACAAAGACGACCTAGAATCCTCACCCGGTTCCTTGGATAAACCGAAGTCGGCAAGCTTGAGATCCCACGGCTGTCCGAAAGTCACGGAAGGAAAGAGGAGGACGTTGGCCGGCTTGAGATCACAGTGAACGTATCCTCGTGAGTGAAGCGCTTCGAGTCCTTGCAAGATCATGAGAGCGGCACGTGCGACCATCATCTCCGGCATAGGTCTACCGCGGAGCTGGGAGATGAAGTTGTGGAGAGTGCCTTTGGAAGCGAACTCCATGTTGATGTAGCAACGGTCGAAGTTGAAGCCTATGTGGAGATTAGGGCTCGTGGTCTGGACGATGCGTGGATGGTTGCGGAAACGGAGCATGATCCTGTGTTCTTTCTCGAGACTCTTCATGAAATCCATGCGAGATGATTTCTCGGCGTATAATCGGTGTTTTGAATCTCTCATGAGAGCTACGGAACCGAAGCCACCTTTCCCAAGAAAAGAGACGAACTCTAGTGGAGGAGATTCGTTACCAACAACAACAACATTCGAAGCTTCTTTGCTGCTGTCTTCTCTACTCATCTTCTTGTTCGACATACTTCTAGCTTTTCTGTGAGTTGTTTTTGGTTTGACTTGAGAAACAAGAAATAGATATCGAATGAATGATAATGCAGAGCGCTCTCTTATTTATAACTAAGTAGCTAACTGAGTTGCATGTTCACTATGTGTTTCCTTTTGTTGTTTAATTTTCCTTTTTCGCAAAAGATATGTTTAATTTGTTTTGTGGGTCGGTTTGATTTCCTTTTTAGCTGTTTCTTTCCTTTTTTTTTATAATTTCGCATATAATTTAAATGTTTTGATTAACTCGTTTTTCTTACTATAATATACTGATTGGATTAATCAATATATTAGATCTGCTGAGATCAATCAACCATCCACGCATCGTCCATACTATTTCGTTGTTTGGTTTGAGAGATTGAACGAATGATATGCTTCAAAGGGGATTCTAATTGACAAGAACGAAGCTAACTGACTGAAGTCGGTTGTTCACTATTTCCTTTTGTTTTTGATGTCTCATGTTTAATTTCCTTTTTCGCGAAACTTATTTCCTTTTTTTTTTTCATATACTAACAACCTTTTAAACCGAAGTAAACCGGCTGGTTCAATTGGTCTTCGGTTTACTTTCCTAATTTGATAATGTGCTTGGTTTAACTCACAAAATCAACTCCTTATTGAATGATTCAATCTTCCTTCGGCTCTCTCGATCTGAATCTCAGGTACGTAATTCGATTCCTCCGTTTCTCTTCGACGCATTTGGATCATATTTTTTTAATTAATGTTCGGGTTCTCGTTTAGTATCGAACTGTCTCTTCATAAACACTTTCAATTTCTATTACAAGAGCTGCTTTGTTTCATGTCCTGAATCATGACAGTTGTTGATTGATTGATGCCTTAAGAAACTGCAATTACTGCAATTGCAGTTTTGTCGTGGATAATGTCCTTTCTTTTTCTAGGTTTATAGTATTTGCTAATTGAGCTCTTTTGTGTTCCTTCAAGACAGAAAAAATTCTGGAACTTGTGTGTGTTTTGTTGTGTTCCAGGAAGCACAAAACAAGATTCGAATCTAGTTTAAAGGGATAATTGTGAATGGCAAACACGGCTTGCTTTATGATTGTGGCTCGGAATGATATTCCAATCTATGAAGCTGAAGTTGGCTCTGCTGCTAAAGTAATATTCAATCTCTCTATTCATTCGTTCATGTTTGATTATACTTTGCCTAATACTGACACTTAGAATTTTTCACTTCCTTCATGGTTTGATTCTTATATTCTACAGTCTATTCTTTCTATTTGACAGAGAGAAGATGCTGCTCAGTTGCACCAGTTTATATTACATGCCGCATTAGATGTCGTCCAAGACTTAGCATGGACTACAAGTGCCATGTAAGTATATGCATATTTATATATTCTTGTGTAATTTATTTGAAGGACTCATCTCATTTTCATATCTCTTTATCAGGTTCTTGAAGTCTGTCGACAGGTTTAACGATCTGGTTGTCTCAGTCTATGTTACTGCAGGTCATATCCTTTTTTTTTTCAATTGTAACCAAAATAGCAAAAGAGCAATTCATTTTTTTTCTTTCTTTTTCTTGTTAATCCATCTAAATAGTCTCAGATTTGTCTGTTGGGTCCAGTTTTTTAAAATGTTTGTTTCTACCTTCCTTAACTTATCAACACATACTCGTCTCATGCTCCTTCACGATTCACGCAATGAGGATGGCATCAAGAGCTTCTTTCAGGAGGTCCATGAGCTTTATATTAAGGTACAAACATAAATTCATTGATTTGATAAATTTGTAGTGTTTTTGTCTCTGTCTTGATTTGTTTCTTCATGCAGATTCTTCTGAATCCCTTGTATCTGCCTGGTTCTCGCATCACATCGACGCATTTTGACACCAAGGTACGTGCACTCGCAAGAAAGTACCTCTAGAGAAGACACGAGATCCTATCTCCAGCTCAGTTTTCTTGGATCCATATGGCTATTGTTTGTCTCATGCTGGGTGTCAGTTGAATTTACTTGTATGACTTTCAAGCACATTCCATAGCTTCATCTTTGATTGTTAGAAACTATGGAAAACAGAGGAGTTTTATTAAGAGTTTCCTTTGCAATTTAGATTGGGGTAATACGTGGTAATCTCTGTGCTTTGAGAAAGATTGATTCCATGAGCTTCAGTTGTTCCTCGCAGTTGAGTTTGCTGTTTTTTGTTCCTTTTTCTGTGTTTCAACTGGTTCTATCTTGTTGTCTCCTCTTCGGCAACTTTGATCAAGATCTCTCACTGTCGGATACATTATTCATCTAGTTCTCGTCTTCCCCGTGATTCATTATTGAGAGAAACCATCAGTACATTACTGTTTGAAGGCTCTACTCCTCCTCTACCAGGAAAAACAAATAGATTGACTCTTTTAACGGTTTCCAAGGATCTTGTAAATTTATACATTCAGAGATTCTCAGTCTACCAAACCAAAAGTCTTCAGTTATATGTGCCTATTCGTAGTTTCCCAATGAAGCATTCATGAGTAAGTTTCTATGCTAAAATTACAAAAGTTTTGTACTAAGGAAGATGCCTTTCTGAGCTGAAGCAACCGAAAAACATTTTGCACCTTGTTGTGTGTTGTTATCTCTAGATGCATCTTGTTGAAAGTGTGATATTGTGCGCTTGAAATATTTTAAAATTGATCTTGGGTCTTTGTTAACCACTTGCATGCTCAGAAATGTCACATGATTAGGATGGTGACAATATTATACTTTTTAAGAATTTTATAATAGATGATGGCTCAGCAATAGATGTAGTGACCTCCTCTCCAAGTTTGGAGTCTTCCTCTCCAAGTCTCAAGTAGACTATAAAAGGAGCATTGGGTCTCATCCTGATCCACACAACATACAATCTTCTCCTCCTCTCGGATTCTGATTGTCTCTCCAACATTATATATCGGTATGGGTTCTTAAACTCTGTTTTGTATCATTATCAGTTAACAGTCTTGACTGACATACTTTAAAATATCATTGGTTTACAATTTACAATGAAAGTACTATCCTGAGATGAGACAAAGTTGAAAGCTATATGTTTCTGACTAAAATGTCAATGGCTTCTTTTTTTTTTGTCAACTGTCAGTGGCTTCTTTCATCTGGTATTACTCTGCTTTTCTTCAGTTGTTAGTATACTATACCGTATAATAGTTGTAGATAAGTTGACAAAAAAAAATTGTAGATAACATTTATTTTTCTATTTTCTTTTTTAATTGTGAAAGCGACAACATTGTTCATTGAATGTGTTAGTCCTGAAACGAATTGTTTATTATAGTTGGTGGTGCAACTGTAATCGCATTTGCAAAGAGACGTACAACTCTTGAACACACTCAACTAAACTACAAGACTCGTCTAGTGTTCATCATTGTGTCAGTGAAATGGAGCAAGCTTTGAAGATTCAGTCTATATTCATTTATCCCATCAAATCTTGCCGTGGAATCTCTGTCCCTCAGGCAACCGTAACTCAAACTGGTAAGTTATGAACATATGAATGGTCTCTTCTTCTTCCTGTTCGTTTTTTTAATATGGGGAAACTGGTATGTAGGATTTGAATGGGACCGGTATTGGCTAGTTGTGAACTACAAAGGAAGAGCATACACTCAAAAAGTTGAGCCAAAGCTTGCTCTTGTTGAATCTGAGCTGCCTAAGGAAGCTTTCTTGGAAGACTGGAAGCCAACAAAGAATTCGTTTTTGGGTGAATATTCTGTTAAAGCAGTACAAACAGTTTTTGTATGAACTGAGACTCAATCTTGACTTATTCATTTTGCAGTTGTGAGAGCCCCAGGAATGAGTCCCTTAAAGATTCCACTGACTAAACCAAGCTCGGTGGCAGAAGGTGTGTCCATGTGGGAATGGACTGGCTCTGCCTTTGATGAAGGAGAAGAAGCTGCTAAATGGTTTTCAGATTATCTCGGAAAACAAAGCCGTTTGGTTCGGTTTAATAAAGGTTTTCATTCTACATGTTATCTTTTCACAAGCATAAAGTTTTTGATGCATAGAGTTTGATTAAGTTTTTTAAATAAAATTTTGTTACAGAAACTGAAACTAGATCTTCACCTCCTGAGTATGCAGCTGGTTACACCACCACATTTGCTAATACGTTTCCTTTCATGGTTTCCTCACAGGTGAGCCACCATCCATAGTTCTAAAATCCGTAAGCTAACATATGTATTTGATCTTCCTCTTCTGTTATTTTGTTATTAGGCTTCTTTGGACAAGCTGAATACAATTCTTACAGAATCGGTGCCTATTAACCGTTTTCGACCCAAGTAAAAAACTATTATTCAATCTCAAGTTCTTAATATCTTCAAACAATGGGTTTTTTTCTTCATTGTTTTAATTTTTTTATGGTTTCTCTTGTAGCATTTTTGTCGATAATTGTGATCCTTTTGGGGAAGATCTTTGGGATGAAATCAAGATAAATGATTTAGTCTTCCAAGGAGTTAGGCTATGTAGCCGCTGCAAGGTGAATATTATGATGTGTAAATGTTAAATACTCGCAGATTTTTTAACTTGAGGGTCCTTATAACTGTTTTCTTCTTTCAGTTACCGACTGTGAATCAAGAAACCGGAGTTCCAGATGCAGCTGCTGAACCAATAGAAACTCTGATGAAATTCAGATCAGACAAAGTCTTAATGCCACACAAGAAACCAAATGGAAAGGTTATATATATTTGAAACGTATTAAATGATTTCAAATATTTTTGATGTACCTAGTGTGGATGCTAAACCGGTTTGTGACAGGTTTTCTTTGGTAAGGATATGGTTTGGAATTGGAACATAACCAACAACCAAGGCAAAGGCAACAAGACGATCAAAGTTGGTGATTCCATCTCTGTCCTAAGGATGATCTCTTCTGTATCTGAAGCAGCTGTTTGAAGTCAAATCGAATATATAAACATTTTGCTTCTTTATGTTGTGCTGTTATTTCTAAATAAATCAAAGAAATATGCTTTCTTGCTCATGCAATTTACAAACTTCACTTGTTCTGAGTTTCACTTTGTTGAAAGTGTAATTTCATTGGCTTGAATAGCCTCAGTTAGTCTTAACCTTTTAAAACCAGAGTACTTGGATTAAATCTTGAAATGTAATAAAAAGGATTTCATCTCATTTATCATTTATTCTTTGATTGTGTATTCTCTTCAGAGGTTTGGAAATTTTTTGGTTTCTAACATTTCAAAAACTTGGGTGATATTTTGATCTTAGGGAAAAATAATGAATGTTCTACTCTGATTAGTATGATACATTTTTGAAAAAAAAAATTCAAAATAAGTTCATACATATCTTACATTTTGAATATAAAATGGAAATTATCTTACTAATTGGTCAAATAGCTAAGAAAAAAAGAATTGTTCAAAGTAAAACTGAATGGACTTGAAAAGAGCCCAACAATTTTACCATACTGAGAGAAAGTTTAAAGCGTCTTTGCTTCCTCTTGGATACGGATCCCACTTTAGATAGATTTTTACTTATTTGTGGGTGTCAAAGTGATAGCATTCATTGGATGGGGCTGGTACAGCAAGTTAGAAAAAAGAAAAAAATTTAATATGGTGGTGATGTGTAACCACATTTTAAAGAGTTGTAGAATTCTTGAACACTAAAAAGAAAACCACAAGATTCCTCTAGTGTGCCTTAGCACTTCTGAGAGAGAGAGAGGAAAAATGGAGGAGCAAGCTCTGAAGATTCAATCATTAATCATTTTCCCGATCAAATCTTGCCGTGGGATCTCTGTCCCTCAAGCAACCGTAACTCAGACTGGTAAACCTGAGAGATATTTCTTTTCATACTAATGATAAAATGTTTAATTGGAGCGGAAGTGATAGAAAAGAGATTACATGCATGTAATGATAAAATGTATTTGACTATGAAGTTGTCTTTGTTATAGATCTAATGGCTAACTTTGATAATATGCATGATGGAAACTGAAGGATTTGAATGGGACCGGTATTGGTTAGTTGTGAACCATAAAGGAAGAGCATGCACTCAAAACGTTGAGCCAAAGCTTGCTCTTGTTGAACCAGAGCTGCCCAAGGAAGCTTTTTTTGAAGATTGGGAGCCAACAAAGCACTCCTTTTTGGGTAAAACCGTCATTGGTTTAAAAATTGACAAAAGTTTTTTTGTCAGAATTGAGAGTTAAAACATATCTTGTAGTGGTGAGAGCTCCTGGCATGAGTCCTTTAAAGATCCCATTGACTAAACCAAGCGGGGTGGCAGAAGGTGTGTCCATGTTGGAATGGACTGGCTCTGCTTTTGATGAAGGAGAAGAAGCTGCTAAATGGTTTTCTGACTACCTTGGAAAACAAAGCCGTCTGGTCCGGTTTAACAAAGGTCTTATTCTTGTGATCTTTGTCATAAGCAAAAGATTTTTGATGCATTAATGATAGTTAATGAATTTTCTTAAATTTTGATACAGAAACCGAATGTAGAGCTACACCTCCTGCGTATGCATCAGGTTACTCTACAACATTTTCAAATACGTTTCCGTTTCTGGTTTCATCTCAGGTGAGCTAATATCAATAAATTTTAAATGTTCATATATTAGAATATTCATTTGATCTTTTACCTTTTTTTTGTTCTTAGGCGTCTTTGGACCATCTGAATACACTTCTGCCAGAACCAATACCTATGAACCGTTTTAGAGCCAAGTAATAAACTAAATCTTTCGTCCTGAGTTCTTCTTAATATCTTCATAATCTTGATTTTCTTGGTTCTCTTTGTAGCATTGTTGTGGAGAATGGTGATCCTTTTGATGAAGATCTTTGGGACGAGATCAAGATAAATGACTTAATCTTCAAAGGAGTTAGGCTATGTTACCGCTGCAAGGTGAATTTGAATGTGAACTAGTAAAAAAAAACTGCACTCTGATTCTTTTAACTTTAGAGATTGTTTTAACTGTTTTTTCTTCTTTCAGATAACAACTGTAGATCAAGAAACCGGGGTTCCGTCCACTGAACCAATCCAAACTCTTAGGAAATTCAGATCAGACACACTCTTAATGCCAGACAAGAAATCTCAGAGAAAGGTTAGCTGTTTGAGACCTCTAATAAAGCATTTCAAGCTCTTCTTGATGCAGCAAATAATTAATATCGGTTTTCGGTTTTATGACAGGTTTTCTTTGGTAAGGAGATGGTTTGGGATTGGAACATAAACAACAACAAAGGCAAAGGCAACAAGACAATCAGAGTTGGTGATTCCATCTCTGTCCTAAGTAAGATCTCTTCCATAACTGAAGCAGCTACTTAAAGTCATAAAATATAAACCTATGATGTGTTGAGTAATCATCTAAAAATAAAGTAGACAATAATACTTTCTTACTCATGTAAACTATTATAAACTCCACCTTGTTGGACTTAGATTAAATCATAGGCCTTTGAAACTCTTTTTACTCATGAGAAGAAGAATAAAGAGCCAAAATGTGCAATACATTAGAGAGAGGTCTCTTCATTAACATTTCAACTTGTCAGACTCCAAAAGCTGTTGAACAGCAACTAAATCAGGAAGCACAACAGCTCCAGCTTCTCTCCAGTCTTTAGCAGCTTCTGTGTTAAACCTATCAAGCAACAAAGCGTGCATCCCAATACTCTTTGCCGGAACATAATCTTTACGCATGCTATCTCCAATATGCAGAACCTCTCCAGGCGCAATGTTGTTCCCCGCTCTCTCTAACGCCAGCTTGTATATCCTCGGATCTGGCTTCTCTACCCCTTCCATACCAGAGAACACACCGAAGTCCCACTCTCCCTTAACAAAAAAACTTAAGTCAACTTCTGAATGAGACCTCTCTCTTTTTTAAGAGACTTTGTTCACTTACCTTGTTCAAACCTAAGGCAGGTAAAATAACTTCTTGATAACGATACTCGGCGTTGCTAACAAGTCCAACGATAAGCCCTTTCTCGCGTGCCCATCTCAAGAAAGGTCGAGAGTCTTGAAAGACAGAGTAAGGTGCAGCAGAACCAAACGTTGAGTAGATTCTTCTAAACACTTTCTCAAACGTTGCCTCATCATAGTCATACCCTGCCTAATCAATAACCAAACCACTCAACACACACATACACGCAAGCAGATAAAAGAATCAAACTCAAAATTACCTTGACAAATGAATCTCTCACGCAGGTTTTCCACCAGACAATGTTTGACATTTTGGAGAAACCGAAACAAGGATACTTCTGAGCCATGTCTGTGTAAGCAATTTTGAAACCTTCGTGGACTCGTGTGTAATCAGGACAAGGCAAGCCAACGGCTTTAGCAGCCATACAGTAGTAATCACCAAGCTCCCCTTTGTATGCAATGAGCGTGCCAGTTACATCTACTGTGATACACCGTAGCTTCGACAAAAGCGACATCGTTTTCAGAAGATCTTTTTGAACACAAAGAAGCTGCACAAAATAAAACACCAAAGATGATCACTTTGGCAACATACAGATGCGAAATTAAGATCCTTTTTCGGTTTAATTAATTGATCGAATCTAAGCAAGTATCAATGTTAAACAGTAGAATCTTATCATCATCGTAGGGACACAAAGACGAGAGCTTTATACAAAAAGCAGGAAACTTTGGGAGAACCCGTGAAGGAGAGAGAGAGAGATTAGAGGGTACCCAGAAGATGAGAATCGAGGAAGGAAGGATTCACATGGAAGACATTGGGTTATCTTCTTGTATTTGGGTAAGCTACACTGGAAATGAGATTAGGAAGACTTTGTTTTATACACACGAGGTTGAATCTATACTCTACGTGTTTACGTGTGATTGCGCACACAGACAAGACCGACGAGAGCTGATTGGATATTTTAACCACAGTTTATTTGTTTTTTCTATGGACTTTGAAGGGTACATTAATTGGTTATTTGGAGGGCAAGTTTGAGGGTGTTTTGGTAATTTTATTTGGAGAAAAGTTTAATCCATTGGATTGGCATGATAGTGGCCTGCTGTATTGTTTAGACTCGAAACCGGTTTCACGTTTCCGATATTTTCTCGGCCGATTCATTTACATTTTTTTTTTGGTAAAATCATTTACATATGATTTTTAAGATTTGGTGTATATAAAATAAGTTTCATAGAATTTAAATTGGTTTAAAATAAAATTTACAAAATGTCACTGGAATATATTTAATTATTATGAAAATATAAAGATAGTTCTATTTATAAATATTTGTGTATACATATAAATTATAAATTTGTGATTTTGATGGGACCATATATTTACATAACATTTTCTAATTAAAAATAATAATATCTTATTATCTTTGACTTTTATCGTATTTTGAACCACCTAATTTAAAACCCGAAAGTTTTATTAATTTACCGTGCTTATTAATTTATCGAATTATAATTTATAGAGTTCCTACCATATGTATAAATATGTAAATGTTTTTATTTGTTTCTCAAAATATGGAAATAATATCATAACAAAAAAACCAAAATTAGTTATATTTATTGAAAACAATTCCTTGAATTATTAAATATTTCAATGACTTTCCTAACTTTGTTTGTTAATCAAAAATAATTTAATTATTTTTGGTGGTCAAATAGTAAATTGCATCACGTCTTTGTTGGTCAATATAATAATTAGCTTGTCTCACTAAAACACCAAGTCTTTGAAATCAATAATTGGCAAGATATTTAAAACTCAGCACCATATGCCTAAGCCTTCTCAACTATAAAAAGCCCTCAAAGCTTCTCAAGTTTCTTCAAAAATAATTTTATTTGATAAAGCTATAATTACATTAAAAAAAATTAAAATGAATAAGACAATCATTTTTTTCTCCTCTCTATCTTCTTCCTCCCTCTTCACATGTTTGCTTCGGAACGTGTCGGAGGTTGGAATCCAAGAGACGTTAATGATCCTCACGTCGTAAAGATCGTCCAGTTTGCAGTCTCGCAGTACAACATACAAAGCCAATCTGGACTGAAGTTCATGAATGTTGTTCGCGGTGAGTTTCAGGTAGTCTCTGGTATAAACTACAAGCTTGTCGTGGAGGCTAATGATGGCAACAACAGTGCAGACAGAACATATGAGGCCGTTGTATTTGAGCAGCCGTCGATGAAATCAATGAATCTCACTTCCTTCACACCACTATTAAAGATTACTATGATGAGTCTACATGTATCATATCTTTATTTTATAAATAGCAAAATAAATTAAAACAAAAAAATAAAATGTTACAGTTTGTTTATGTATTATCTTGCTTTTCAGATTCATGTATTGCCAGATCTGAATTAATAATAATGAATCAGTTTTAACATTCCCAAGTCATGTTGAATACGCAATCTATATTAAAAATTCTACAAATGAATAATGTTGGGACTATAATATTTTATTAATTTACAGAGATATGAATTTGTAAAAAAAATCACCTTTACATTGTTATATTTTGAAATATTTGTTTATAAAATAAGAGAAAAGTTTTATTTCACCGTATATGCATTACCCACAATTTTTAAAATGCAAATTTCATATGATTTTTAAGTTTTGGTGTATATAAAATAAGTTTCACAGAATATAAATTGGTTTCAAATAAAATTTTACAAAATGTCACTGGAACATATTGAATAATTATGAAAATATAAATATAGCTCTATTTATAAATATAAAACCAATTGTACAATTGGTTTTTGTATATACATATAAATTATAAATTTATGATTTTGATGGGACCATATATTTACATAAATTTTTATAATTAAAAATAATAATATCTTATTATCTTTGACTTTTAAAGTATTTTGAACCACCCAATTTAGGACCGGAAAGTTTTATTAATTTACCGTGCTTATTAATTTATCGAATTATAATTTATAGAGTTCCTACCATATATATATATATAAAATATTTAAATGTTTTTATTTTTTTCTCAAATATGGAAATAATATCATAACAAAAGAACCAAAATTAGTTATATTTATTTGAAAAGAATTCCTTGAATTATTAAATATTTCAATGACTTTCCTAAATTTGTTTGTGAGTCAAAAATAATTTAATTATTTTGTTGGTAAAATAGTAAATTGCATCACATCTTTGTTGGTCAATATAATAATTAGCTTGTCTCACTAAAACACCAAGTCTCTGAAATCAATAATTGGCAAGATATTTAAAACTTAGCGCCATATGCCTAAGCCTTCTCAACTATAAAAGGCCCTCAAAGCTTCTCAAATTTCTTCAAAAATAATTTTATTTGATAAAGCTATAATTACATTAAAAACAATAAAATGAATAAGACAATCATTCTTTTTCTCCTCTCTATCTTCTTCCTCCCTCTTCACATGTTTGCTTCCGAACGTGTCGGAGGTTGGAATCCCATCAGAGACGTTAAGGATCCTCACGTCGTAAAGATCGGCCAGTTTGCAGTCTCGCAGTACAACATACAAAGCCAATCTGGACTGAAGTTCATGAATGTTGTTCGCGGTGAGTTTCAGGTAGTCTCTGGTATAAACTACAAGCTTGTCGTGGAGGCTAATGATGGCAACAATAGTGCAGACAGAACATATGAGGCCGTTGTATTTGAGCAGCCGTCGATGAAATCAATGAATCTCACTTCCTTCACACCACTATTAAAGAATAGTTTACTATGATGAGTCTACATGTATCATATCTTTATTTTATAAATAGCAAAATAAATTAAAACAAAAAAATAAAATGTTACAGTTTGTTTATGTATTATCTTGCTTTTCAGATTCATGTATTGCCAGATCTGAATTAATAATAATGAACCAGTTTTAACATTCCCAAGTCATGTTGAATATGCAATCTACATTAAAAATTCTACAAATGAATAATGTTGGACTATAATATTTTATTAATTTACAGAGATATGAATTTGTAAAAAAAAATTACCTTTACATTGTTATATTTTGAAATATTTGTTTATAAAATAAGAGAAAAGTTTTATTTCACCGTATATGCAATACCCACAATTTTTAAAATGCAAATTTCATATGATTTTTAAGTTTTGGTGTATATAAAATAAGTTTCACAGAATATAAATTGGTTTCAAATAAAATTTTACAAAATGTCACTGGAATATATTGAATAATTATGAAAATATAAATATAGTTCTATTTATAAATATAAAACCAATTGTACAATTGGTTTTTGTATATACATATAAATTATAAATTTATGATTTTGATGGGACCATATATTTACATAAATTATTATAATTAAAAATAATAATATCTTATTATCTTTGTCTTTTAACGTATTTTGAACCACCCAATTTAGGACCGGAAAGTTTTATTAATTTACCGTACTTATTAATTTATCGAATGCATATTAATTTATCGAATTATAATTTATAGAGTTCCTACTATATATATATAAATATGTAAATGTTTTTATTTGTTTCTCAAAATATGGAAATAATATCATAACAAAAGAACCAAAATTAGTTATATTTATTTGAAAACAATTCCTTGAATTATTAAAAATTTCAATGACTTTCCTCACTTTGTTTGTGAGTCAAAAATAATTTAATTATTTTTGTTGGTAAAATAGTAAATTGCATCACATCTTTGTTGGTCAATATAATAATTAGCTTGTCTCACTAAAACACCAAGTCTCTGAAATCAATAATTGGCAAGATAATTAAAACTCAGCGCCATATGCCTAAGCCTTCTCAACTATAAAAGGCCCTCAAAGCTTCTCAAGTTTCTTCAAAAATAATTTTATTTGATAAAGTTATAATTACATTAAAAACAATAAAATGAATAAGACAATCATTCTTTTTCTCCTCTCTATCTTCTTCCTCCCTCTTCACATGTTTGCTTCCGAACGTGTCGGAGGTTGGAATCCCATCAGAGACGTTAAGGATCCTCACGTCGTAAAGATCGGCCAGTTTGCAGTCTCGCAGTACAACATACAAAGCCAATCTGGACTGAAGTTCATGAATGTTGTTGGCGGTGAGTTTCAGGTAGTCTCTGGTATAAACTACAAGCTTGTCGTGGAGGCTAATGATGGCAACAACAGTGCAGACAGAACATATGAGGCCGTTGTATTTGAGCAGCCGTCGATGAAATCAATGAATCTCACTTCCTTCACACCACTATTAAAGAATAGCTTACTATGATGAGTCTACATGTATCATATCTTTATTTTATAAATAGCAAAATAAATTAAAACTAAAAAAATATAATGTTAAAGTTTATTTATGTATTATCTTGCTTTTCAGATTCATGTATTGCCAGATCTGAATTAATAATAATGAACCATTTTAACATTCCCAAGTCATGTTGAATATGCAATCTACATTAAAAATTCTACAAATAATGTTGGGACTATAATATTTTATTAATTTACAGAGATATGAATTTGTAAAAAAAAAATTACCTTTACATTGTTATATTTTGAAATATTTGTTTATAAAATAAGAGAAAAGTTTACCTTCACCGTATATGCATTACCCACAATTTTTAAAATGCAAATTTCATATGATTTTTAAGTTTTGGTGTATATAAAATAAGTTTCACAGAATATAAATTGGTTTCAAATAAAATTTTACAAAATGTCACTGGAATATATTGAATAATTATGAAAATATAAATATAGTTCTATTTATAAATATAAAACCAATTGTACAATTGGGTTTTGTATATACATATAAATTATAAATTTATGATTTTGATGGGACCATATATTTACATAAATTTTTATAATTAAAAATAATAACATCTTATTATCTTTGACTTTAACGTATTTTGAACCACCAGATTTAGGACCGGAAAGTTTTATTAATTTACCGTGCTTATTAATTTATCGGATTATAATTTATAGATTTCCTACCATATATATATATATATATATAAATATGTAAATGTTTTTATTTGTTTCTCAAAATATGGAAATAATATCATAACAAAAGAACCAAAATTAGTTATATTTATTTGAAAACAATTCCTTGAATTATTAAATATTTCAATGACTTTCCTAACTTTGTTTGTGAGTCAAAAATAATTTAATTATTTTTGTTGGTAAAATAGTAAATTGCATCATATCTTTGTTGGTCAATATAATAATTAGCTTGTCTCAGTAAAACACCAAGTCTCTGAAATCAATAATTGGCAAGATAATTAAAACTCAGCGCCATATGCCTAAGCCTTCTCAACTATAAAAGGCCCTCAAAGCTTCTCAAGTTTCTTCAAAAATAATTTTATTTGATAAAGCTATAATTACATTAAAAACAATAAAATGAATAAGACAATCATTCTTTTTCTCCTCTCTATCTTCTTCCTCCCTCTTCACATGTTTGCTTCTGAACGTGTCGGAGGTTGGAATCCCATCAGAGACGTTAAGGATCCTCACGTCGTAAAGATCGGCCAGTTTGCAGTCTCGCAGTACAACATACAAAGCCAATCTGGACTGAAGTTCATGAATGTTGTTGGCGGTGAGTTTCAGGTAGTCTCTGGTATAAACTACAAGCTTGTCGTGGAGGCTAATGATGGCAACAACAGTGCAGACAGAACATATGAGGCCGTTGTATTTGAGCAGCCGTCGATGAAATCAATGAATCTCACTTCCTTCACACCACTATTAAAGAATAGCTTACTATGATGAGTCTACATGTATCATATCTTTATTTTATAAATAGCAAAATAAAATTAAAACAAAAAAATAAAATGTTACAGTTTATTTATGTATTATCTTGCTTTTCAGATTCATGTATTGCCAGATCTGAATTAATAATAATGAACCAGTTTTAACATTCCCAAGTCATGTTGAATATGCAATCTACATTAAAAATTCTACAAATGAATAATGTTGGGACTATAATATTTTATTAATTTACAGAGATATGAATTTGTAAAAAAAAAATTACCTTTACATTGTTATATTTTGAAATATTTGTTTATAAAATAAGAGAAAAGTTTTATTTCACCGTATATGCATTACCCACAATTTTTAAAATGCAAATTTCATATGATTTTTAAGTTTTGGTGTATATAAAATAAGTTTCACAGAATATAAATTGGTTTCAAATAAAATTTTACAAAATGTCACTGGAATATATTGAATAATTATGAAAATATAAATATAGTTCTATTTATAAATATAAAACCAATTGTACAATTGGGTTTTGTATATACATATAAATTATAAATTTATGATTTTGATGGGACCATATATTTACATAAATTTTTATAATTAAAAATAATAATATCTTATTATCTTTGACTTTTAACGTATTTTGAACCACCAGATTTAGGACCGGAAAGTTTTATTAATTTACCGTGCTTATTAATTTATCGAATTATAATTTATAGATTTCCTACCATATATATATATATATATAAATATGTAAATGTTTTTATTTGTTTCTCAAAATATGGAAATAATATCATAACAAAAGAACCAAAATTAGTTATATTTATTTGAAAACAATTCCTTGAATTATTAAATATTTCAATGACTTTCCTAACTTTGTTTGTGAGTCAAAAATAATTTAATTATTTTTGTTGGTAAAATAGTAAATTGCATCACATCTTTGTTGGTCAATATAATAATTAGCTTGTCTCAGTAAAACACCAAGTCTCTGAAATCAATAATTGGCAATATATTTAAAACTCAGTGCCATATGCCTAAACCTTCTCAACTATAAAAGGCCCTCAAAGCTTCTCAAGTTTCTTCAAAAATAATTTTATTTGATAAAGCTATAATTACATTAAGAACAATAAAATGAATAAGACAATCATTCTTTTTCTCCTCTCTATCTTCTTCCTCCCTCTTCACATGTTTGCTTCCGAACGTGTCGGAGGTTGGAATCCCATCAGAGACGTTAAGGATCCTCACGTCGTAAAGATCGGCCAGTTTGCAGTCTCGCAGTACAACATACAAAGCCAATCTGGACTGAAGTTCATGAATGTTGTTCGCGGTGAGTTTCAGGTAGTCTCTGGTATAAACTACAAGCTTGTCGTGGAGGCTAATGATGGCAACAACAGTGCAGACAGAACGTATGAGGCCGTTGTATTTGAGCAGCCGTCAATGAAATCAATGAATCTCACTTCCTTCACACCACTATTAAAGAATAGCTTACTATGATGAGTCTACATGTATCATATCTTTCTTTTATAAATAGCAAAATAAATTAAAACAAAAAAATAAAATGTTACAGTTAGTTTATGTATTATCTTGCTTTTCAGATTCATGTATTGCCAGATCTGAATTAATAATAATGAACCAGTTTTAACATTCCCAAGTCATGTTGAATATGCAATCTACATTAAAAATTCTACAAATGAATAATGTTGGGACTATAATACTTTATTAATTTACAGAGATATGAATTTGTAAAAAAAAACTTTTACATTGTTATATTTTGAAATATCTATTTATAAAATAAGAGAAATGTTTTATTTCACCATATATGCATTACCCACAATTTTAAAATGCAAATTTCATATGATTTTTAAGATTTGGTGTATATAAAATATGTTTCATTGAATTTAAATTGTTTTAAAATAAATATTTACAAAATATCAATGGAATATATTGAATTATTATGAAAACATATAGATAGTTATATTTATAAATATAAACCAATTATACAATCGGTTTATGTATATACATATAAATTATAAATTTAAGATGTTAATGGGACCATATATTTAAATAACATTTCTAGTAAAAAAGATAATATATTTTTATCTTTGACTTGTATCATATTTTGAACCACCCAATTTAGGACCGGAAAGTTTTATTAATTTACCGTGCTTATTAATTTATAGAATTCCTACTATATATATATATGTAAATGTTTTTATTTGTTTCCAAAAATATGGAAATAATATCATAACAAAAGAACCAAAATTAGTTATTTTTTATTTGAAACAATTCCTTGAATTATTACTTATTTCAGTGACATTTCTAACTTCATATGTGAGACAAAAATAATTTAATTATTTTTTGTGGGTCAAATACTAAATTGTACCACATATTTGTTGGTCAATATATAATAATTAGCTTGTCTCACTAAAACACAAAGTCTTTGAAATCGATAATTTGCAAGATATTTAAAGCTAGGCAATATATGTCTAAGCCTTCTCAACTATAAAAGGCCCTCAAAGCTTCTCATGTTTCTTAAGAAATAATTTGATTTAATAAAGCTATAATTACATTAAAAAGCAAAATGTGTAAGGCAGTCTTTCGTTTTCTCCTCTCTATATCTTCATCCCTCTTCACATGCTTGTTTTGGAATGTGTCGGAAGTTGGAATCCCATCAGAGATGTTAAGGATCCTCACGTCGAAAGATCGGCTAGGTTGCAGTCTCCCAGTACAACATACAAACCCAATTTGGACAAGAATTTATGAACGTTGTTCGTAGTGAGTTTCAGATAGTCTCTGGTATGAACTACAAGCTTGTGGTGGATGCTAATGATGGCAACAACAGTGCAGAAAAAATCTATGAGGCCGTTGTATTGAAGCAGCCGTCGATGAAATCAATGAATCTTACTTCCTCACACCACTATTGAAGAATCGCTTTCTATGATGAGTCTAAATGTATCATATCCTTCTTTTATAAATAGCAAAATAAATTAAAACAAACAAATGAAATGTAACAGTTAATTTATGTATTATATAGCATTTCAGATTCATGTATTGCCAAATTTGGATTAATAATATTGAAAAAAAAATAACATCCTCTAATTGTGCTGAATATACAATCTACATTAAAAACTCTACAAATGAATAATGCTGGGACTATACTGTTTTACTAATTTACAGAGATATTAATTTGTAAATAAAATATTTACTTTTACATTGTTATATTTTGAAATATTTTTTATAAAATAAGACAAAGCTTTTTTTTACCGTATAGACATTGCCCAAAATTTTAAAATGCAAATTTCATATGATTTTTAAGATTTGGTGTAAATAAAATATGTTTCATTGAATTTAAATTGGTTTAAAATATAATTCTACAAAATGTCATTGGAATATATTGAAATATTATGAAAATATAAAGATAGTTCTATTTATAAATATAAAACCAATTATACAATCGGTTTTTGTAGTTACCTAAAATATATATACATATAAATTTTAAATTTTTGATTTTAATGGGACCATCTATTTACATAGAATTTTAGAATAAAATATTATCTAATTATCTTTGATTTTATCATATTTCGAACCATGCAATTTAGGACCAGAATTCTTTTTAGTTTACCGTGCTTATTATTTTATCGAATATTAATTTATAGAATTCTTGCCTTAATGTCTCTGATGCTTTACTATTTAAAACAAACAAATGAAAATGTATCATATCCATGATGAATATCCACTAAACAGTTCTCAGAAATAAAACCCATACCGACCTAGCAGTCCCTAGATGGATGTAAAAATTATTTATCCAAAAGAACAGATACTGTTTGTTTCCTAAGTCCTAACCAAAAAAGTTTAAATACATCAGTTCCCTTATGCTACATAAGATGAAACACTCGACTAAATGCAATTAGAAAAATAAATCCAGTTTTACCTTAATAAAACAAGAATATTGTAATGGTTCAACTCTAAGATAAATACTATAATCAGAGCCGTGCCTGAGTTTTCTAGGCCTACAAGCCAAAAAAAAAATTTTGGCCCTTTAATATTACATTTGGTAAAATTTGTTTTGGGGGAAGATCGAACCCAGCATCAAACTGAATATATGTGTAACCTAAAGCCAACTGAACCAAGTAATTTCTTTAAAAAACTGGCCCCTAAAATCAAAGATCGTATATGATTTTGGTAAGTCATTCTTAACTTCTTGCTTCGTGGTCACTGTGATATTGCATCCATTTTTGTTGAACCATTATAAACTTCCTCACCCTTTTATTTGTCTTATTCTTCTTCTAATTGCATTTTAAGTTGTTTATCTCTTGTTCTTTAAAGCTGCTTCTGCTGTCTTTTTCACACGTGGCTCATGAATTCATGACTATGCTACTTGATCCTTCAAACATCAACCTACATTTATTCTTCCTGATATGGAGTACACTTCTGTAATTGTGCTCAAAGCTAAAGTCAATTCCAATGAAACAACCAAACACCAAATTTGGTGTAATTTCATCTCCATTAGAACACTAGAAATGTCGCTATCCCACTAAATTTGGTGTAAAATGAATAATGTTATACCAAATATTATATATACATATTTTATTATGTTTCTTTGAATAGTATAATTTAATTATTATTATTATTAATCAGTTCAAATTTGTCTCAATTATTGTTAATCTGTTCAAATTTGTTCCACGAGGTCGAATGATGAAGTTTATAATCTAATATACACAAAAGTGAGTAGCCAATCGCTTCAAGTTTTATTTCTGAAATTACGTTTTTAAGTAAGATAACAACATATTCTTATTCAAAACAATAATATATTTATTTTTCATACATAGAAATTAAGAATGTAGATAGGAAATATTAAGTATTCATTTATTTATTATTTTATATATTTCCGGAAATCACCTATAGTATTGCCAACAAAAAATGTATGATCTTTTTATATGATTAACACTATAACTAAGAATTAGTTTAAAAAAAAAATATGATGAATTAGCACATAGGTTGCATACTAGTTTTTTCTTTCTTTTTGAAAAAGAGGTTGCATACTAGTTATTCATACTTAGGTTGTATAACACTTTTTTTTATCAAAGGTTGCATAACACTTTATACTCAGAACTATTATAGAAAAATTAAAAAAAATTGTGTTATGAAAACCAGTATGATTTAATTTTGGTTTAGCAATACGTTGAAGTTTGAATTATTCTCTTCTCACGAATCATTTAAAAAAAAAAAAAAAAAAAACTCCTGATATGAGATAAATGACTTGTAACGTCTTTTCAAAATTAAATCCGAAAATTTCTCACAAATGATTTGCATAGAATCTTCACATTTAAAACGATTGGTAAAGCAATTTAATTCTCTTCATCTAACAAGGAAACAAATGTTATAAACTTAGAAGGTAAAATGTTCGTGTCTTTTGAATGTTATATACCAAATAAATATCTTCAAACGTATAATCTATTTTCTCTCTCAAAGAACATAAAAAATTTCCACAACAACAACAATGGCAGAAAACGACTTCTCACTTAAAGAGACATGTCCGAAAATCGGCGGTGGGAGATCAGTTCCCGGCGGCGAAATGCAGTCTTCATCATTCGACCTCGTGGAACGAATGACATTTCTGTACATCCGAATCGTCAAGGCTCGAGCTTTACCTTCCGACGACTCATTCATCGAAGTCACGATCGGAAGCTACAAAGGAAGAACTAAGAACAGCACAAACCCTAACCCTAACCCTGAGTTCCACGAAGTGTTCGCCTTTAACAAGGATCGTCTCCAAGGAAACGTCTTGGACGTTACCGTGAAGGCCAACGAAGAAGTGATTATTGGTAAGTGTAAGTTCGAGGTTGCTGAGATTCCGACACGTGTCCCTCCGGACAGTCCACTGGCTCCTCAGTGGTATAGATTAGAAGACATCAACGGGAACAGGTTTGGTGGAGAGGTTATGTTGTCTGTATGGATGGGGACACAAGCTGATGAAGTGTTCCCTGAAGCTTGGCATTCAGATTGCGTTACCGTGAATGGAGAAAACGCAGTGATCGCACGGTCCAAAGTTTATCTATCTCCGAGGCTTTGGTATCTGCGGTTGAACGTCATCGAGGCTCAAGATTTGGTTCCATTACAAGGAAACAGAACCAATCCGGAGATTTTGGTGAAAGGGTTTTTAGGGAACGTTGTTGTGAGGAGCCGGGTGTCTCAGACACGAACCTTGAGTCCGGTTTGGAACGAGGACATGATGTTTGTGGCCGTTGAGCCTTTTGAAGACAGTTTGATACTTAGCTTGGAATGCAAGTTAGGTCAAAAGGAAGAGTGTTTAGGGAAATGCGAGATAAAGCTATCTCAGGTCGAGAGAAGGGTGATGCCGGATCCTGTCCCGGCTATGTGGTATAACCTCGAGCGCGTGGTGGACACGGTGCCGGGATTCGCCGGGAGGATTCATCTGCGGGTTTCGTTGGACGGTGGTTACCATGTTCTTGACGAGTCTATTCAGTACAGCAGCGACTACAGAGCTTCTGCTAAAGTTCTGTGGACTCCAGCCATTGGTGTGTTGGAGCTTGGTGTCATCAGTGCGTCCGGTCTGATGCCTATGAAGTCACGTGACGGTCGAGGGACTACTGATGCGTATTGCGTGGCGAAGTACGGTCAGAAATGGGTGAGAACGAGGACGATTGTTGATACTTTTAGCCCTAAATGGAATGAGCAGTATACTTGGGAGGTTTATGATCCTTACACCGTTATCACCATTGGGGTTTTCGACAACATGCATCTATTAGTACCTGGGAACAGTAACGGTCCAAGAGATTCAAGAATCGGGAAGATCAGGATCCGTTTGTCAACTCTTGAAACAGAGAGGATCTACACGCATTCGTATCCCCTCATTGTTTTGAAACCTGACGGCGTGAAGAAAATGGGTGAAATCCAGCTGGCGGTTCGATTCTCATGTACTTCAACGATCGATATGCTTCAGAAATACTCAGAGCCGTTGCTACCTATGATGCACTACTTAACTCCACTGTCGATCTACCAGCTGGACAGTCTTAGGCATCAAGCAACTCATATACTTTCTATGAACCTAGGCCGGACCGAGCCGCCGCTAGGAAGAGATGTGATTGAGTACATGCTTGATTTCGGATCCAACATCTGGAGTATCAGAAGAGGGAGAGCTAATTTCGAAAGGCTGGTGACGTTCTTCACTGCGTTTCTTGATGCTTGGATTTGGTTTGATTCGGTTTGCAAATGGAAGAGTCCGGTAACAACCGTTCTTGCACATTTTATCTTCTTGTTCATTGTGTTTCTCCCAAAGTACTGCGTCACCTCTCTGCTGCTGTACTGCTTTGTGATTGGTTTTTATCGATACCGTTTGAGACCGAGGCATCCTCCTCACATGGATATAAAGCTGTCTAAAGCGGATTCTGCTTTACCTGATGAGCTAGACGAGGAGTTTGATGGGTTTCCGAGTGGGAAATCTGGAGATTTGGTGAAGAAAAGGTATGATAGGTTAAGAGGAATTGCGGGGAGGATGATGATGGTTTTAGGAGACTTGGCTACACAGGGGGAGAGAGTGAAGAATCTGTTGAGCTGGAGAGATCCTAGGGCGACGTTTCTGTTTTCCATGTTTTGTTTGGTTGCTTGTGGAGTAATCTTCTTGATCTCCATGAGACTGCTGATGACTTTGCTTGCCTTCTACGTCATGAGACACCCTAGGCTTAGGGTTTTTGATATTCCTTCGGTTCCTCAAAACTTCTTTAGGAGGTTGCCTTCAAGAGCTGATAGTATGTTGTGATTTCTTTTTTATTTGCTTTGATTTCTTTTGATTTTGAGACGTTTCATGGATATTCATCATTTTATAAATTTGGTTATAGTAATTTATTTCAAATGGGTTACTGTAAATATGAGAAACATGGGACTGTCTTTTACTTGCTTTTATTACTCCCATGTTATTTGAAGCATACGGATTTACCAATGAAACTTTAAGCAACCGTTAGTTTCCGAAGACAAGAGAGATGTCTTGTCCTCGTGGAAAAACTCAATTCTCTCTCTGCAGTTGGCTTGGTATAACATGTGACCAAAAACACAAAAGAGTTACTGGCTTGGACCTTGGAGGATTGCATTTGGATTATTATTCTTATTTTGGGATTCTGAATCTTAAAAGGTCTGCTTCTTTGCTGTTGATGATGGTTTCAAAAATCTAACTAATCTTGCTTACCTTGTACATGTATACTCTAAATATCAGAGTTCAAGTTGTGGCTGGCGTTTCTCAATAGATGCATGATTTTCAAAGTCAGTATCCCTTTTAATATCATCATCATCCTTAAATAAATTTTGGCTGACTTCAAAATCATTAAAACCACTCGAGATCTAATTTTTTTTTTCCTAAAACACGTTCTTGTTGTTCCGAAAAAAAAAACAAATGTCAAAATATAAGGTAAAGAAACCATTTTTACAAGAAAGGCCGAGAAATTCTCTTACATACAGATAAGATCATAAGAATCATCTCATGGCCAATATATTCGTGATTAACATGGTTACAGTAACAACCAAAATAAACAAAAAGTAAATACACATTATTTACTCATTTTCCACAACAGAAGTAAGTCAACCACTCCAATAAGAAAAAAGAAACTTACTCTTTGGTGATTTCCACAATAGAGTTAAGGCTTGGCTTCTTGTATCTCCTAAGAAGCAAAGAAGAGCAAACTACACTAACCGAAGAGAGTGCCATGCATGCTCCCGCGGCCCATGGCGGCAGTTGCACTCGCAAAAGCGGGAAGAACACTCCTGCTGCTATAGGGATCGACACTACGTTGTAAGCCATGGCGAAAACGTAATTCATCCGGATTCTTGTTAAAGTTTTCCTCGAGAGATCGATGGCTATAATAACATCTTCCAAGTTGTTTCTCATCAGAACGTAATCAGCTGCTTCTATCGCTACATCAGTCCCTGCACCGATAGCCATTCCCACGTCCGCAGCGGCTAGAGCCGGCGAGTCATTGATTCCATCTCCAACCATCCCAACCGTGCTTCCGTCTTTTTGCAGTGAACGGACCACTTCAGCTTTCCCCGCTGGCATTACTTCCGCTCTCACGTCTTCGATACCAACCTACTCATGCCACACACAAAACAAAACAAACAAACCGAGATATAAAAAACTACAATAACCAAACCAAACACAAAGAAACAAAAATGATTCCTAACCTCTTTGGCAACGGCTCTTGCTGTTCTCCAGTTATCACCTGTAACCATTATGGAACGAACACCCATTCTACGGAGAAGTTCCACAACCATAGGGGCTTCTCGCTTTAGCGGATCAGCGATTCCCATCACGCCAACTAGTTCGCCGTTATAGGCTACAATGACTCCCGTCCTTGCGCTTTCTTCAAGCTCCCCAACAAACTTGTCAACGTGGTCTGGGATGGTTATGGAGTTTTCCGACATAAGTTTACGGTTTCCCACCTAACCGAATAAAAAATATTTTCTTTCAGTTAAATAACACATAATCAAAAGCTAAAGAAGTTGATATAATATATGGTTTGGACTAGTCCTATAACATGTACAGGACTAATTCATTTAAAATTCTATATATTTAAAATCCAAACCAGAATCATCTTGTTGTTGACTAAGCACTGAATCCCTTTCCCGGGAAGAGCAGAGAAATCTGATGTATCGAGTAACCATCCAGAGTTTTGAGACTCTTTGCTGTCTTCAGCTGATTCATCAATGGAGTGGAACTGGCGAGCGTAGTCCACTATAGCTTTTGCCAAGGGGTGTTCACTGCTAGCCTAAGTAAATCAGGAGACACAAATGAAATGTTGTTATTGAATGAATGAAAATGTCACATTGTTAGTTAGTTAGTTGAAGAATTAATTAACTAATATATAAAGAGTTAGAATAAATCCATTTATTGTCAATTAGTTTTAATATGGTGGTTTTATATATCACTGAAGAAGCAAAGAAAAAAAAATTAACTACCTCAGCAGAAGCAACAAGTGTGAGGAACTCTCCACGGTCCATCTTTGAGAAGACTTTTGCGGTTGTCACGGTGGCTTTCCCTTGAGTTAAAGTGCCTGTTTTGTCGAATATTATATATTTCAGTTTGTGAGCTTTCTCCAATGCATCACCTCCTTTGATCAGTACACCATTGGTTGCACCAACTCCTGTTGCCACCATGACAGCGGTTGGTGTTGCCAAGCCAAGTGCACAAGGGCAGGCGATTACCACAACAGAGATTGAGAACATAAGCGAGAACACAAAGTGAGTTCCGTTTTCCGGTATCCATTCTTCTGGATAACCTCCAACAGCTCCAGCAATTGACCTGTAAATATCATTTAATTCTAGAAATGAAAACAAACTAGTCTGAGGGAATGGTAAAAAGACTGAATCTCACCAGCCCACTAAGGTGATCAACGCCAAAGTAACCACTACAGGAACAAAGATACTAGCAACCTGCAAAGAAATGTGTTGCCCTGTTAATGAATATATCACAAAGCTAAAGAGATGACACAACTACTTACATAGTCTGCAAATTGCTGGATAGGAGCTTTAGACATCTGTGCCGTCTCGACCAAACTAATAATCTGGCTTAGAACTGCATCAGATCCCACTTTTGTAGCTTTAATGTGAAGAGCACCATGCGTGTTAATAGTACCTCCGATCACTGGTGAACCAACTTCTTTAGATACAGGAACTGATTCACCAGTCACCATACTTTCATTGACGTAACTTGAGCCCCACACAACAACACCATCCGCAGGGATCTTCCCACCAGGAACAACTTTTAATGAATCACCAGGCTGAATTAGCAACGCATCTATCTCCCTTTCCCCTACAAACTTCCCTCCTATAATAAATGGAAATAAACATCAAAAAGTTAAATACTGAGTAACAATATGATTAGGACAAGTTAGTTACCTTTGCCATCGATAAGTAAAACGGCGGTTGCTGGAGTAAGTTGTACTAGTTTCTTCATAGCATCTGAAGTTTTCCCTTTTGCAAGAGATTCTAAATACTTTCCCAGCAAGACAAATGTTATCAACATAGCGCTTGCATCAAAGTACGTCGGTGACCAGAACCCGGTGACTGCACCATATAAAAGAGCCCCAACAGAGTAGAAGTAAGACGCGGACGTGCCCAGAGCGACCAGAACATCCATGTTAGTTGAACCGTTTCGAAGAGCTCTCCATGCAGCAACGTAGAAGCGCTTGCCAATAACAAACTGAATAATACTTACTAGGCCCCATTTAAACCAGTCACTCATCATGAAGGGTCCACATCTCCATTCCAGTACGTTATTCAAAGCAGCAATGTAGGGGCAGATTACTTGGATACAGAAGAGAGGGATCTGGATTAAAAAAAATATATTTTGTTAATGACATAAGGTTTAAAAAATTATATAATTTAGAAATTTATATCATATAATTAGTGTGTTTTACTAGGATGTGCTCATATCGACCGTAGTGAACGTATCATAAAATGGTGTGTGTATTAGCAGATAAAAAAACTCACAGCCAGAGAAAGACTGCAGATAAAACGACGAAACATATTCGAAGCCTCTCCAGTGTCTTTAGAAGTCAACCTTTCGTAAGGGCTCATGACACGTAACTTGAACTTCCCATAACCTTCTCCTTCAATATCATCAACCAACGTTCTCGAGTTCACAACCTCCGGATCAAACACCACATCAAGCTCTCCTGACAAATTGTCAACGCGAAACTGCCTAACCCCTTTCAATCTCGTAAGTATGCCTTCAAGAACCTGAGCGTCAAGCTCGTTTAGCACACCGTCGACTCTTAAAAGGAGTTTGTCCTGCTGGTTGCTCTGCACTAGGGAGCCCTCGAAGCCAGCATCTTCGATCGCAGTCACGATATCATCTTTGTTGATTAGGTTAGGATCGTACTCGACTTCTCCTAAGGATGTAGCTAAAGCCACCACTGCTCTTTTGACTCCAGGAAGGTCTTTTAGAATGCCTTCAACTGAGTTAACACAAGCTGCGCATGTCATGCCTCCAATAGTAAACTGTCCCACCAAAGTTGTCTTGGTCCCGGCAGTAACAGGCTCTGCTAGAATCTCTGCCTCAAATCCAGCATCCTCTATAGCTTCTTTAATGTCCTCTTCCTACAGCAGAAAATATATAAATAGAGATGAAATTAATCGTCGAGAAATAAATAAAAATTAAAACAATTAATTAAAAAGAATAGGCATGGGCTTCGGGTAACTGTTCGAGTTTGAATTGAATTTTAGATTTTTAGATTTTCAGATTTAGCCTACTAAAGCCTCTTCGGATTATGTATATCAGTATATGTTCTGCAGGTCAGGTTCGGTTAAATTCAGATAGATTTTGTACTCATATAAAAATTCATTTTGGTTCAATTTTTTTAGTACTATGATATTTTTAAATATTCTATCAAATTATTTATTTAGAATTTGAATACTTTTTCGGATACTAATTCAAACATTCAAGTGTTTTTGAATGTCCTTTCAGGTTTGAGCTGGGTTCGATAATATCCATAAATACCATCTTACAAAATGTATTATAGTATTTTATAGATCAAATACGAACTTGAGTTATTAGGTTCGGGTTCTTTTTGGATTTTGGATTCACTTAAAAAGTGTTCAGGCATAAGAGAATGGGAACAATTAATTTTTTTTTGGGACACAAGAAAGAAAACAATTAATAAAAAAAGAGAAAAACCTTGATTAATTTGGGGTCGAAAACAACATCGGCTCTGTTCTGTAGTAAAGCGACAGAGGCTTTGAATACGCCACTAACGCTCATCAAAGCTCCTTCGACGGCATTAGAACAAGCAGCACAAGTCATACCGGTTACTCCGACCTGAATCTTCCTCAAACCGGAATCTCCGCTTCCTCCTCCCTCTATCTTACTAAGAAAATGAGCGTTCTCTTCGTCGTCATCATACGAATCAAGAAGACGAACTCCCTCCATCTCTTCGTTCTCCGCATCCTCCGAAGAACCAAGGATGTGTCCGGTGATCCGTGTAAGCTGTATATCTCGTCTACTCGGCGCCATTTTTTACGTTTGTGAGATTGGGACGTCAAGCAGACGGAGAAAATGGATCAAAATAAATGAAGAAGGTGAAAGAGGAGAACTTCTTCCGCGAATGATGTTTGAATTTCAGAGACTCATTTGTTTTCCTTTTAAAGTATAACAAAGAATTAGAGGATTACTTTTTGTGAGATGGAGAAAAAAATATAATCTAATTTTTTTACTGGCTGAATCTACCCGACTGATATATATAGGAGACCTTTTTTGAGAAAAATAAAGAAAAAGAAGAATATCAAATAATGGTCGCCGTCTGTGGGGATCGAGAACCCACGGCCACGGGATTAAAAGTCACGCGCTCTACCACTGAGCTAAGACGGCATTGATGATTAAATTTCATCCTTAATTTGTATATTACTGTTAAACTACATATTATCACGAAGTGGACATGCTATTTTTTGTTGTTATAAATGAATTCAGGATATGATCATGGGTAATCATAGTTCGTAAAATCCGATAAAACGCAAATTAATCGATTTTAACTTGAGTTATTTACTTCGTATGGACAATTGATGAATGATGATGACACACAACTTTGGGAGGTTTCTCCATGAGCATGAAATATAGAAGGTTTGAGTGTGGAAACGTATAGTTGACGGCGACCCTAAACTAAACGCAAACAAGGAGAAGAAGAGTCAAGTCGTTGAACATGGCCAGAGGTAAATTGGTAATTCTGAGACCAATGATATTTATGAACATAACTTTAGCTGGACCCGACCCTGATATGTAAAAATACCCAGAAGTAAGAAGGCTTTTCTAACTGAAGCATTATAGTAAGCATTACAATCTACATTATCTGGTATTACACAATCCAAACCAACTAGTTAGATCATTAAAATAGGCTTCGTCATTCTCTTACACAAGTTTTACAAATCAAGAAGAATTTAAAAAGATAAAAATGGTGAAAGTCCCAGTACATATACTGCTTCTTCACTGAGTTGCGTCATACCTACAAAACTTAATAGCCATATAGTACCCATTTTGATCGCAAGGACCTAAACAAAAGCAACACTGGTATATTTTCAATGCAATTCGATTGTAGACTTCAATCGTCACCTGGAGAAATGTCAATCACCATCTTTACGGATTCTCCTTTATCTTCTTGTTCTGTGTCCATGTTTGGAGTTTCAGCCTCTGTGGGCTCACATTGCTTGTTTGAGGCATTCTCAGACTGTTGTTCCTCTTGCTTCGCATCCAAATGCTTATCGTCTGAATGAATCATAAGTTGATCAGCCTCATTTTTCTCACAGGTTTCTAAATCTGAGTCTCCATCCTCGTTGGTAGATTTTGGTTCAGAGATTTTGCTCTCTGGCGATACAGATCTTGTCGTACCAGTGACTTCCTCTAGACTTGGCTTTGGTGCTTCAGATGGTTCTGCTGCTACCACAGAATCTTCTTGAAGAGATGGAACTATGATTGGCTCGGAGGACGATGGTTCTGTGATGTTTTGTTTGTGATGTGGTACATTGGCTTGAGAGGACCCAGAAGGTTCACCTGATAGTGATGGTGGAAGTAAAAGAGGAGTCGAGGATATTGGTGGATTGCCTTGAGAGCTGCTTTCTGCTACATTGTGGCTGCTACTAGCAATGTCTGTAGTCATTTGGCTTGATGGACGTGATTTACGTTTCTTTTTCTTTCGCAGACTGTGTCTTGGATCTCTGGGAACAGGAGGTGGCGGCTCTGGTATCACAAACGGTGGAATGGTAGTAGAATCTTTACCGTATAAAACTCGGACTGATTGAGCTATAGCTGACACGGTTGGAGGTAAAGCGGGTGGTTCAGGTGACTTTGCAGCGGGAACAGTCACAGCATCCCGTAACCAATGAGGTAACTTGTTCTCTGAAGAGCTATTTCCTACGAATACGTCTTTCCCCATCGGATTGGGGAGATTCATCACTCGGTTTGGATCAAGGAGAGATGGATTGGCTGATCTTCCCAAGAACACATTGTTGCTTGAATCAAGCATTGGAGGTAACTGCATATCTAGAAACAAAGGCAGTTTCCCTCGCTTAATGGCATCCCGTCTTTCATCCGCACTCTGTGTGTTTAAGGAGCTTAAACCATCCAAACACAGCGAACCTAAGTTTCCCATTCCAAGAGAGTTGAGTGGAAAAGGCTTGTCGCTGGGAGTATTTGATGGTCCAGCAGAAGGATCACCAGAATGGTCCAGAGGAGGAAAAGGCTCACTTCGCATTCCCAAGTGATTAGAGGGCTCAAACAACGGAAGGGTAGATGCTAGATCGTTGAATCCGAGCTTTATGTCTGTGAGGTGGGACTGGAACCTTGGAGGAGTAGCATATCTAGTTCCATGTAAAGCCCGATTCATTATACCTTGAGGAAGACCAGGAAACAGAGGAGATTTGGTGGACTTATCTGTCCTGCTTGACTTAGATGGAAGAGAAGAAAGACTATCCAAGAATTTACGCTGCTCTTCTTCCCACCTCGCTGCCAAGTATTCTGGAGATTTGAATCTGGAAAATTTTAGCCTTGGATCTCTAAGAATTGTCTCCCAGTTTCCATACCCATGTCTGCGAATCCCAATCCAGAGAGAATCTAGTTCATCCTCAGACCATGCGTCTACTCTTGTTTTCTTTTTCTGCAAGTGCCCAAGTCCAGAGCCTGTTCTCAACATAATGTTCTCAAGAACCTTTCGATGGTTCTCCGGAATAGACGAAAGAGCTGATGAAAACTGATCCAAACCCAGAGGCGGTAACTCCTCTTGTTGGCTGAACACAGGTGGTGGGTCCACAGGAGGGACTTTCATATTTGGTAGATACGGCATTGGTGGCATGGAAAATAGGTCTTGCATAGAATGACCACTGCCTTCAAATCTTTTCCTCAGCGAAAGATTGGCCATGATTTCCTGATGCGAAGTTCCCGTGTTTCTCGGCTGAAATGGATATCGAGGAAGTAGTTTATCATCAAATGGTAGGTTAAGTAGCGGAAACTTCTCCTGGAACTCAGCCAAAGCAGCACCAGAACTTCGGGGACGCTCAAAATCCCCTGCCGGGGGAAACTGCAATGTGCATATAAAATTTAACACAGATATAAGTACACGTTCATGTTTTATGCGTATGTGTATGGGAGGTAAAGGAGAGAGGGAAATACCGGACGAACTGGAAACCAACCATCCATATTACTAAGAGGCTGCTGAGAAGGTTCCTCTTTTACATTATGTGGTTTTAGTTTACCCATAGAAGGCTCCTGGTTGTTTACTTCCCTCTCAACCGAACCCGATCTTTGGGGTAGACTGAAAGGAAAATGAGGTCCTGTTATCTTCCTGTTCTGTCTACTACTTGGACGAGAATAATTTCTCCGGGAGGGTTCTGGTTGCGTTAAATTAGGAGCACACAGTCCAAGAACCGGCAGGTTGTTTGGGGGTAAAGATGGTGGACATTCTGCTCCATGGTGATGTTGACTTGGAAGATCTGGTGTAGGATCTGAAGAACCGTCTAGCCCTGGAGATCTGGCTTTCCTTTTCTGTGCATCACATTGTTGGCTATCGTCCAAGTCCATCATTATAGGGTTTTCTTCGTCCTGATTAGCTGCTTCAGTTACTTGATCCACATTTCCATTAGGAATTTCTTCAACAGCATTCCTATTTGCAAGCCGATTTTTTTGCCTTTCTCGCAGCTTTGTGCTGTTTTGCAGAAAACAAAGATACCGTTATTCCAGGTCTTGACAAAAGCATGAAAAGGAGTTACAGACTTCACTTCAGCAGCACTTAATATGACAAATCCAAATATCTTCTAAACAAATTATACACACAGATTGATACTGCTACACAATCTTATTTTATACTCTCGTCAGGAGAAATCACAATCATTAGTCTATGCAAAAATTATCTGGAAAGGAGAATAGGAGATAGGATTTTATCTAATACTTGCAAATCGAGCAAAATTTTGCAACTTCAGTATTATCAACCTAGCAAATGGCGAACAACCAATAGATTTAGAACTTAAACTTACAACTTGTCTTTTAGGGCTCGGCCTGCAGGAGTATATTCCTTTTTAAGTTCTGGTTCTTTCTCATCTTCACCGCCATCCTGCAATAGTTATATGATAGGAAAACTGGTAACTGACATGGCAAAGGTATTCATAGCCACAAAAAGATGCTCTCGTCTGTAGAGTAAAACCGTTACCTCGACTACAGCTCCACTGGTATTTGGGGCATATGCTTCCCTGTATGAAACAGCCTTTCTCAAACGTTTTCCTCTACCAAGCGTTGCTTCTTCCTCGCTCTGATATCTCTTCCATCTACAAGTACAATTGTCCGTATGAAAATCAGCAAACAAGTAATAATTAGTGAAAGCAAGAACATATGCTGCGAATATCGTTAGACTGAAGCAATTAAAAATAGGTAGGTAGCTGAACTAAGAGTAAGAGGGAACTCGAACCTCATACGCAGAAGCCTGTCCCAGTCATTTTCTTCAGTAAAACTAACTACATCATCATCTTTCCTTTCTAAACTATGTTCATCAGTATCATCAGTCACCAGGGCAGGTGATTCCGCTCCAACTTGTTCTTCAGCTGTTTCCTCATTCCATTCCACAGGCTGTTTAAGAAGAAATACATAAACCATCGAGCGGAAGTAATGTAATTATCAATTTGGAGAAAAACATAAAGAATTCAACTATGTATCTTAAAGCAACCAAAAGTAATTTTCAGGTAAAACAATGGTTTATTTCAGTAAATCCTGTAAGGCCTGTTTTACTGTTCCTATTTAATCAGCTAAGCTTTCCTGTCCTACCAATTCAAAAGAAAATCTTGCATCTGGAAACCATATTGTAACATTGCATATCAACATGTCATTTAGCAAGACAAAACATGATTCCTCACCTTTACGGAGCCGAGCATATCATTCTCCAACTCGGTATCAGCGCCATCTGTGGAGGGTGATTGGATATTTGTCCGATCAAGCAGCTTCATTATTGCAGTCTCGTCCCAAACAATCTTCCCATTTCCATCTGTACATTTGTCCTGGTAAACATCTCCGAGGCCACCACCTTTTTTCCGGCTCTTGCTTTCTAAATCCATTATTACATCTAAGTTGCCATTACTTTCAGATGTATCTTTCTTGTTCGCACCAGCAGAGTCATTGAAAAGTTCTTCAGTCCCCCAACGCAGGATATCTTCAAATTCCTTCTGAGATCCGGACTTGTTTACAAATAGCTGATCGAGCATCAATTTCTTCTTGGCCAGCTGCAGAATGCGTTCTTCTACACTGGCACGGACGACAAGTCTATATACCAGAAGTTGTTTGGACTGTCCAATCCGATGAGCTCTATTCATGGCTTGAATATCAGCATGGGGGTTGAAATCAGAGTCATAGATAATGACAGTATCAGCTGTCGCCAGATTGATACCAAGACCACATGCACGTGTAGATAACAGAAAAACAAACCGATTTTTGTCTTGGTTGAAACGTGCAATAGCTGCTTGACGATCAGCAACAGCAACAGAACCATCCACCCTTTCAAATGTTTTAGGCCCAAATTCTACATTTAAGTAGTCCTCCAGAATGTCTAAAAGCTTTGTCATCTGTGAAAATATCAGAACTCTATGGCCTTCCTTATGAAGCACCTTGAGCATGGAGTGCAACAGAGTCAACTTGGCTGATGCTTTTATTCTCATATCATGAAGAAACTCCAAAGACCCGGACTCAGGCTCCGTACCTGGTATCAGATATGGGTGATTGCACACCTTTCTCAACTGCATCACTATGTTCAACATTGATTGTTGCGCTACCCCTTTCCCGATATTTCGTAATATCTGATAGTTCTTAGTTAACATTGCACGATAATACTCAGCCTGGATTGATGTCAACTCAACAGGGACCATCCTCTCTGTCTTTGGAGGAATATTCTGCATGGCATCCTTTTTAAGCCGTCGAAGCATATGAGGAGCAACAAGTTTCTTCAGTTCCTCTACTTTCTCAGCACTTGTCAGATCATGAAACTTCTCCTCAAAAGAAGACAAAGAAGGGAATGAAGATGGTTGCAAGAAGTTGAGCAGATTATACATCTCACCAATGTTATTTTGAAGAGGGGTCCCAGTCAAAAGTACACGGTGTTGAAAAGAGAATGTGTTGAGCAAGCTAAACAGCTTACTTTCTGAATTCTTTAGACGATGCCCTTCATCAACCACAAGAACTTCCCATGGAACTCCACGTAGATGAGATGAGTCGGCCAGAACCATTTCATAAGTAGTTAAAAGGACATTAAA
This sequence comes from Raphanus sativus, assembly GCF_000801105.2. Lineage (NCBI taxonomy): Eukaryota > Viridiplantae > Streptophyta > Magnoliopsida > Brassicales > Brassicaceae > Raphanus > Raphanus sativus. Next base: position 34,122,540 of record NC_079519.1, on the reverse strand, counting down.
TTTGTAGGGCGTCATCTTCTTGGTCGTTCCAGTATTACACTTCGCATGCCACTCATACTCTCGAATTATGGCTCTGGCTTTTGCGCCTCCGTGATACTCCACAACATTAAGGAGTGGAGCCCAAAGAGAAAACTCGGATAGCCAGTTCGGCATTGTTGAAAGTGGAACCAAAACCAAAGAAGGTCTTGCAACTCCAAACTCAAAATAAAGTGAGGAGAGAAACGCACTGGCGGACACTGTTTTTCCAAGCCCCATCTCATCAGCAAGTATTACATTTTTCGATTTATGCCAGCATCTACGCAACCAATTCAAGGCCTCAAGCTGATGCGGAAACAAGGCGCCTCCCCTGAGTTCTGAAGGCTGTTCTGTGAGGGTAATGACTTCACTTTGCTGACCTTCACCTCTTGTCCTTGGGGAAATACCCTTACTTATATCCCTTTCCAATGTCTTCTGCTCATACTTCTGAAAGAGATCCATCAAATGGGGTGATTCCTTAAGAATAGGCTCCTCCAAGCTTTCCCATGTGCATTCATCATAAGCAAGACCAGTCCATTTAACATAAGCTTCTTGATAACCTTCTTTTGAAACCCGGAGAGCAATTATTCGCTGAGGCTGCTTCCATTTATCTTCACAGATATTTATAACAGCTGTTCCGTACTTTGATTTGTAGTTTTCTAGTTTTCTTCTAGCGAGACTTTTGAGGTCCGCCTCTGAAATCCAACTGTTATGGATATTAGATTTTCCCACCCATTTAACAAAAAACTCATACGAAACAGTTTCTCCAATAAGATCTGCAGCTTTAGCGGCAACAGGCTCCTCAACTTCTTCCCCTGCCACAGGGCTTTTTCCCCCCATTTCGTGACGTGCATCAACAGAGACAGGTGTGTCACTAGTTTTTTTATCTTCATTATCCACATGTTTACTCAATGTGGCATCAGAATTGTCTTCTAAAACCATATCTTCTTTCTCCTCAACCAAACACTCAGTACCTGCAGCAGATTCATCCATATCTCTATCCCTCAGACGTGAATTTCTGGAACTCTTAGCTGTCTCAGAAGAGGAATCTGTTATGTCCTCGGCAACCACCAATCCAGCATTTGTATCTTGCACTATGCTATCTCGCTGGTCATTATCTTGTAAATTAACAGAACATAAGTCATCTGAAAGAGCACCATACAGTAAGGTCTTATTAGGATCTTGGACTCGGCATCCTAAAACACGATCCACCTGATAGGAACCACAAACAAAAGGGAATCAAATATTACCAACCATGAGTAAGACAACAAGAAAATTTCTGATGGCAGTGACACTATTACCTGTAGATTTGCAGGAGGAAAAGAGTTTTTGTCATCCAAATAACTAGAAGATTTATCTGTGTCACGTATTGCACGACGTTCCTCCTTGGATAGCTTCTGCATTATCAACACATATTACTGGATAAGAACATATACTACGAAAAAGATGATACAAGATCGACTGCGAAGAAAGAATGTAGCCAATAAGACAATTAAACAAGGTTCGTTAGATATCTCAACTGTGTTTAATCTTGCTTTTAAGAATCTAATGAATCTACCACAAACTATTTCCAGTTGAAAGAGATGGGCATGTAGACTAAAAATATACCGATGTTAAAAATATTAACCAGAACAAAAATGTCACACTGATTAAAAAGAAACTAGAATAATTATTCACACCAGCACAATCTCCAAGACAGAACAGGAACACTATATGCAGTATTGACCAAAGAATCTTTACATTAATGCACAAGATACTCAACATTAAATATAGAATGTCAGGCAACAATTCTGAACTCGTAAACTTTATTAACGATATCTGATCTATGATCTCTAAAAATTTGATATCTTTTATGCTACAATACACTAGAGACAAACGCGTGGATGCAACATTTTACGGTTTCATATATTCCCCAATATAAACACAGAAAGAATGCCTACAGAACCTACGACAACTAAGTAGACATACCTTCACTTTCTCTGGTATTTCCACCTTGGACTGAGTTTGGGACAGAGATTTTAAAGTCACTCGATTTTTCTTTTTCTTCTTCTTCTTCGAAGAAGACTCCGATGTTTTGGTTTTCGGAGAACCCACTTTGGACAAACTTTTCTTTGTATGTTTCTTGTCAGCCTTGCACCCTTTAAGAGTCTCCCCATCATCAGGTTCACGCTTCCGTTTTTTCCTTTTACCTTTTCCAGTCTCTGCTTCAACAATCGTCTTGTCTACCACCACCTCACTATGTTCCACTGTCTCCATGGGTGCTTCCTGACTTTTTCCGGTATTTGACAGTTTAGATTCTGGGAGATCTTCGCAGGAAGGCGGATTTGCAGTGGGTATGACATATGAATCGGGTTGGTCATCCGCAGATACATGACCAAGCTCAGCAGAACACCCATCCATCACTTCTTTTCCTATGGATTTGCTCTCCCCAACCGAGATATTTTTCCCCTTCTCTGCAGATGGTTCTCCAGAAACAATAGAACTGCAGTATATCTGCGAAGCTCTCTCGCTCTTTGGCCTGTCTTGTGAATTTCTTTTAGAGGTTTTTGTTCTTGCCCGCTTTGAAATGGCATCTAGACGTGTGGTAGGCTTTAGCGCACTTCTGTCTTGGGAACACTTTGGGCAGATCCACTTGCCATTTGGAATCCGCTAGAGGGAAAGAGATAAGGAATAAGGATAAGTTTCCCAATTTGCGTATTGCGAATCTACGACTACCATTACGGAAGGACAACTGTAGAAACAAAAAAAATTGTTTTACCTTGAGAGGAGGAGTGAGGCATGCGGTATGATAGGTCCGAGGACAACTATCACAGCACAGCAAATCACCACCAAGGTCACAGATCACACATTCAAAATAATTCTGTAACCAGCAAAAAAAAAAAAAGAAGCCATTACTATAACAACAAGCATATATAAAACACAGAGAAAATTTGAAACAAAAACACTAGTAAGGGAAATTGAGGTTACCCCGTCATGTCCCTTCCTTTTAGAGGAGGTCCCTTCAGGAGTCAAATCATTGCTAGGCTGATGATTAGTTAGCTTATCAGAAGAAGTGTATTCCGGAGAACCAACAGCCAAAGAATTATTTTCAGGAAGGGACTGTCCCTTTCTTTTCGAAGTCCGTTCAGGAGCCGAACCAGCCTTGAGCTGATGCTTAGTTGGTTTATCAGAAGAAGTGCAGTCCGGAGAATCAATAATAGCCGCAGAAGTATCCCCTTTTTGGTCTAACAAATTCAGTATAGACGGAAGCTTTCTTCGTTTCTGCTTCATGACCCAATCTCTATCAATCATTTCACTGCCAGAATCTGTCATATTCTACTTCTGGTTTCATACCATCTGCCTGACACTGCAATGGACAGACCTTCATGTGTAAAATCACAACACCTACAGAAGTAATAACTTTGCTTCCACACTACAATTACAAAGAAAAAAACACAAGTAAGGTAAAATGTTAGTCTAAGATGAAGAGATACTGAATCAACAAGGATGTCAAACAGAGATAAAGAAGCTAAAATGATAAACGCAGTAAAGACGGTAGTGATAAATGATAACGCTTAACATATTTAACATACTCTCAATCAACGGGTCTTCATTAAACACAAAACCTAGTAACGAATCTATACATAGTTAAAAAACGATTTGATCCCTCACTTCCATTATTAATGTAAAAATACTTAATTACATTCCTCTACCTAGTGCTTCAAACAACAATGAAACTACTGCAAACCTCAAAACGGCAAATCACATTAAAGAGATCAAGTCAAGACCAAAATCACTCAAACACACAACGCGCGATGAGAGGAAAACAAGTCATGAGCATTCTGCAACAGACATTTGACACTAAACCATAAGGCTTCGTCGATGATAAACCCCAATTAACCTCACACAAAGAACAAATCGACATCGAGAATTGAAATCAACGAGAAGGAGAAAAAGAGCTTACGAATCTGAAATCGATTGGGGTGGAAATTAAGTTAAAACACTAAGTCTCGATGATCGAAGGACGAGAAATCCGAAGAACGGAGGCTAGGGATTGAAGGAAGTCACGGAGGAGAGATGAGGAAAGGGGGGCTCTTCTAGGGCACGGCCTCGACGATAGAAAGAGAGAGAGAGAGAGAGAAGTTGCGATACGAAAGGAAAGATAAAGACGCGACACGCGAAACGATAAATAAGTAGAGAGAGAGAAAAGTCTAGAGAGAGAGAGAGAGAAAGGGGGGCCAGATGATTCGGATTCGCCGGGCTCATAGGGGAACGGACTCTGACATGGCACGCACCTCACATGAGACACAACCGGAGACCTCACTGTGGCCTATCTACCCGCCACGTGTCCCCCTTTCCCTCTCGAGATTTTTTTTCTTTTTTTCTCTTTTGCTTTCTTCGCTTCTGTTTTGGTGTGGTGTGAGTGACTACTACTGTGCAATCGGTCTTCTAAGTAACCAGCCATGGATCTCTTTCCTTTCCTTTACTTTTTTTTTTTCCAAAGTTGTTCACTAGAGATCTTCAGTTTCTACTTTTGATGTTTTAGTGTGTTTTTTTAACTGTTTTCGGTTTGTTGCTTGTTTATGGTTAATTTCGTTTTTTCTAGAATACGACGAGCTTTATCTTTTATTTATTTATTTATTGATTAAATTTTAATTAAATAATGTTCAAAACGAAATCTTCTGTTTTTAAAACCGCCGCCGAAAACCATTCTGTAGAATCCTTTTAACTAAAACTCAAAAAAAAGAAAAGAAAAAGGAATCGTTGGTAATTTTCTTTTCTTGACGTCTTTGTTCTGGTGATAAAAAGAATTATTTAATGAGAAATGTAAAGTGGACCATCAGGTTTTTTGGGCTGAACTTAGGTTACCTGTGTTAGTTGACAGTCACTGGGGACCCGTTTTTGGCCTTTGAAAGTTAAAACTGTCCTGAAATATTTTTCTTATGCAGTGATTTTTATTTTGTCGGAAGAAGAAAACTAATTTTATCTTTTTAGAACTAGGGTGTTCTCTTTTGCATCCTAAGTATGAAAAACTTGTGACTAGGGCTGGACAAAAATCTCAAATCCAAAAAACCGCATCTAACTCAATCCGAAAAAAGTAGTACAAATTTGAATCGAAATTGATTAAGGTAATGATGGTTTGCAATTTTGCATAGTTTTAAAATTTTAGTTGTTTGGATTTTGATTTTAGTTTTTAGTTTCTAGTTTTTCTAGAGATTTTTAGTTTTTCAAAAAACTTGAATGATGACATTAGATTTTAGGTTTTGTTTTCCAAACTAAAATATTTTATAAATATAAAATTATCTTTTCGAAGCAGTTAAAATAAAAAAAAATTATTATCACTAAATAAATAAATTTTTATTTTTATTTTTTTAAATTATACAATAAAAATAATAGATAAATTTTTTAAAACTTTAATTTTGTATCTCTAGAACAATACACAATTAATAGATAATATTAAAAACAAACTGTAATTAGTTATATTTTTAAAATATGGTAAGTTGAAAAAAGAATATTCAATTCAAATATCAAAATATCTAAAATCTAAAGTACATTAAATTCTATAAAATAATAATTAAATTATATTTTTAAAAAATGGTAAGCTTTTTCTAAAGAAGATTGTCGACAAAAAAAAGATAGAATTTAAATAAAATGACTACTTAATAAATGTATAGTAGATATAACCAATAGTTTTAGTAAATTTTATCATAGATTTTATACTATAAAGTAATAATTATAAAACTAATTTACCTAAACAAAACTCCAATTACTTAAACTTTAAAAAGACTGTTATTGTGGAAATCGAAACTATGTAATCATCCATCATTTGTCATTCTGAATAATTTATAATTTTATTTTTATTTTATTTTTATTTTTAATACTTTATTCCATAGTTTAATTGATAACATATTTAAAAGATGTGGGAGTTGAGAGAAAAAAGATAAACATAGAAAAGAATATATAAGAGAAATTTTAAAATTTAAAATTCAAAAAAACTATTGTTGGCCAAAATATAAAAAAAAATTAGCTTTTGATTTTTGTGTAAAAATTAGATAGTTATTTTAAAAACTAATTTCACTACATTTTAAGGAATATTTTTTTCTAAAATCTTGATTAGCAAAACAGGTGGTCAAAACAAAAACAATAAACCATTTCAAAAACAAAAAACAATCAAGTTCTAAATATCCGAACGGGCTCAGAATTTTGGTATGTAGAAAACCAAAACTAAACCCGACCAGAACCGAAGTATTTTGGATATCCGAATGTCATGTGAATAGATTTATATATCTAAATATATTAATTATTTTAGATTTAATATATATTAAAAACATCCAAAATATATAAGATACTTTTAAATTTTCAAAATACTTAAAAATATATAAATATCTAAAATAACTAAAATTACTCAAACACCAAAAATACTTAAAATATCTAGTTTTTGCCTGGTACAGACTAGAAGTTCTAAGAAATTGTAAAATAAATTTTATACAATATTATTTTTTGAAAACATGATAAACCCATAAACTGATGAAAGTAAATAATTTTGAATCTTTTGATGAAACTGATGAAATAAATTATTACTAGATCTTGAATCCGTGCGACCGCACGGGTATTAATTTTCAGTTTTAGTTTTTATTTATTTATACTAAATAGTATATTTATAATATTTGATCATTTTATATTGACTAAGTTAGGGATGAGTATTTAGGTATCCACTCGAATTCGGTTAAAATCTATTCGGGTTTGAGATTTTTGAGTTTAAAAACTCTAGCTCTATTCGGGTATTTATAAGCTTTGGTTCCGATTTGATTTGGATCTTTACGGGTTTGATAACCCGTTTAAACTATTTTTAATTTTTTTAAATTTATATATATTTAAATATCGTTAAATCTAAAAATATATATATAACATGTAAATTTGAGTAATGTAAGCTAAAGTACGTAAATTAAAAATTAAAATAGGTTTAACTTGAATATTTGGATGAAGAATAAATATATATTTTAAGTTTTTTGGTGTTTTGATTATTGTTTATCTACTTTAGATGTTTACTTTTGACTATTTTTATATTTCAAATATTTTAAACAACTTAAAAAATAGCTTATATTTTGGATATTAACTCGAAAAATAGCTAACATATTGAAGTATATAAATATGATTTAAATACATTCGAATATCCGAAATATTTTGTTCGGATAAGGTTTAGTTATGGTTCTCTAAATACCAAAATGGTAAATCTGTTTGGATATTATCTAGTTTCGGTTCAAATTTGGTAATATTTTTTCGTTTAGATTTGTTCTATGAAGAGTTGATATTATAATTTCCATGAATTGTTTGTCCAATAAAAATATATTTTTTTTTGAATTTGACACTGATTTAATTGAGAAGTTAATGAAGTGTATTTAATTCAAATTTAATTTTTAAAAACACATTAATGTAAGTGGAAAAGACAAAGCATTAAAATAGGAAGTATTATTTAATTGTGTATTTAATTCAAATTTAATTTTGGAAAACACATTAATCAAAGTGGAAAAGACAGTATTAAAATATGAAATAATATTTAATGTCAGTGGCATGGAAGTGTAAATAAAACTGAAAACTAAGGGTTATTTTATATGGGTATTTCTCTTTTAATAATATAGATGATTAACCAAAAGAAAGTAAGTTGCATTAATATCCAGATTCACAATCAAAAATAGAAACAAAAAAAAAAAATACTCAAAGACATTATCCAAGTACACCATTGAATTTCCAGATGAGCGAACAAACCAGAGGCGTAATGTCTTCACATGTTGGAAACATTTCTAAGACCGCCAGCTCTCCTAATAGCTGTTTGTTTTTGCTGAAAAGTTCTCCCAAGAGTTCCTGGAGCTGAATTTTGCGGAGGGAATGTTGATTCAATTGATAGTGGAGAAGAGGGGAGTTGAGGGAAGCTGTCTTGTGTCAATTCATTTGCAGCTATATAGATATCTGATGCTGAATCTTCATATTCAATGAAATCATGTCCTTCATGAGCAGGGTATGGAATGTTTCCCCTGTCATGTTCTGAAATTGTTTCACTTAAAGTCAAATCATCTGAAATTATTACATAGCCATGTGATGTTGAATCTTCATATTGTGTGGAATCAGATTTTTCTGAAACAGGGCTTGGCATGCCTCTTCTTTCATGTTCTGAAATTGTGTTGCCTAGAGTAAATTCATCTGCGGTTACATAGCCTTGTGATGTTGAATCTTCACTTTCTGTGGTATCAGATTCTTCAGAACCGGGGCCTGAAATGTTTTCTTCAGAAGCAGGGCTTGGAATGTTTCCTCTGTCTTGTTCTGAAACTGTTTCACCTAAACTAGACTCATCTGCGAGTACATAACTCTGTGGTCTTGAGTCTTCAGCTAGTATGGAATCAGATCCTTCAAAACCGGGGCTTTGAATGCTACTTTTGTCTTGTTCTGAAATTTTTTCACCAGATGGTGACAAGTACAATTTGTCACTAAGAGAAATAACACTTATTAGACCTACCTGGGCGGTAGGACTGGATCCTTCTGATGTTGGTGAAGACGAGTCGGAATCAACAATTTGGATACTGCACCTCCTGGACATGGACATCGTGGTAGCATGACTGCAACAGAAAAAAGCAAGGAACCTTCGAAACAATGATGATCTACGTGATACTCTTCTGGAAGTCTTTCCTCCCGAAGGAAGAGATGGATCATGATCTGATGTGTTTTCTTCAAGAACTTCAACGATGGGAGCCAAGTCTCTCTCCATTCTTTAGCTTGTTCTGATTATTTTAAGAGTTGCCTTGCCTGTGTATAAATATAACTACATGGTTTATTTATTTAGTGACAGACAAAAAAAGAGACGAGAGAACATGGAAATTAGAGAAAACAAAAACAAAACAAAAAAATTGAACCAGTCCAGATGTCACAGCCACATCCATAATCAGGAACAAGTCTTGTATGACACCAAGTCTTAATAGACTTTTAACTTGGAGTCAAACATATTAGAGGTCAGAGCTTGAACATGAATGTGTTCAAGCGTCGAGTATTGAACATGTTGAGTGTTTCAACGGCAATCAAGATTCAAGTTTAAGAAGATTGAGCTAGTTAATTTGATGGTGTAGACCAGTTATGTAAATCTGTAAATCCTTACTCGGAGTGTGAGAGAGCTCAAGTCTTTGATCAATTGACAATTGGATTTGTTAGACTGAGTCTAATCCCAACAACGGTGGAGCATCCTTCGTTACTTCAGAATATCAACAACTACTATGCCTTCCTCCATCTAGACCATAGGCCAGAAGTGAACCAGTGCTCGAATTCTGGTCAGTGAGGGTTATAACATACAAGGCTTTCGGTCGTGACCAAATTTTTTGGGGTTAACCTTGGATAGGGTCCACCACCAGAAAGAAGGATGGCCTCCAGCAGCTGAAGCTTGCGGCCGAAGGCAATGGCAGCTAAAGTTTTTGTTTGAGGTTTTTTTTATGTCTTAAACTTTTAACATTTATTATATTTAAATTTGATAATTATTATATTTTTTCAAAATTATATTTTTGAAAATTAAGCTAAAATATAATTTATATACCATTTAATGAAATTGTGCTTCAATAAAACAAATAAGTACACACATGCCTTAAAATTTGGTGTATAAATTAAAAAAAAAAGTAATTTGATTTTTTTATCATTAATTTTTCTCATTGTAATATAATGTTTTTTGTTTTGTTTGGGAGACATACCTTTACTTTATCTTTTTTTTATCAAATAGTAAAATATTCATCTACCTCTAATTTTTATCCAAGACTTGCTTGTTTCTTCATCTTAATAATCTTCATTGATACTTCAACTTGACGAGGAGTCAAGGACGAACACGTCCGGGTAGCACTGCATTGCTATAGAAAAAAGCAAGGAACCTTCGAAACATTGATGCTCTACGTAATACATTGATGTATTTTTATTATTTTCATAAAGAATTTCAACGATGGGAGCAGAGCCGTGCTCACCCTCAAAGAAAAGAGGCAATTGCGCTAGGCCCCAAACTTTCTCATCTAGTTTTAGGGCCCCATTTATCACATTGACTTTTTTTTTTTTTACTAAATAAATTAATTGATAGAGAAAAAAAATGTAAATGAACTATTTTTTAACTAAAACAAATACCAAAATATGTTATTTTCTGTCTTTATAGGATGTTACTGTAAGTATTGGTATTCATCTTATACATGTGGTGGATTGTTTATATAGATATGTTATTGACGTTTGAGGAAATTATGTTCTTCATTAGCTTCAGTTCTGTTGCCTTCATGTTTATAATGTTTCAATCATTTTCTTTACTAGTTACCTATTAAATTACTAATTGTGTTTCATAAATTATTTGACGTAATAATCTATATATAGCTACCGTAAAAATACAAAATCTTGTATATATATAAACTAATCTATTAAAAAAATTTCTTTGTAAAAATAGAAAATGATTAGTATGAAGTTGTAAAATTTAATCTGTATAATTTTTTTAAAATATCATAAAGGCAATTTTATTTTATCGTAATGTACATAATTTTCTTACTACATAATTTTTTTTTCTAGCAAAAGATTTTTTTGAAACATTTTCTTTTTGCCTTAGGCCCCATAGAACCTTCGCACGGCACTGGATGGGAGCCAAGTCACTTTCCATTCTTTAGCTTGTTCTGACTTTGTTAAAAGTTTTGCCGTCCATGGACGAGTATGAGTATAACAACATGATTTATTTATTAGAGACAAGAGAAGATGGAAACTACGTCTTTATAACATGGAAATTACGTCCAAGAGAAAAAAAAACAAAACAGCAAAATGAATCAGTCAAGATGCAATATTCATAACCAGGATTTATCAAAAAAAAAAATATATTCATAACCAGGACCACGTGACCACGTCTTAATAGACTTTTACCTTGAAATTAAAATGTGAAATTCTAGAAAGCTCAGGTGCCCTTTCAAGGAAAGTAAAGGCAAGACCGTTCAAAGATACAATCTCCGGCTTTGTGACTGAAATAGGTACTTGGACCAATAGGCGGAGCGAAGAGTGTCGAACCAAAGCTTAACGTGAAGCAGAGCAAATGACAGAGAGATGATGAAAGCAAGGGAGATGAGGAGGGTTAGGTTCCATGCAAAACTCCAGTCTGGGATCAAGAACAGTGTAGCACTGAAGGATATGACCATGCTGTTTATGGACACAAATAACGCTAACAGCCCTAACATCAGTCTCGAGGGTAGCGAAACCAGAAAATCATCTTCAGCGTACCTTGAAGTGAGGATGGAGAGGAAAATCACTATGGAAATTGACGAAGTAAAAAGAGCAACTGCATCTGACAATAGGAAAACATTGAACCACAGCTTATTCTTAAAGGTGGGGAACCCGGTTGTGTCATTAAGTCCGCCTGGTACTGTAAAAGGCGCGGCAAAAACCACAGTGGCTATCAAAGTTGAGACGAGCATGCAAGAGGTTGCAGTATCTTTCATCCATTTCTCTCCTTCTTTTTGCAATTCTTTGTGTTGCTCTGTAAAGAGGTCTTGTGCCACTTCTCCTTTGCTATTTTTGGCCTTGATGTATGAATGAGGGACAATCTTTTTCACAGCCTACAATGCAAGACAGAAGAAACATTTGTTAGTTTTGTAAGATACACATCTACTAAACCACCAAAGTGTTGCTTTAGATACTTTCGGTTGGATTTCTCGTAAATCTTAGAACCCTGTAATTACATACACATATATAATATATACATACACACATATGTGTTTTTAGAACCCAAGAACAAGAATCCTCCATTGGAAGTGTTTTTATGTCCGGAGTTCAAACTACCTTTGGGACAGGGGGTTATTCTTTAAATAGGAATATCTAAATACTGACTTCGGACCTAGGGGAGATTACGGGCCTAAGGCCAAACAAACTAAAAAAGATACACAAAGGCAATCTTACCTTGAACCATAAAAGTTCTCTTTGCATTTGAAGTGCTGCCCCGGACACTATCTGCAAACGACCAGGAGGAGGCAAGCTAGCTACGAGATGCAACATATTGTTTCTAGTTGAAACTTCCTTATATGCCGCTATCAAATCCTTGATTGAACCAAGTTCGTAAATGATATTAAAGATGCTTTCATGACGGTTTAGTGCAGCAACGTGAAACAGGCTCTGGTTCTTCTCATCCACTTTCCATAGAAGATCAGGATACGCACGGATTAGAATCACTAGAAACTCGACGTTCCCTGATGACGCAGCATCGAAGAGTAACCTCGTTGGTGTCCTAAGTAATTCTGAAACTCTGGGCTCAGGTTCCCTCACAACTAATTTCCACATACGCTCAACCAGTTGATGAGCTAAAGCCATCATTTTATCCTCAAAGTAGAAACCTTCAAAAACTAGATAAAAAAAAATGTGAGCAGTTCAAAAAAAGTTTGTGTGATTAGTCTGGACCCATTTATGTGGGGTCAAGATATCTCTGTATAATAAAAAAAAAAGAGTATGTGTGATATTTCTTGTACTAAATGTCTTTATACCGGCAGGGGTATTACAAATTTATGTACTTACTGGAATTTGCTAGTCTCTTAAAGATATTGAGCTGTCTCTCACGGCCAATTGCTGTAGGTTTCCGGGCCATTAAGTGCAAAGCAATCTCTCCACTACTATTTTGTGAAGTGGCTAACTCCTTCTTCCACTCAAACATCCTCAGAGCAACATCTGTTTAAGAGGGGTCTCACATGTGTCATATCTCTCACAGGACAGTAAAAGAGGTTTAGAAACAAATATCTTCACATACTAATATACTATTAGCCTAATACTGCATGATACAAATATCTTCAAAAAAAGTCAAAAGAGTATAAATCAACACAATGAGAAACAAAAAAAAATAGATACCATAGATATCAGCTCCTATGATGGCATGAAAGAGATCAACAAGCTCGGAAGCACCTAGGCTTCCAAAGTCTGTCTTGTCGTAAAGGTACAAAACCATCTCCCTATGTCCAAATAAAGCAGCCATGTAAAGTGGAGTCACTCTCCCATTGCCTCGAATCATTGGAAGATCTTCATTTTTATCGACCATCATTTCAGCAATCTTCTTAGTTCCCGAGGCAGCAGCGAAACAGATCGCTGTGTTGTCATCTTTGTTCTTCAGGGCCAGATCACTTTTACTCATTTCTGCAAGAAGATGTTTCACAAATGTCTTGTGCTTTGTAGCAGCGGCAATGTGAAGAGTCGTCTCCTGATTACGGGTAACTGCTGCACGTACAATATCGTTGTTCTGATCAATTATTACCTTGGCATCTTTCCATTTACCTTTCAGAGCAGCTTGATACAGAGGAACACAGAGATCCAGATATTCCTTTCTTCCTGGGATGAAAATTTGACTGGGTGATGATGTGTTTGGTAGTGCAATATCCACTCTCACAGCTTCCTGAACATTCGTTGTTATAGGTTCAGTTGAGTCACCTGGACCTGGTCCTTCAATGTCTTGAGAAGGTTCGCTTCTTTCCAAATTGTTCATCTCTAATGGCCGAAGTCAGTAAGGATCTCCAAGTGTTCTGGCAGCAACCAAAAAAAAAAAAGAAGTCAACAAACTCACCAATCAAAAATCAGTCTCAAATTAGCCAAGTTAGAACATAGAATTCTTCAGCTCTGCATATTAATTGAGTGTGACAGAGCTAAAGATAAAATGTTAAATACTCACTGGCTACCTACCTTCAGAAACCGTCTCAGGCTATCTCCTCCAGTGTTGCTAAATAAGCTACTAAGTCAATAATGAGGAAGTGGGACGCTCGTTACATATATTGACACTGCAAAAAATTAATAAATCATACACTATAAAGGAATAATTCCATTCCACAACCTGGCGCATGCTAGCTGGCCTTTTCTTTGTGAATTTCTAAGAAAATAATATGACTCCAGAAAGATAATGTACGATGGAGTATAAAACCAGAAAGTAACCTATCAGAAAATCATGTCACGAGAACTAATCTAAAGCAATTAAATCCCATTTGAACTCAAAACATAACATCCTAGAGAAACCAATACAGGAAAAAACTACAGTTGTTTATCCTAGGGCTTCCACAAATTAGTTTTGCTATGAGTTTGCATTTTGATTGGTTATTTTCTTGATTACGTTTGAAAGCGCAAACATGTTAACATTTGCATTTTGATTGGTTATTTTCTTGATTACGTTTGAAAGCCCAAAAATGTTAAACGTTCTAGTTTCAAGTGAGGCTTGATGGGCCTTTAAATAAATAATTGACGAAGTTGTAGAAAATAAGCAAAAATCTTTAGGGCCCATCAGGCTGAAACCTCTACAGCGAGAGCGCATATTCTTGGCATTTAGGGTTCTTGATATATATATAAATCTCCTTCTTCTCTTCACAGCGTCTAGGTATCGCCGACGAGTTAACTGGTAACAAAGATCTCACAATGGAGCAAACTTTCATCATGATCAAGCCCGACGGCGTCCAGAGGGGCCTGGTACGTTTCTACTCACCTTCTTCATTGTTTTGTTGTCAAATCTCTGACTTTCCTCGCAAGTTTATTGATTATGTCTGCTCCATCATCTTCAGATCGGTGAAATCATCTGCAGATTCGAAAAGAAGGGTTTCACTTTGAAAGGTAAAATAGCTCTGCTTAGTAATGGAATAGATAATATATAAATGCTCTGTAGTTGATGATATCTGTTTTGATTGTTGGCATATCTTTAGGTCTAAAGATGATCACTGTGGACCGTTCTTTTGCTGAGAAACACTACCAAGACTTGTCTGCCAAGCCATTCTTCAACGGCCTTGTTGATTACATTATCTCTGGACCAGTCGTTGCTATGATCTGGGAGGGAAAGAATGTTGTCTTGACAGGAAGGAAGATTATTGGAGCGACCAACCCTGCTGCTTCTGAACCAGGAACCATCCGTGGGGATTATTCTATTGACATTGGTAGGAACGTGATCCATGGGAGTGACTCTGTGGAGAGTGCTAACAAGGAAGCTGCGTTGTGGTTCCCTGACGGACCTGTGAACTGGCAGAGCAGCCTTCATTCTTGGATCTACGAATGATTCTATCTCGTGTGGTTGTTTTGTTACCCTTTTTTTTCTTCCTTTGGTTATGAAACTCAAACATGATTCTGGCTTTGTTGCTTCTGCCTTCTTCTTTCATGGTAATCTAAGAAGACCGATCTTGCATCTTCGTTTTGAATTGAATCTCATTTTAGCTATGGCAATCTCAGTTTGCATTATTCACCACTCCTGTCTTCTATTTTCATACATTTTTATAAATTGACAGTATAGTTTTTCATCAGCAGTTGAATTAGTTTTTTAAATCCTAAAACACAGCTAAGAAAACCCATGAACTTGGTGGTTGTATATCTGCAACTCTAAAAAAATTGAATTTGGAACACTAGTTTCTTGTACCTAGGTGATAGATGGCAAAGGTTTTTTTTTTTTTTTTGAACAAGGCAAAAGGTTATATACTAATTAATTACATATATATATTCTTGTAATGTAAATGTAATGCAAATTATATTCTTGTAGCAGCAGTAGAAGAAGTTTTATAATTTCTTGTAACAGGAGAATCGCAAAGCTCCTTTAGCTAGCTTAACTAATTGTATCGTGTGTGATAGCAGCAATCTCAATAACACAAATGAGAAGTTAGATTTTTGGGCACTAATTGTTCGTTTGTTCCATCTGAATGAGCCTCCCTAGCAAATTAAACCAAGAAAACTAATTCACTTTAGTCTAAATAAGGTTTACAGAATCCACCAAAAAATCAGAATTTATATAGTACTAGTAAAATTCTATTCTGACTGTTTTTTGTGTATATGATTAGATGGATTAGTTAAAGTATCAAATTAAGGTCAACTTCATTAAATTACGGCCAATCATTAAACGGCATTGTTGTTATCAAAGCACGTTGTTGCCTTACTCTTTTTCTTTTACTCTGGCAAACAACTTCCTCAGAAGCCCACAATCCCCAATGGAGTTCTCCTTCTCCTCATATTCCGACATTATGGGAGTCTCCTACTCATTTTCATCTGAGATTATAAGACCGATCCCGCCGCAATATCAAGTGTTCATCAACTTTCGAGGAGAGCTGCGTAGATTTGTAAAAGTTCTTGTTGATGACCTAAAGGAAGAGCTGGTCAACGTCTTCGTGGATGAAGATGCGGTGAGAGGCGAGGATCTTGAGACTCTCTTTGCTGAGATCGAGAAGTCAAGAATTGCGGTGACGATCTTCTCGGAGAGGTACACGGAGTCAAAATGGTGCTTAAATGAGCTGGTTAAGATCAACGAATGCATGGATAAAGGCAAACTTGATGTGTTTCCTGTCTTCTTCAACGTGAAAGCTGAAGATGTGAAGAAACTGGAAGGAAACTTTGGAGAAAATTTCCGGACAACATCTAGCAGAGACAAGAAAAGGACGAACAAATGGAAAAAAGCGTTAACGTCTGTTTCAGGAAAGTTTGGTCTGTCGTCACAAATCAGGTTTTCATTGTCTTGTCCCTTTCCTCTGTTTTGAGTAAGTCTGGACAGGTATCGATTCGGTTCGGTTCAGTTATTTTGGATATCGGGTAATTTGGATAATGGACTAGAAGATCCATTTACTATTTGATTTATTTTTAGTTCGGTTCGGGTAGTTTCGGGTTTGGTTCGGTTTGGATAGTAAAAATAGAAACTGAAAAATACTCAGAAAATAATTCGATTCTGGTTCGGTTATTTCGGGTAGTTCGGATAGTTTTGGTTAATATCAGGTTTACTAGGTAAAATATCAAATAATTAGGATAATTATGATAAAAATCTTGGATATTTTGGATTATTTTGGATATTTCAGATAAAAATATCTGGATACTTTCGGGTAATTCGGATACTTCGTAATAATTTAGTTTTCTTAAAATATTTTGGATACTTTTAATATATTTTTAAATTATAAATATATATAGTTATGTTATATGTATATATACTTAATATTTTATATATTCGATCACCCGTTCAGTTTTCAGATTGATTCCGGTTTGGTTCGGTTATTTAGATATAGAAGCATTCGAGTATTTGAAAGTTTCTGTCCGATTTCGGGCATTTCGGTTTGGTTCTTCGATTCCGATTTTTTTGTCCCGTCCTTGTTTCAAGACTTTGCTCTGTAGTTTTAGGTGAGAAGAAGAAATGTTACTTACAAAAAGAGGAAAAATACATATTGTTGCTTACAGATCACGTAACCAATTATCATAAATTCTAACTAATATCATAGTTTTATGTAGTATCATTATCTAATAATGCAAACTTTTATATTTCTAATTATACCATAAATAAATTGCTAAAAGACTATACAATTAGGTAGGCTTGAGCAAAAAAATCCAAAATTCAAGATCTAAACTGTATTCGAACCGAAAGACCTGATCCATATTTGAATGAATAACATAGTAAAATTTATCCAAACTTGAAATGTTGTTAATCGAATCTTTTATACACTTCAAACCCCAAAAATCTTAAAACATAAAAAACTCCAAAGAACTTAATACAAAGATAATCACCGAAATAAGTATTCAAACTTATCAAATACCTCAAATACGCAATTCTATGTTTATTTTAATATCTAAAAATATTCGAACCAAAACCAAAATAAGATAAATCCAAAAGAAGTATGGATAAAATAGGTTCTTACAGGAGTTAGCTGAAAAATCGAAATGAGTAACACCACCTACAATAAGGGAGTGTTTTCTTAGTTTAATGTGTGTTGTTAAATTGATTTTAAAAGTTTAGCTAAAAACTAATCGATACAAATAACCATTTAGCAAAAATAAAAAACTAATTGATATAATGCACTTAAATATTTAAAATAAGAAAATATGAAAATATGAAAATAATAATAATGAAAACATCATGAAACTCACTATTCAAAAAAAAAATTCCAAAACCCTATTTACTTTTTTCTTCAAAAATAATTAGTAAATCCTTAAACGTTTAAGAATCCCTCCTAGTGAAGAAATTTTTCTTCAATATGTATTAATTGTTTCAAGAATAGTAAAACATATTTATTAAAATGAAAAACAAATATCTATAAAACTCAATTCATTATGAATTTATGTTTAGTTAAAAGGGATTTTAACTGAGGAGGATAAAGAACAATTTTACTAGTCAATTGATGAAGTTGTTAGTTCTTTAGTTTAAGCATTTTGGCTACAACCCATATTTTATTGCTATTTTAAAGGCGACAACATAAACCAAATGATTATTGATCTTTGTCACTGTGTAACAGGAGGTATCATGGAAATGTAGGTTACATTTTGCATGGTTACTGGTATGAAAGGAATCTCGCGAAATTAATTACCAAAGAGGTTAAGAAAATGTTAACAGAAATCTCCAAGAGAGAAGAAGAAGAACGCATCAGACTAGAACAACTAGCCGAAGCAAAACGTAACTCTTTGTGGGGGAAAACAAAGGGGCTGATTATATCGGTGGTACCTAAAGGAGTTCTTGTTTTTCTTATGACAATGCTTATTGCTCCTTACCTTTTATTGTTTTTTTTTGAAGATGCCTTACCTTTTATTGTTTATCTGCGGTATTTTATATTTTACTGGATCGTTCAATAACCAATCGAAACTGAACGGTAGCAATCGATGGATTAACAATGATCGAATTGTGATCTTGTAACGACCCAAATTTTTTACTTTTTTTTTAATAATTCAAATTTTTATTTTATTTTATAATAAAATAATTGTGTTAAGTGTATATATATCATTTAAAACATAAAATGACTCGGAACCTAAGAATGTGTATTTATTATTCAAAAGATAGTGATATGTAGCAAAGAGTACAATAAAATATTGTTTAATCATAATCGGGGTTTTGCAGCTAAAATACCACGGACGAGCCCTTGAGTGCTTTTGGCATAGACAAAAGATCAATAGTGACTAACTTGCTAAGAGCATCTCTATTAAAGGATTGGGGGGGGGGGGAGGCTCACACGTTTCCCAAAAAAATAAATAATATAATATACATTTGATGATGAACCTGAGCCTTGGGAGTTCAGTGGGATGAACTCGATTTTTAACTGTTCTGTGGGCCTCACGACAGATGTCGGTCTGCGATAGATTTGAGTATTATTATTTTATTTTATTTTTTAGAAAAAAGAAAAATCAAACGAAAAAAAAATATAAAATAATGTAAAACTACCTAGGGAATCGAGATTGGAAAGATTTGCTGATGGAAGTGCTCTAACTAATGCGTTTTCTGCTGCAACTGATGATCCTTGAAAATTAATCCTACGGTTGCCAATTGTCATGATAACTTATTAATTGTGTGTAAATATAAGAGTAGTAAAAGAATATGAAATTAACTTATTTGTTTAATAACCAAAAAGACTATACACCTGTTTTCGCCAGTCCAATTGGTTTCCCTGATGACTGATGTGTATTGCGTAAGGGCGTTCCTGAGATATTGAAAACCATAAACATGTTAGTAAGGTTTAAAAAACTATATTTTATAAATTCGGAGATCTTTTTCAATGTAACTTTTTTTTTAAAAGTATTCAAAGACCCTAACATGTTTCATTTCGCTATATTCAGGACTATCTCTGATATGGTGGAATGGATTTTGGTTCTATCCAGGCCTGATTCTAACATAGAGATAGCTAAAGAGGGAAATATCCACAACTACGTGACGGTAACTGGAAGTGAGCATGAACAACATCTAACTACCATAGCCGATACCAACTTGCAAGCCATCCTACAAAATCACCAAGATAAATTTCGTAAGAAAAAACATTAACACCCCACATGTGATCCCAAAATCACTTCAGAGGTCCAAATCTTAAAGAAATGGATGGAAGGATACTTCAAGCAATTGGAGCAGAGGTTTGCTACGACAGCTATCAGAGTAGGTTCGTGAGTGCAATCATGGATGAGGTTAAGAAAGTTTTAAAAGATATCTCCTAGAGAGAGGAAAGTTTTTTTTTTATTAGTATTATTCAGTGACAAAAAAAAAGAAGTAAAACGCAACCATTTGGCGGCAATAACCGAAGAACTGGTTACAATCTGGTGTCCATTTCCTCAGTCTGATTTTCATCCTTACAATAGTTCTTGGTCCTTATATGGTAGGTCTTGTTTCGATTGGTTCTTTTCTGTTGGGTCGTTCAATTGTTGCATAATCAACGGAGCTGTGGAAAGCGAGTGGTGAGTGGTAAACTGTAGATTTAGGATATGATTGTCTATCTTGCATTTGCTTTTACGTTTCTTATGTTATAATGACACTGTAACAAACGTAAACGCAAAGAATCTGAGAAAAAAATATTGTTGCATTTCGATATTTTTAATGGAATTCTCTTTTCAGTCAAAGAGATAAATGTTTTGATTTTTTTTAATAATTAAAGATATTTTTGATGTTTTATCTATTTTTACTAATTAATAATTATAAACTTCAAAAAATATAATTGAGTTTATTAAATTAGTATACTTTAAAAATGTCAAATAATGTTGGTCACAATTTTCTATATATATAATAAAATTCAATGTTGTATTTCTAATATATGTGATAACATGAAAACAATTTTTAAATTAAAACACACGAGTACTATTTTGTTAAATCTGTTTACAACTCGCTAATTACACTTTAGTGAAACTAAGCAAATCACTTAAAGACGTGGAGCGTAGACCCTGCCAGCAGAGATTGGTTTCATAATATACAAACATCTATGATTTTTTATTGCTAATGAGCTGGAAATTACAAAAAGGAATTATAATCGGAAAAAGTATTTGATGTATTAGCACATTACCCAAAGTCTTCGTGTTCTATATTTATTATTTTTGTTGTTCGTTTAATTCAGAAGCAGTTCCAAAAAAACACAAGAAACACCGTCTCTTTTTCTTGACCAACGCTCAATGGTGGATCCAGCACGACCACGACCACCCCAAGTATTTGTCAATTCAGGCGCAGCGGAGTTGCCCGATGATTTCATCAAACATCTCGTGTCGGGCTTGGCCGATCTAGGGATACTAAACGTTTTCATGGACAGAGACGAATGGTGGGGAAGAGACCTAGACCGGATATTCACTTGCATCGAGGAGTCAACAATCGCGCTCGTT
Source organism: Raphanus sativus (assembly GCF_000801105.2). NCBI lineage: Eukaryota > Viridiplantae > Streptophyta > Magnoliopsida > Brassicales > Brassicaceae > Raphanus > Raphanus sativus. The sequence continues at coordinate 34,101,486 of NC_079519.1, read as the reverse complement.
ATCTTCTCACCCTGTTATCCAGAAGCAGAGTGGTGCTTGGACGAGCTTGTTAAAATGAAGGAACGAGCAAACAACAACAAACTCTTGGTAATTCCTATCTTCTTTAACGTGAGCAAGAACGACGTGAGAAACTTCGAGGGAGAGTTTGGAGATCGATTCGTGGAGCTGAGAAAAAGATATACGAAATACAAATACGATCCTTTTAGGGTTCAAAGATGGGAAACGTCGGTGATGACTATTTCAAGAATGGAGCCCAGTTTGACGTGGGAAACACAAAGGTATACAACTAATCTATGATTAACCATCGTTTCTTTGCTGGAAAACTGACACAATGAATCATCAGTTATAATGCTTATCAGCTTTCTCATTGACTAATTGATTGCTCTTAAAATCAATCTTTTGCTCAACTATATAATGATTTATTTTTCTATTATAATTTACGAAAACATCATAATAATCAGTATATCACGCTTTATAATTTCATGTATTCAAAAAGTGATCATGCTCTTATTAATCATCAATTTTTAAATGTAAACATTTAAAAGTAATTACGTTTTATCAATTTTTTTAAATGTACACATTTAAAAGTAAAGTAAATAAATTCGCTTGTTTGCTATTTTATAATTCCATCATTCTAATATTCATTTCACTTTAATCAATATAAATTTTACCTCTACTAGTTACCTAGCAGTTTTTTTCATTTTAAAAACAAAAATATCATTAATTATTTACCTAGTCAAAATTTAACTAAAAATAAAATAGACTTTATAAAACCATTGGTCATATAACATTATCTGTCAATAAAATTTATATTGAAAACATCATCAAATTTGGAATAAAAGAATCTTCTAAAACTTGAAGTATTGAAAAAAACGGTGGGAGTATATAACAGTAAAATTTTGTTTGATAGTACATACATGTGTATACTCATCGGTTTCTCTGACTCGCCTGGTGCAGCTCGAGTATCCCTCTTGCCATGGATATCATTAGAGAGGTTAAGAAGGAGCTAGACATAGCCTCGGACCCGGGATTCTCCTTGCCCTTAGAGTTCCACAATGACTCGCATTCAAAATTAACGAATGGGGAAGTGTTTGTTTCGGCTTTTCTTGTGGCTTTTCTCTTTAGACTCTTCATAGCTAGTCTTGTTTTCACAGATATGACCATTTTAAGAACTGCAAAGTGGTTAGTAGGTTTCCCAGTTACGATTGTTGTATTATACCAGTTACATTGTGCGTTGACACAACGAAACAGACGAGCACCTGATGCTTGATTACTAGAGATCATGTGGTTATGCTGTTTTGTTGTACATCGGTGTGTGTTTTTACTACTTTGTTACAATTTCATTGGTTTGTAAGTGTTTCGTTTGTGTGATTTTAAGCATTAAGGAAATTATGAGATGAGTGCATGTTGCCCTATTGCTTGTTTGATATCCTCTTGATAAAGTGTTTATTTGGTTTATGATCGTGTTTAAAAGAACCAAAGCTGATAGGACTATACCCACTATGGTAGCTCCTGCATCCATCTTGGACCTCTTTGGGCAGCATACGCAGGGCCAGCTTTAAAAAGTTTAAGGCCCTTGGCAGTCTTTTTGTGTACGGGCCTTGTTGACAAATTTTAAATGTTTAATTAAAAATTATAGTTAACATAATTTTCTTAAAAGAAATACCCTATGAGAACAACAATTTTTTTTTACAAAAAAGAAAAACACATAAATATTAAAATATTAAAATAAATTTTGTTAAAGACAAAATGACAATTGTGTACATATTCTATAGATATGTAATATCAAATAAATATTATTTCAAAAATAGAAATTTAACGTTGAAGAAATAATTGTGGAAAAAACATTTGAAAAAACTTTGTAAAGTATTAATTTATTTTGAACAAAATTGAAATTATTATTTTTTCAAAAAATATATTTTGAATTTTTTTTAATTTGTTTTAAATTTTTTTAAAACAATACTTTTGGGTTTATTATTTTGAATTTTATATATTTAATAAATAATTAGTGAATATTATAAATGAGAATAGAATTGTTGTTGGCAACTCAAAAAAAATCTAAAAAGTCCTTGGACCAATAACAATGTACAAAAAGAATCAAAAGAACAATTATACTATATTTCTAGATATATAATTTTTTTTTGAGATCAACTTGACATATTCAGTTAGGTCTCTACAAACCAAATATATAATTCTGTGTCCATATAAACTATGTAGTACAGTTGATTTTTTTCACTGCGTGCAAGACAGTCCAACATTGGATTCAACATTCGTGGGACATGAATAATTTCTATATGATTGAAATTCTCTTACGGATATACACGCCTTCGAGATTATTGCAAAGGCATGTCATTCTCGTAGATTTGAGATCATGTTACCAATTTGGAATAAATATGTTACAAATGTAATTTATATAAATAAATATCTAAATAAATAATTGAAAATAAAAAATAAAATAATTTTATTCAAAAAAATTACTCAATTCGAAACTTTTTCTTCGATTTTATTTTCCAAACTTTTTTGATTTTTCTTAAATGTATTTTAAATTTTGATTTCTTTTTGAAAATATTTTGTTATTATTTTAAATATTAATTATATACATTTTTAAATCTTAAACCTCACCTCAAAGCTAACTCCCAGATCTAAACTATTAAGTTTGAATTAATTAACCGTAAAGATTACATATACTTTATCTTTTTAATAAAATATATTTTGATCAATTTGATATTTGTGTGTTATATTTGTGATAAAAAAATTAGGGCTATCGAAAACTATTTCTCATTGTCATTTAGTCATTTAATAAAAAAATTGGTCACCTTAATTCTTGAATGCTATTTTAGAAACAAAAACGGAAACTTATTTAGGAGATTTGAACTTCTTAAAAAGTGAAATGAGTATTAACAAAATTTACTTACCATGAATATAATAAAAATAAAATATATTATCACATAAAATAGTTAGTTTTATTAATAAATAAACATATTTTAAATATGTTTTGGAAACTATGGTAAGTTCATAAATTTATGCAATTAAAAGCTTATACAATAAAAATCTAGAACTATTTTTAATACTTATAACTTTATAAGTTTTAGTATTTAAGTATAAACAGTAAAAAATTGAAAATATGGTTTTCCTAAAAAAATAAGGAATCTAGTTATCAAAATTTTGATAAGATTAAAATTTTGGAAAAACGAAAATCTAATTTAGATGGACCAACAATCAACCTTTTAGGCTTTTGTCTCGGTCAAACATACTTGCGAGACCCGCGATAACCCTAGAATTCGTATTCCGTTTCTAAACTCTGTTTAGAAAATAAAAGCAAAGACTTCTGCTATAACCCTAGATTTTGGTTGCGTCTTCTGATGGGTTACGATAGAATCAGTGCACTGCCGGATCATTTGATAACTGAGATACTCTTATGGCTCCTGACCGGGGATTCTGTTAAGACAAGCCTTTTATCGACCCGATGGAGAAACCTATGGCTTGATGTTCCGGGGCTAGACTTTAAACTCCCTTTTACCAATACAAAGGCTAGCTTCATCGAAAGATTTTTGGAATTTAACCGTGATGCACGCCTGAGAAAGTTCAAGTTAACGTATCACAGGTGCAAGCCCAACAAGGGTCACCCCTTTGGAATCAGAGAGTGGATCGCTACAGCTATAAGTCGCGGAGCTCAGCATTTAGAAGTGGTTGAAATTTTTGATACCTCTTTGAAAAACAAATTAGAGTTCATGCCTCTAGACATTTATAAGAGCAAGACATTGGTGTCTTTAAATCTTGTACGAGTAGGGATGTCGGATCCCGACTTTGTTGTTTTTCTACCTTGTCTGAAGAACATGTATCTTGAACAAATTATGTGCAGTGGTAAGGATCCTTCATTCATGGAGAAGCTCATCTCTGGCTGTCCCGTTCTTGAAGGTCTAACAGTGTCTAGGTCTTTTGATGACAACGTACTGGTTCTTCGTGTGAGATCTAAGAGTCTTAAGAGGTTTAGTGTATGGTCTGACTGGATTGGAACCAATGGTAGGGAGTTTGCGTTGGAGATTGATGCTCCAGGACTCAAATATATGGACTTAGGAGATCACCTATCTCAAAGAATAGTGGTGAAGAATCTGAGATCTTTGTTTATGATCGACATTGATTCCATATTCAATGCTGGAAGTGACACTAATTTGAAAATGAAGAAAGATGCTATCGGTGATTTTCTCAATGGTATTTCTCGTGTAAGGCATATGATCATCTCTCAGTATACTATGGAGGTATACTCTCGATTCATTTATAACAATCAGTCTTTTAAACTTATACGAAAAATGTTCTAACCCGAATCCGTTATTTTATTGTTCTTCCCGCAGGTTTTTAATCGTTACCTGGGATCCATTCCCACATTTAATAACTTATATCGTTTAGAAGCTTCCTGCAACACGTCCTGCAACACGCACTTATTACAAGTGTTACCCGATTTTCTTGAGAGTTTCCCGAATCTAAGACACCTCACACTGGTAAGTCTCGTTCAGACTTATGATTTTGGCTTACAAATTGTGGTAGTGCACCTAAATTGTTCCTTGTTTTTTTTTTTGGCAGTGCCTAGAGTATTTTAAAAATCTAAACGTGGAAAAACGTGAATGTTCAGTTGTGCCTCGGTGCTTACTATCGACACTCGAGTGTGTTGAGATAAGAGAATTGATTACAGGAGTAGAAAGTAGGTTGAAAACGAAAATATTGAAGCACAAGAAGGAAACTTTGATGAATGCAGCGAGGTATATTCTTGAGAATTCATTAGTCCTCAAGAAGCTCATTTTGATTCTCTCTCCTGTAACCAACCAAATCTCGGATATCACCAAGGAGCTTCGTACATTCAGAAAAGGGTCTCGCAGATGCAATATCTTCAAGGGTTTATTGCACTCTGATATTCTAGAACTTATAGGCTAATTAGACATTTCCCAATACTTGTTTCCATAATGATATTGCATTTTCTCATACTCGTAATTTTTTTTGTCTATTAGTTGTTTTGATTGGAGGAAGAACTGACTTATCTAAATCTGAGAACAATCTTTCTTTTTTTGACTATGTGATCTGTTGGTCAACTATCCAAAACCCATGTTCTTTGAACTGTTGGTATATGAGTTGCCAAAACGATAATTCTTCCATGTTAATTTATTTTCTAGCTTCTTCTTCATCATGCATGTAAGCTTGATGATTTCTTTTCTTTCTGAAATTTCTAAAGATATGTCTAGCTTCTCCATTTCTTTTCTTTCTGAAATTTCTAAAGATATGTCTAGCTTCTCCACAAACATTTTATTTGTGATCATTGGTGGATAGGAGCATAATCTATACTATATAAAAGTTGAGGCTATAAGCCATTGAGAACGTCCACGTAGGATTTTAAACGACCAGTTGAAATACGACAAATCAGATTTTTAATTTTTTTTAAATGTTAATATTTCCAAATTCTTTTTCCAGTTTATTATTTTTTTTAAATGTTAATACGACAAATATGACACATCATTCTTTTAATTTATTATTTTTAAAACTGACAATATTTCCAATTTTTTAAAAACTAAATTGGTAATATATATAACTTAAACTAACAAAATAAATATTAATATTTTACAGCTTAACTAAATAAATGGTAAGTGCTAGAGAAAAATGGAAAATCAAAATAGTTAAATTAGCAAATCGTATAACGACAAATCAGCAACATAATTTATTGATTTTTAAAATGTTAATATTTCCAAAACAATATTTAAAAACGAAATTAATTTACATATGTAGCTTAAACTTAAAAATTAACATTTTACATCTTACTTACATATGATAATTATTACATTAAAAGGGAAAATAAAAAGAAAATATTAATATTAGCAAAATAAATATTTATTTTTAGGTATAACAAATACTTTTAGATTTTTTTGTGTGTTTGTTAATGTAATTATTTTAAGTTAAATTACCATTTTTGTTATAAAATTTAATTTGTTATTTTAAAAGTATCATCCTTTTAATTTATTATTTTAAAAATGATAATATTTCCAATTTTTTTTTAAAAAAATTGATAATATATATAACTTAAACTAACAAAATAAATATTAACATTTTACAACTTAATTAAATAAATGGTAAGTGTTAGAGAAAAATGGAAAATCAAAATAGTTAAATTAACAAATCGTTTAACGACAAATCAGCAACATAATTAATTGATTTTTAAAATGTAAATATTTCCAAAAAAATTAAAAAACGAAATTAATTTACATATGTAGCTTAAACTTAAAATTAACATTTTACATCTTACTTACCTACGCTAATTATTACAGTAAAAAGGAAATATTATTTTTAGGTATAAATACTTTTAGATATTTTTTGTTTGTTAATGTAATTATTTCAAGATACCATTTTTGTTATAAAATTTAATTTGTTATTTTATAAGTATCATTTATACAAGAAAATGGAAAACTAGATTATTAAAAATGGAAAACTAAATTTAAAGTCATGAATAACAAAAATTTAAACATCTAAAAGAGAAAATCACTTAAATACAAAAGAAGAAACTTTCTAATATATGAAGTATTTGGTGACTATAAATAATTGTCTAAAACTTGAAATTTTTTTAAAATTTAACTTGAAGAGAGGGATATTGAAAAGAAAACGAGAGATTTACACAATGGTTGCTTCTTTTTTATTTTTGATGACCTTAGAATTTTTTTTAATGATAATAAAATTCTTGCTAGAGTGGTTTACTTTTGGGAAGCATGCAACAAAATGGTGGTTTGCTTATGGTCTCGAGTTATTTTTTACTGATCAAAAGGTCTAAAGAATTTTATTTATAAATTATCAATCCAAAATTTTATAAGAAGTGTATACTTTTTTACACAATTTTTTACAGAGAGCAACAATCCACGCTTTCAATAGTATGAAGGAGATTTAGGGAGTGTATTCAACCGAGAGTTTCAGGTGATTTGTATTAAAATGACAAATCCACTGTTATTCAAACATGCATTTTGAAAACTCATTTAAAATCCACTGTTATTGAACTTGACATTTCGTAAAGTACTCTGAAATCCACTGTTATTGAAAATATTTTAAGTTGTGGGATTTTAAAGTTTTGAGGTGATTTTAGGGTGTTTGGGTGGAGTTTCTTGGTTAAAAAAAAAATAAAACTCAAATCCCATTGTTATAGGTGATATTCTAGAGTAGTTTAACAAAATTCACCTAAATCTCTGCAACTTATTAAAATCATCTAAAACTTCATTAAAAATCAAATCACATCAAATGTTAAATTGAATACATCCTCCTTAAAGTTTGGTGTAATCTACTAGATAAAGAACTTCTTGGTCATCAACAACAAAACAAGTTATAAGGTGACTTCTCACAAATTCTTAATTCAAATCATATTTTTAATTCCTTATTTCTAAAATTGTCAATATTACAAGAAAATCATTTAATACAAATAAAATATAATTTGATATCAAATAAGGTAAACTTACAAAAAAAATTACTATATATAAGTTAACATAATATATAATAGTATTTTTGAAAAGTAAAAAATAAATAACAAAATAATGATTAATTTAAAATAAAAGATTTTCAAACAATTATAACTATATAAATTTGAATTTAGACTCATAATTTTCAAAGTTTCGGTTAAAGACTACACCATTGAAAAAAATTCATAAATAACATATACTATATATAACTGGATTATATAAACCATCGATAATTTCCATGCATTATTGCCAGACTACCAATCAAAATATGATAAATAGTTATTTTCGTTTATTAATTTAAAAATTTCAATATTACAAAAATCATTTATTTCAAAATAAAATATAAATCAATATCAAATAAGATGAATTTACAAAAATATAAATACTATATATTAGTTAACATAGTATAATAGTTTTTCAAAAATGAATAAATAAATAACAAAAAGAATAATTAATTTAAAAATGCAAGACATTCAAACAATTACAACTATATAAATCTAAATTTAAAATCATGATTTTCAAAGTTTAGGTTATATACTATTTTAAATATTCATGAATAAAATGTACAATATATAATTTGATATTATAAATCATTGAGAATGTCTACATATTATTTTAAAGCACTAAACAATACCAAGTCGTTTTTTAAATTTTCTATTTCTAAAAAGTTAATATTACAAAAATTGTTTATTTCAAAATAAAATATAAATCATTTTAAATTTTTAAAAATAATGTATTATTTAACTTAATATAAAAATGTTCAAAACATTAACATAAAAATAACAAACAAAATTAATAATTAATTTTAAAATGCAATACTTTCGAACAATTATACCTATATAAAACTAAAAACATGATTTTTAAAGTATAGGTTATATGCTACTGAAAATATTCAAAAAATATATTATATATAATTTGATGCACAAAATATTTGAGAATGTACACATATTATTTTAAAGCACCAAAATATGCAAAATTACCTTTTAGTTATCATCTTACAAAATTTCAATACTTTCAAAAATGTTTCTTTCAACATAAAAAGGAAATAAATATTAGATTTAGTAAAAGGAAAAATAATTAAAATAATTTTGATATATAAACACAACATTTAGAAGATCAACATGAAATAACAAAACAAATCGCAAAGATTACAAGAATTTGAAATTATAAAAAAAATAAGAATCTAAAGCACTTTTAATTACATACTGAAAAACATATGATTTAAAAATTGAAGCTATTTTCTAAAAAAAGAAGTCAATATTAAATTTAGTAAAAATGAAAATAATGAAATAATAGAAATCAAATCTTAGGATATATATAATTTACAGTGTTCACATATAATTTAAAAAAATCTTGGCAATAATATACCAAATCAGCATTTTTATTTTATATTTAAATATTAAATGTCAGAAAATTTATCTCAAAGTAAAATAAAAATAAAATAAGGATACTTTTTAAAATAAAAAATGAAATTAAACAAAAAAAAACTTATGTAAAGTCATATATTGCTAAACATGTAATTTATCTACGTGGTTTCAAACTGACTTTTATCAATCAAATGAATTAACATATATATTTACTTATCTAATTTTTATATAAAATATTTTCAAGAATCATAATCAAAATATTCATTAAACTAATCAAAAAAACATTTTTATGGAACAACCTAACTATAATAATACCAGATATACATTTAAAAATAATTAAAAATTAATATTTCAATTACATATGCACAAAAATATATAATAATTCTAATTTCATTGTAAAAATTTGGTAAATACAACGTTAAGTTAGATATAGTGCATATGCATTAATTTTCTGTCCTTCAAGTAGAAAGATAGATAAAAATATAATAAAAAGTCGTTATTATAGTGTAATATTAATTAGTAAGAATACAACAGTTAATATAATTTTTTAAAAATATAATTACAAAATTTTAAACACATTTACATACACAAAATAAAATATTTTTGGGTCAACAAAAAGATATCTAAATATTAGTTATTAAAGAGTATAATTGAAAATATGAAAAATAATAAAGCACACATTGAATAAAGTTTCATATAAAATGCATATAAACCAATACTTTGTTATCTTAATATTAGTATACAATGATACTAATTATTAATATAGACTCGCGCGTAGCGCGAATTGAAAATCTAGTGATTCTTAATGATTGGCCTTATTGCAATATTTTCATCATCTTGGTTTTCTTCCTTGGACCCACGAATTCTTTAAGATTTTGGTTGGTTCCTTGACTCTTGTGAATTGGTTTATTAAATGCTCCCAGTGAACTGTGATTCTATGTCTTCAAACCTCCTTTCTTGCATCTTAATGCGTTTAACAACTCTTGTAAACCTGGCTATTGTAGCTCCTTCGTTTGATCAATTGCACCAATGTAAGGATCACTTTTGACACCTAACATATCATCTTCATATGATTTCATCTCATTGTTTAATTCAGTAATTCTTCTGTGAATTTTTTATTGTTTCTTTCTTTGATTGCTTTGGAGTCAAGAATGTTCTCCTTGGCCTAATCATGTATGACTTCTACATAAATCATTATACAGACAATCACCTCGGACCTGGTTTGATAAGTTTAGCACATATCTTTTTGAGTTTGGATTCATGTGTAGTGTTAAAGTTTATGGTTTAGAGTTCAGTTTGAATTCGGGCCTAATTCTATCTTGATGATTATCAGTATGCAGTACCAATTGCCCAATTTGATCTAACTTAAAATAAATAAAACGTGAAATTCATAAATATATTTCAAAGTCAACTTATTGATATTAATCTTGATATGTACAAGCTACCACATACTTTGACACAATCAAAGACACGTCACGTCTAATATAAAAGCCTTTTTCAAAGACTTGGTTGGCTTTTCAATTATTTAACTTTTCAGTCAGAGACTTGCGTTTCATTTGATTCGTTAAAAATTTTATAGACTAATAAACACATTGGAAGAAAAACCAAAACATTCAGAATCCACTTTGTGTCATGGCAGGTTCTTGTTCTTCTTCTCAACCACAATACTTGTTCTTGTTCTTCTTGTTCTTACCATTTCTCAGCTTCGCACAAGAGCCTGCCGTCAACGTAAACGGTTCCGTCTGGGACTTCCCTTCCCATTCCTCATCTCCATCCCAACAAAGCAACTTCTCCAAAAACCTCAACAGCCTTATCGCCTCAATCCCTAATCTACATGCCAACACCTACCTCTTCTACAACCTCTCCGTCGGAGACATCTCGGATCAAGATCGAGTAGAAGCCATCGGAGTCTGCAACAGAGTAGTCAGATCAGTAGATTGTCGCAACTGTGTCTTTGAAGCCGCACTAAATCTAACAAGAGGCTCCTCTGCAGACCTTAGAGAAGGTTACTGGAGGGCCACGAACTGTATGTTTCGTTACTCGGACAAACCTATTTTCGGAAAACTCGAAACGAACCCTGTGTTCGAGGCACTAAACCAGAACAAATCAGCGGGTGATAGAGACGAGTTCGTTAGGCTACAGAACGAGTTACTGAACGGATTCAGAAAACTTGCTGCAGCAGGTGGATCTAAGAGGAAGTATGTTCAAGGAAATGGTACTGGTCCTCTGCCTAACACGACACTCTTTGGTGCCGTGATGTGCACGCCTGATTTGTCTGAGGAAGATTGTAACGACTGTCTCATCTTTGCCTTCGCGAACGCCACGAAAGGGAGATCAGGGCTCAGATGGTTTTGTCCCAGCTGTAGTTTTCAGATACAGACTAACTTGAGATTCTTCCCTTATGAGTATGAGCCTGATCCACCATCCGACCAAGAACCAGGTAAAACAGATTACCCTGTTTTGCATAAACAAAAACAAAACAAAAAACAGAGCGCTCTGTTTTGCAAAAACATAAACAAAAACAAAAACAGAGAACCAGGTAAAACAGATTACTCTGTTTTTCATAAACAAAAAAAACAGAGCACTCTGTTTTGAAAAAAAAAAACAAAAACCAAAAACAAAAACAGAGTACTCTGTTTTCCATACCGAAGACAAGAGCACTCTGCATAACTACTAGCATATTAACAAAATCTATATAAACTGAAATCATTTAAATTATGTGATCTCCATTTAGTTTCCTGTTTCTGGCAGGTCTTTTACATAACTGGTCTGCAGGAGTAGACAAAACAAAAATTATACTTGCCACTGTGGGCTCTGTTGTTGGTTTTTCAATATTCGTTGTCTGCCTTTACTTCCTATTGAGAAGGAAGCAAAGAAAGCAAAAACAAATACATGAAGGTGAAACTTTTAGTCAAATATCAAATCTTGAGCTCAAAACTATTTTTCTTCTTAAGCAAAAAAAAAAACTATTTTTCTTGTGAGTTTTGACCTTTTAAAGGTTTGCTGCTTTTGGATCAGGAAAAGATGTTGTAGAGAATAAGATCATAGATGAAAACGTATTGCGACTCGACTTTGATACCATCCGATCAGCAACTGATGACTTCTCTCCAGACAATCAGCTTGGAGAAGGTGGCTTCGGTATAGTTTACAAGGTGATTAGATTGAGTGTGTCTTATGTGATCATATTTTTATTACATTTGTTTATGATAATATGATTTGTATGTGTCTTAATGATCATTAGGGTGTTCTTGATTCTGGAGAAGAGATAGCCGTGAAAAGACTATCAATGAAATCAGGACAAGGAGACAATGAGTTCATAAACGAAGTCTCATTAGTCGCAAAACTTCATCATCGTAATCTTGTTAGGCTTTTAGGTTTCTGCCTTGAAGGACAAGAAAGACTACTCATATATGACTTATTCAAGAACACAAGCCTTGACCATTTCATATTTGGTACATTTTGATATACTATATCAGCTCTATCTCTACTTGTTACATATAATGATGATACAAATTGTTTTCTTTTTCAGATACTGATAGGAGAATGGTGTTAGAGTGGGAAACACGTTATAAGATAATCGCAGGTGTTGCTCGAGGTCTTCTTTATCTCCATGAAGATTCTCGTTTCAAAGTTATTCATAGAGATCTTAAAGCAAGCAATGTGTTATTGGACGATGCAATGTATCCAAAAATCTCGGATTTTGGAATGGCTAAGTTGTTTGATACAGACCAACCATGTCAGACTAGGTTTACAAGCAGAGTGGCAGGAACCTAGTAAGCTACCCAAAAGAAAAGAACCATTTAACTTCTTTGAGTTCTGTAAAAATATTAACAATATTTGTTTGGTCGTTGCAGTGGTTATATGGCTCCAGAATATGCAATGAACGGGAAATTCTCAGTGAAAACCGACGTGTTCAGCTTTGGTGTGCTAGTTCTTGAAATCATTACAGGCAAGAGAAATAATTGGTCTCCTGAAGATAAAAGCTCATTGTTCCTCCTTAGCTACGTAAGTAAATGGAAAGAGTTTTCTGCTAAGAGTGACTTAGAGATTATATAACTTAATTAGAACTCTTATTTTGGTTAATATGTGAACAGATATGGAAAAACTGGAGAGAAGGGAGAGTGTTAAACATTGTGGATCCAAGTCTGATTCAGACAAGAGGTCTAAGTGACGAAATCATGAAGTGCATTCACATTGGTTTGTTGTGTGTTCAAGAGAAAGCAGAGAGTAGACCAACAATGGCTTCTGTTGTGTTAATGCTCAATGCAAGTTCTTTCACTTTATTGAGACCCTCGCAACCCGGTTTCTACCCAGGAGATGGAGAATCAGCAAGTAGTAGTCCACCGACAATGACTTTGAATAGTGTTACAATCACAAAGGTAGACCCTCGTTAATTAGTATGTAAAGACAAGAACTAAGAAAGTCCACTTCGGAAAAGTATTCTTGATATCAATTGCTGACCAAAAGAGTTGTTTATGCATGTGGTCTCAATTGATACTTTCTGCCTTTGTGGTGAAGATTCAAATCCTTGCTTTGACCCCATAACTCGTGTAATTGTTTCATCAATTCAACACTTATATATATATAATGCTCACATTTATGTTATTACAATCACATTTTCAATTATCCTTTAGCAATTTTTCTTATTTCACAATTTTCTTTTCTTCATTCAAATATACTTCTAGAATAGCATTTTATGGTTTGTATAAAATAAACAACAACCAGAATTTTAGATTTTTTTTTTTGATAACCGTGGGATCCTAAAAATTTTCTAGGTCCAAAGACTAATCCTACGAAACACAGATCATTCCGCGTATTCTCGCCATTTAAGACAGTCCGGATGGTTAAGGGAAATCGAACCCAGGGGCAGTACTCACAGTCACAGCTGTGAGCCCTTTACCACAAAGCCAAAACCAGTTAGTTAAATTTTTTTTCAAATGTAACATAAATTTTATTTTTAACAAATCCTCGGAGTTTAGAAAATTATAACCCTAATAAAATTTTAACAGCTCTTTTTAAACCTTAACTGTGTGGTTTTTAAAATCTGAAATTATAATGTTGTTTTTAATATAACTTGGTTGCTCTATTTTTATGTCATTTTATTATGATAATCATCATTTATTCCACATAAATCATTCATTAGATTTTTTCGTGGTATATTTATTTTTCTGATAATTTATTTCCTCTGTTTTAAAATAATATATGTTTTGATAAAACACATTAAAACATAATTATAAATGTATAATTTTTTATATTTCTAAACCAATATGATTTTAGAAAATGCAGTTAATATTTTTTAAATTTGCAAAATTTCACTATTAATTGAGGAAAGGTACATTGAAAATATTAAAATATTTTTTTTAAAACATGTATTTTTTTGAACGGAGGAAGTTATATTTCTCTTAATTTTAAGTTTTCATACTTATTGTTGTAAGGTTAAAAATAAACTTATTTAAGAAAATAAAGCTAGATTTAAAATTAGTTGTCTTGTAGCATCGATAATTAAAATATATTATATGCATTGCTAGATGGATAAACGCGTCCAATGTCTTTTATTTGTGCAATAACTTTCAGTGTCTAAATACCTTTCAATGTTCTGTCATAATTTCTTTTAAATTTAGAAACATGTTACGTCAAAGTTTAATAGACAGAGACTACCGAGTTGCGAAGAGTTCCAAAACGGGTTGACTTTGGTTTAGTACTCCTAGACTCCTATTACCGAGTTTCCTAATATACGCCCTGACATTTTTGTGCCTCTTTGATACATCTTTCAGAAAATTTTACTTTTACCAAACATTATAAACTATATAAATTCATTATAATTATATAGTACCAAATTTATATTGTGATTGGTTTTAGAAAAATCGGCAAATTGCAGATGTATAGACTATTTCTTACCACGGCCAAAGCAAGTGGATATTTTTCATTATCTAACCAACCAAAGATTTCATGGCAAGTACGTATGTTTATTTGAAGACATTGATATCTTTGAATGTTATTAATTATGCATCTGGAACAAAAACTTATTACATGCATGATGACTGTGTTTTGATTTCATTGACTAATTTCTAAAATTTTCACTATCGACTAGTTTATGTTTTGTGTATTGTTTTCTTAATTGGCATTTTACATTGAGGTACTTAACTGAATGGAGTCGTTACAGTGTATGGATGACCTGTGAGTGAAGACGTGTTACTACCAAAATCAATATAGTTTTTTTCCAAATACTATTAATTCTAAATGTGGTTAAATTATAAAAAATATATGAAAATACATCATCAATGTGCGATACTTTGATAAACAGATTTATGGAGAAAAATACGTAAAATCAATATATGAATGACAACAAACTTCTAAGTCATGACAACATCAGTTACTTTCCTTTTTTTTTGAATAACACAAGATGTTTGTTGACTTCATAAACTAACAAATCTAATAACATCAAATTTTGATAAACTTTTAACAGCTTATTACAAATTCATAAACCAATAACATCAGACTTTAATATAGTTTTGAAAAATCATAACTGGATAACATATTACGAAATCTAAATCTAGATAACTCTTTAAAAATACATAATTCAATAACACCCCCTGGAGCTTCCTTTTTCAATAGTTCTTGAGTATTGACTGAGGAACTCAATGCCTAGAATATCTCCGCCAGTTCACATAAAGGTTTACTGACAACTCGGCTTGATTTGAATTCTCTACTTCTTGGGCCGAAACAAGCCCAAAAATCTCCCAAATGCCTTTCTTATAAATAAAAAAACCCTAAACATTGTCTGAGAGCTTCTTGTTTCTACTCAACGCCTAAGGTTAGTTCTCAGACCTTGCACGTTTAGTTGCTCCCGCAAAGAAAGCTGAGGTTAAGACCATCTCTTATTGTTTGGCTTTGAACAGTGTTTTTTGATGGATGCTCAAGGGATGTGTTGCGATAGAATCAGCGAATTGCCAGATTCTTTGCTAACTCATATACTCTCATACCTTTCGACCAAAGACTCCGTTAAGACTGGCGTTTTGTCAAGGAGATGGGAACTTCTCTGGCTAAAGGTTTCGGGATTGGACTTAAACACCATGGACTTCCTTCCTTATGGAGGAGAAGCCTTGTTGAGTTTTATGGACAGATTTTTGGAGTTTAACCGAGGATGGTGCCAACAAACGTTCAAGATGAAGTATTGCCGCTGTACAGAAACTGACTCCAGTATCAGGCTGGTGGAGTGGATACCCGAATTGGTTCATCGTCGAGTTCAACACCTAATTCTTGAAAACGAAGGGTCTCCATATAGTTTAGATATCATGCCTGATTGTATTTATGTGAGCAAGACATTGGTGACTTTGAAGCTGGTATATGTAGTGCTTAAAGACCTCAAGTTTGCTGTTTCTCTACCATGTCTCAAGAACATGCATCTAGAAAATAATTATATTTATATTCTGTATAATGATGCTCCGAATCTAGATGCTCTTTGTTTAATTGATTACGTGAGTAGTGGTGGTCGTTTGATCATGGAGAATCTGATCTCTGGCTCTCCCGTTCTAGAAAATGTCACTTTGGTAAGCCAAATTTAATTTTTATCTAAAGGTTTGACTTGATGAATTAATTGTGAATTAAGGTTTGTCTTTTCTTTAGTTTTTTGGGTTATGGCAGGAGGAGTTCAGTTCTTCTTGGACAAATGTGCCACAGTGTTTATCATCGACTTTGGAGTATGTTAAGATTGGCGTAAATATTATGTGGAATGAAGCTGGGATTAAACTAGTGAATTACTTTCTTGAGAATTCAGTAGTCCTCAAGAAACTGACTTTGAGTTGCAAAGATTCTCATACGGACAAAAGAGAGGCAGAGAGCTACAAGAAGCTTCTTACATCCACAAAGCTTTCTCCCAGATGTCAAGTTCTCGTGGATTGACATGCAGCTTCTGATGAGTTTTGAACATTGTTTTATCGAACATTCTTGTGAAACTCATCTATTTTTCATTGAAATTTCAGCTACAATTAGTGAGCATTTTATAGACTATGCGGATGATCTTTTGCATTGGCTTATTCAGTATTGTTATATATAATATCACATTATTTATAATATGTTTTGGATGTCTTTGCTAAAAGAGAGATTATACACATAGAAACAGCTATTATCATTTATCATTTTACAGTGATGCATTACCAAAAGTTATGTCCTCGATTTTTTTTTGTTTTCCACAATTTCATAGCACATGCCAAAATGTAAAGAGCCACATTTTCAAAGAGAATAGTCCTTCAGTTTAGTTGTTCTAACTTATCGTGTAAACGTATATAACGACTTCATTTTGTTAAGTGGGTGGGTTGAGCAATGGAGGAGGTTTAAGACATGAACAAATCTGCCTACACTCTTTTGGATCCAATTCTGCAGTGGTTTCTGCTTTCTGGTTACAGTTGTACATCGAAATTTGAGAGTCTTCAAAAACAAGTTTAAGACAAGCAAAAGAGTATCAAAGAACAAAAAAATGAAGAAGAAAAACAAAAGTTTTATTAAAAGTGAGATGATGTGTATAAACCTGCAGCACAAGACAGGCTAAAAAATTCTCAATGGGACCAAAAAAGCAAAGACAAAGACTTTGTCAGTGTTGTGTATCAATTTGTTCACCGAAACTTTTTATTCAAAGTTCAGCTTAAAAATGAAGGGTTTTTTCAGTTGATGAGTTCCTTTCCGATGGCTTTCTGGACGAGCTCAGCTTGCTCTTTGACATGGAAAGTGTAGAAACCAGTGGCAGTAGCAGCAGAAGGTCCACGACCAACGTACTTGATGTCTTCCATATCTCCTCTGCCTAAGCTTCTCATTGCTGTCCACAGCCTTGGGGTTATGTAGCTGAATGCTCCCATGTTCATCGCCTCTTCTTGGCACCAAACTATCTCAGCATCTTTTGTCATATCAAAGCAAAAACACAGTTAGTACCCACCAGATGTTGCAGACCAAACTAAACCCATTATACTTACTTGGATATCTCTTGAGCTCACGCTGAATGAGATCATATGGGAAAGGACAAAGCTGCTCCACTCTACAAATAGCAACATCGCTTGCACCAACCTTCTTCCTCTCATCATCAAGCTCGTAATAAACCTGCAAAATGCAAAAAAAAAACAAGAATGATTCTAGTGTCTTTGACCAGCAAGACTCGTCTTATAAATTGAAAAAAGCTTGCATACCTTTCCAGAGCAGAGTACCAATCTTCTGATGCCTTCTTCGAGATCAGAGTGATCGTTCTGATCCTTGATCAATCTCTTGAACCTAGTCCCTTGCTTGTCAAAGCCTGGGTGGCCTTGGACATCATCAAACTCAGAGAGGTTTGATTTGCAGTCCTTGTGACGGAGCAAGTTCTTTGGTGCCATTACAATCAGAGGCTTACGGAAATCCCTGTGCAGCTGCATCGTGTGTAGTAGTAACATTGTGAGACATTGTACAAAACGGAAACAACAATTTGAAAATAGCTCTCACCTGTCGACGCAGAACGTGGAAGTAGTTGGCAGGAGTGGTGGCATTGACAATCTGCCAATTGCATTCTTGAATCTGCTTTCTCAATGTAGGTTCCATGTCTGGTATGACATAGGGGTTGTCATCACTCATCTGCAACACAAGACCATGTGCATTAATTAGAGCCAAGAAGAGAATCAAGAGCAAACTAGGAGGGAATGTACCTGAAGGTAACGTTCCAGCCTAGCACTTGAATGTTCAGGGCCCTGACCATCATATCCATGGGGAAGCAGGACAACAAGCCCGGTTTGACGCAGCCACTTAGCTTCTCCACTGCTGATGAACTGATCAAATATCACCTGAGCTCCATTTGCAAAGTCTCCAAACTGAGCTTCCCATAACACCAACGAGTTGGGGCTTTCCATTGAGTAACCCAGTTCAAACCCAAGGACACCAAACTCTGAAAGAGAACTGTATACAACAAAGCAAAACGTCTTTAGTACATCTCTTACAACAAGATAGGTAGGGAGCATATAAAAGTTGTACCTGTTGCTGACAGTGAACATCTCAGGATCCTGGTTCATGACGAGATGATCTAGAGGACAATACTCTTCTCCAGTTTCCTGGTCATGAAGCACAGAGTGACGATGGCTAAAGGTTCCTCTCTCGACATCCTGACCACTCAAACGGACATGGTTGCCTTCCACAACCAAGGTAGCAAAAGCAAGAGCCTCCGCAAGCGCCCAGTCAATACCTTCTCCTGTTTCAATCATCTGAGCACGTTGTTCATAAACTTTCTTCACCGCTCTGTGTGGCTTGAAGTTTTCAGGAAGCGACGAAATCGCCTTGCCAACAGTCTTAAGTATCTCTGGCTTGACGCTGCAAAAGAAGAGTGTAAACTTTTAAGTGACAATAGAGAGAAAGAGAGACAAAAAGGACAAAACTCTACTCACTCACCCTGTGTTTCTAACACGTGAGATCTGCTCAGGAGACTTGAACCCAGCCCAATTAGTTGAAAGCCAATCACGCTTCTTAGACAAATAATCTTTACTAGTAACGAACTCTTCACTCAGAATGGTGTTAACCTTCTCCTGTATCCTATCAATATCCTCCTGCGATATCTCACCGCACTCCAACAACTTCTTGTGGTATATCTGAAGCGTGGAGGGATGGTTCTTGATCACCTTGTACATCTTCGGCTGAGTGAAAGACGGCTCATCAATCTCGTTATGCCCAAACCTCCTGTAACAAACCAAATCAACCACAACATCGGAATGAAACCTCTGACGCCACTCAGCAGCAAGCTCGCAGGCGTGAACAACAGCCTCAACATCATCACCATTCACATGAAAGATAGGAGCACTCAAGGCCTTGGCGACATCGGTACAGTACTGAGAAGACCTCCCAGCTCTCGGATCAGTAGTGAAAGCCACCTGGTTGTTCACCACAATATGGATAGTACCACCGGTTGTGTAGTTAGGAAGCTCACTAAGATGAAGCGTCTCGTAAACCACTCCCTGTCCAGCGAAGCTACCGTCTCCGTGAATCAAAATCCCCAAGTTCTTGGTCCTGTCAACATCCTTGGAGTAGTACTGCTTCGCTCTTGTCTTACCAACAACAACCGAATCCGCAGCTTCTAAATGACTCGGGTTCGCAACCAAAGAGAGATGAATCTTCTTCCCACCTCTCGTTGGCCTATCGTAAGAGGTTCCCAAATGATACTTAACATCACCAGTTCCAGTGTATCCAACCTCATCCACAGGCCTAATCCCACCGCTGAACTCACTAAAGATCTGACGCAACGGCTTCCTTACAACATTCCCCAAAACATTCAGTCTCCCTCTGTGTGACATCCCAATAACAATGCTCTCAACTCCGAGATCCGCCGCTCTATCAAACATCTCCTTCATCCCGGGGATCAACGACTCCCCACCTTCGAGCCCAAACCTTTTAGCAGTTGTCCATTTGGTAGCCAAGAAATTCTCAAACTGAGTGCTCCAAGCAAGCCTATCGAGAATCACCTCGCGCCGCTCCCTGTTGTATCTCCAGGGAGTCGGCGTCTCGATCTTCTCTCTAAGCCAATTACATTTCTCCCTATCAGCAATGTGCATATACTCGAACCCTATGTTCCCACAGTAAGCCTGCTGTAGCCTCGTCAGTATAGAGCGGAGAGTCTGCACGGGGCGATTCTCTGACATGAAGCCGGACATCTGCCAGACTCCTAGAAAGAACTCTCTGTCGAGATCAGCTTCTGTGAATCCGTAGAGAGCCAAGTCGAGATCCTCGGGGATCTCTCGCTGTTCGAGAGCTAAGGGATCTAAGTTGGCTTTCATGTGGCCGTTGACTTGGTAGGCTCTGACGAGGAGCAGGAGGTTCATGCTTTCTTGGATGGTTTGGCCGGAGATGCCTGGGGAAGTGGCGGCTTGGCCTACGAAGTTTCGGAAGAAGTTGTCCCAGGACTCGTCGACGCTGGTGGGGTCGGATTCCCAGGCACGTTGGAGCTCCTCGAGGTAGACGCTGCTGGTGCCATCTAGGAAGCTGTCTGTTAGTTTGGAGAGAGGGACGGCTCGGGGGATGGGAGATGAGGAGGAGGAGGGATGTGGGTTTGGTCTGTAGAGAGATGAGTGGAAGGAGCGTGTCCTTGTGGCGTATGAACTGCCCTGATTCAGGAGCCTTCGTACGGCGAGCTTGGTCACGTTCGAGCCGGCTCGAAACCACACCATTTTCTACACAAAGGTTTCAACTTTCAATACCTGCGAGAAAAGAAATCATCAAAGAGAGAATAAAAGAGATGTCTTTTTATATAAGAATCAAGATTTGGAGTAAATAACCGAACAATGCAGGATCTGATGAGGAAAGGATGATAGATCTTTTGTTGGATTAAGAAGGGTTCATGTTCTGTGATTGAGAAGAAGAAGCGAGGGAGTTACCTGTGGAGGCGGAGGAGAAGACCGAACCAAAGAAATGTAACAATGAGGAGGGAGAGAGGGGAGGGTTTTTGACTTTTTATTGTAATGGAAATTTGATTTTCTATTTATTGCGAGTGTAAACTTATATGGTAATAAGATATTTGGTGTGTTGATTTTTCTGTGGAATAAATGTCAAAGAAACGCCACAAAGTGAGAAGAAGAATGTTGAATTGTGATTTTTATTGAATATATCTAAAAAAAAATATGGAAAATTTTATGTGTATATATTATTGTTAAATAAAAATGGATGGACTTTGGAGATGCGGAATGGGTCCAAGTCCGTGTTAAACGCCGTTCGTCTATTTGCCCAAGTCCAGTTTTCTCGGAAAACCTTTCACACTCCTCTAGGTACAGCTTCTAGAAACAGGTGCAGCTTGTAACTCATTCCTCGGAAGTCATGAAAAAGACCCAATTGGAGCTAGGCCTAGACTAAGTCCTCACAATTCCATTTTGTTATGTAAATGAAATGCCCCTCCACACTAGGAGTAGAAACAATATTCGCAAAATTGATTTGATCCAAAAAATCTAAATATCTATAATTTTACGAATCAAAACAGAGTCAAATCAATCACAAATGTTAAATTTTTCAAATATATTAATTTGATTTGATCAGTTATAATCTATAAACATATATACATGTACATAAAATTATATATATACTATATGTGTGTGTGTGTAAGATTCATATATTTTTATTCATTAAATTAATTATTTAATTATTGAAAGTTTTCAAAATGTGTTGTTCTTAATTTTTTAAAGAATTTTTTTTTATTTTGTATTTAATATTTCATTTACATTTTAAATTTTTATTTTTGCGGATAAAATTGAATACCCGATAGAAATATAGATTTTCCAGTTATCTAAAATATCAAATGTCCAAAAAATTACAAATCGGGTCGGATCAAAAAATTGATTATCTGTTGCATGAGCTACTCCACACTTGGGCAGTGCTTACTGCTTACACCAATATAGCAATTGCCGTTCCCACGTGTGTTTCTCAATCAACCTCTGACCTCTCTTTGTCTCTTGGGTTCTTGAAAAGCTTAATATTTTGGTTTAAATTAAACGCTGGTTTGATTTCAAATAAGGTTGATTCTATTTATTTTTGCGTAACTGTTTATTTTAAGAAAAAAATTATAAAAATATCTCAATTTTTTTTGTTACCCGATTTAATACTTAAACTAATTATTTTACTTATTTTAATATATTTATTTTAAAATTTATGCTCATTTTAATTCTTATACTATGTTTTAAATCAAATATTGGTAAATTTCAAACTATATTTTAAAAATTTCTAAAATTCAAAATAAAATTTAAAAATTCCAAATTCAAACATCAATTTCTACGAATACTGAGAGCACATCTCTCCCTCCTAAAGATCCAGACTTTCTAACCCGACAAGAAGGAACCACTCATAGTTCCTGTCCTCTTCCGGATACGGCCGCGACACATTTCATGCGTCCAAGCTTAGCCTCGATAAAAGTCTTACAACCAACACTCTAATCTCAAAAGATCTAACTTACGGTTTGATTCCTTAAAACCAATATTCTTCATTTTAGCAAAAAGCAAGGTTATTTCTATCTAAATAAAGACAGTTGGCATGTGTCTTTTAAAGCAAAGTAAATTCACAATGTGCCTTTTATATAAGTCTCTCTTACAATAATAGGAAGCACCATTGTTAATAAAAAAGATCAATACCAGAAAATCAATTAGAAGATAACAATGCAACCACAATACAGTTTCGAGCTACACAATCCCCTATATATTAATCCTGGAACATTGCAACATTGTTTGGTAGCCACATGTCATCATGAGAATTATTCTGAGGATTGTTAGAGAAATAAGTTGGTCCATCTACACATATATTATAGTTTTTATTAAATAACTATTAAATCAATTATTAATATACAAAAAAAATTCTCTATTGTTTCCTTAAATAAAAACTACGGAACTTCCTAATATGATTGACATATATATCACCATTAATGATTATGAATAATAAAGATTTGATAATAATTTTTTATCCTCTATACTTTTCGTTTAATTTTATTTGTTAAAATAAATTAAACAATCACATTAAGCATATAATAAAAAAAAATTATATTTTTTCTTATATGTTGTATTTCGAATTTTTTAAAATGATTATAAATTACTAAAAATAGTACAAGCCTCACATTGAAAATTTTGTGATCAATGGTAACTTTTTTTCAGTTCAGCCTATCGTTTTTAATGAGTCTTGAATATTTTTTAATGATTAACTAAATAAATCACGTACATAAAAGAAAGTGTTTTAGTTTAAAAATTGTTGCATTCCCAAAATCAGTATGAACCATCGTCACTTTCATTTAAAATTTAGTTACAATAAAAAATATATGGTTGGGAAAAAAATCCGAATCCAAATAACCGAACCAAATCCAATCTAGAAAATAGTATAGAACTTTAATCAATTTGGTTAGATATCTGAACATGTTTAAATTTTTGGTATCTAAAAACCAGAACATGAACCCGATTCGGACCAAAATATTTTGGGTATCCGAGTATATTCAAACCAAATTTATATACTTAAATATATTATTTAAAAAAATTAATATCTAAAAGAAATATACAAAATACTTAAGATGTTTTAAATTGTCCAAAATATTTAGAAATATATAAAAATAGTAAAAATTATATATTTAAAATAACTAAACATTACTCAAAATACCAAAATACTGAAAATATCTATTCATTTTCTATCCAAATATTTAAGTTAAACCAATTTTTATGTTAAATTTAAGTATTTTGATATACATTATTCAAATTTATATGTAACATATTATTTTTATTTTTATGTTTTGAGAAATTTAAAGTATATATGAACTTTAAGTTTTTAAAAAATTAAATGGGTTATCTGAATCTAATACCAAACCGAACATATAAAGATTCGAACCAAATTTGCAAAGATCCAAACCGAACCTAACCAAACCAAATGATACCTACCCACATATCATCCCTAATCAAATGTAAAAAAAAATTATTGATAACAAAAAAATGTATTATTTATTTAGATACAACATATTTTAAAAAAAAATTCACCCCGCGCAAAGCGCGGATTATCATCTAGTTTCTTCTAAGAAAGCAAAGACTTTTTCAATATTTCATAATATAAATATTCCAAATTTGGAAAATAATAGTTAACTTAACGTATCAATTTTATATATTGCATTCTCATTATTTTGGTTTGTATTAAGTTTTAAATATTTTGGTTTCAAAAAATATATTTTTTACTTGTCAACATGAACTAACTGCTTTTATAACTTCAAATACAACACATATACACAATAAAAATGCAAAATTTCAAGAAAATAGAAAACGCATGAAAATCTCTAGTATGTATTTAATATCGTAGAGACTCTAGTGCAATGAGCACGCACCAGTTGTAAATTATTTAACGTGACTGCACAAACTTTTGATAAGTCACCAACTTTTATATTAACGCCATCTGCCCTAATTAATTCCGATGCAGAGCGAACCAAATCTACAAGTTTTCGGATATAAAAGCATCACTAGCAAGGATATGTTTTAAGACCCTAAAGAAAAGATTAAGAAACAAAAAAATAATAATGAAGTCGTTGATTTGTCTCTCTTTCATACTTGTCTCTCTGATCTCCGCCGTGGAAGGCCAATCTTCTAATCGAATCAACGTATCGGATAAGCGCGTCATTGAGGTAGCCAATTTTGTACTTTCCAGCAAGGGGAGACCCGATCTTGTCTACGAGGTCGTCCAGGCTACCCGTCTACCTAAACTCGTAGGTGGCGAAAGTTACGACCTGGTCATCTCAGCGAAGGATAGCAATGGTAAGACCAAGAATTATAGGGCCGTCGTAAGTAGAGTGCATGCCGTGCCTCCTACCATGACCCTTCTGTTCTTCGGCGAGGTGTAGATGTTTTGGATTTTGTAAATCCTTCTGAGTTTTATGATTTAAGACATTAAATTATGTAATGTCATTTTGTTGTTGTTATTGATAATTATGTTTTTATTTAAATACAAATAAATCGAAATTGGGTTTTTGAGATCAATTTAGAAATTTGTTACGTGGAGCTCTGACTCGATCTGCATTTGCCCTATATCCTGCTCCGTTTCGTAGACTAGTTGGCAAGATAGGTCTCTTGAATATCTTCGTTCCATCTTGAGAGGGACAAAAGTATATTACACGCTGGTTTGATTTCAACTTGGTTTGATTCGGTTAATTTGTGAGCAATTGGTATTCGTTGTAAACGTTCATAAAGCAAATTTGCGTTCTGGTCGTGTTTACTATCTTATTGTCCTTCTCAATTTGCTCCAAAAGCCAATAGAATCGTCTGTAAGTTCTTCAGATCCCTCTCTCGATTTCTTTTCATGTTAAAAATATGTTTCTTGACGACCTGAAACCCCTAGAAAGTTGGGAGAATTAAGAAAACTCATGGCATATTATTTGATCAAAAATTTAATGTGTTATTTTTTTATATATAATAAAATTTAGGGTTTCTGTCTCGTGATGGGGTACGATAGAATAAGCGCACTGCCGGATTGTTTGATAACTCAGATACTCTTATGGCTTCCAACCAGATATTCTATTAAGACAAGCGTTCTATCGACCAGATGGAGAAATCTCTGGCTTGATGTTCCAGGACTTGAATTACACTCCAATGACTTGGATTGTTTCTCCAAAGTTGCCACTAACAACTTCGGTAACAGCTTTCTGAAGTTTAACAGTCAGACGCGCCTGCAAAAGTTCAAGATCAACTATGATGAGTGTAACTCGTTAGTCTTTCCCTCTCAGATCAGGGAGTGGATCGTCACAGCTGTTGATCATCGAGGGATTCAGCATCTAGATGCCGAGGACCAGAATGCAAAGTTTTACTTTTGTTTCTTGCCAGTGAATATATATAACAGCAAGACATTGGTATCCTTGAAACTCCAACACGTAGTAGTGCCTCAGAATCCAGAGCTTGTTTTTTCTCTACCTTGTCTCAAGATCTTGCACCTAAAAAAAGTTCATTACGGTATAGGTGGCCGTTTATTTTCGGAGAAGCTAATCTCAGGCTGTCAGGTTCTTGAAGAACTTAATTTGGTAAGGTATCAATACAGTTCAGTAGAAACCCTCCGTGTGAGGTCCCAGACTCTGAAGATCTTCTGTTTAGCATTTATTACGGGAGAGATTGATACTAAAGATTCGGTCGAGATTGATGCTCCAAGACTCAAGTATATGAGTTTTAGTGATAGGATTATGGTGAATAATCTGAATTCCCTGCTTAAGATAGACATCGATACTGATTTTAATCTCAATCACCCTTTGGTATCCGAGGTTGTAAATAAGGGAGATCTTATTTACGAGTTTCTCGAGGGTATTGCTAGTGTGACACATATGATCATCTCTCATCCTACTCTAGAGGTATAATATTGTGACACTTTTGACATTTATTTTAATATGAAAAGATTCTCACCTCTAACCTTGTCTTTCTACTTGCAGATCCTTTATCATTATTCTCAAGTAGGACAGTTTCCCCAATTCTGTAACCTATCTCATTTGCAGGCTTCCTTCTCCACCTCATCATTACCACTGCTGTCAGTTTTTCTCGAGAGCTGCTCGAATCTTAAAAGCCTCATCTTGGTAAGAATCAAACTTGAGCCTATGATTTTGTCATAGTAAAACTATTGTAATGATTAGAATTTTTTTGGTTTGTTTGTAGGACTTTTCTGTTTCAACGGAGCCGGAGCAGAAGATGGATCTCACCAAGGTGCCTCAGTGCTTAATATCGACTTTGGAGCGTGTTGAGATTAACAAACTGAATATGTGGGAGGGACCTGGGATGAGACTAGCGACTTATTTTATTATGAATTCAGCAGTCCTCAAGAAACTCGATCTCAATGATTCTCATCTGACTAAACAGGAAATAGATTTCTACAATGGCCTTTTTATATTGGTAAGAAGTTCTCGAAAATGTCAAGTTTGCTTTGATGACGTGCCGTTGATAATGCTGGGGAGAATCTGAGCAACATCAGTTTGGAATGTGCGTGTGTGTGTGTCTTTATCTTATAGAACACCGTTTTACGATTTGACATGTTCGTGGTTTATGCTTTTCATTGTGAGCTATTTATTTGACCAGTCTGGTTCTCGACGTTTATAACAAAATATTTTTTTTTTTTTTTTTTTACAACAATATACTACTCTAACGTGATTCCACCGGTCCAGAAAGCTAAACCGGAGGTATCGAGTCGACATATAACATAGCTGAAAGTGAACTCCTTGCACCATGTGCAAGCTTGTCCGCCATAGTGTTCTGCGCCCTTGGAATATGTCGGATTGTGAAATTGGAGAAGAAAGTCTTACATTGGCGAAATTCCTCCATATGCGTAGTGAAAGCTGGCCATTCTTCAGGTGAGGACACCATCTTCACCAGTTGAGAACAATCCGTAGCAAAAACTACATCTGAGAACTGCAGGGTCTTCATGCACTCCATTGCCCATATCAGCGCTTCACATTCTGCGTGTAAAGGAGATAGGCTACGTCGGAGATTCATTGCCCCCATCATCTTGTCCTCTGAATCTATCTTTCGGCAATACCATCCTTGTCCAGTAAATACATCTTGTTCCTTCCAAGATCCATCGACAAAGCATACTCTAGTTGATCCCAAAGTTTGCCAATCGACAGGAGACTGAACATTTCCATTAGGGTTTTGTATCAATAACTGTGCCTCTGACCAAAGTGTTTCCTCAAGATCCGCTATCCGTAGTATTTCCTGCGGATTCTCATTTCTGTTTGTGTAAATCTTATCATTTCTATTTTTTCAGATATACCACATAATCCAAGGAAAATAATTGGAATCCATTTCGTTTGGTATTCTCCAAAATAGGTAATCCAAACTTGTGAAGACTGAAGTTGCTGGAAATATTCCTGGTGAGGATGGGACCCGGGATAAGGCCCATGTTTGAAGAGCTGGTGGGCATTCAAAAAGAACATGATGCACCGTTTCCTCCTCAGCTCCACATATATTACATCGAAGATCACAGTCAATACCACGTGTCTTTAAGTTTTTAAACACTGGTAATGTTCCAGATAATTTTTATAACAAAATATTAATTATGCTTTATTTTCACAATAATATAAGTTTTGCCAACTCAAAAAAAAAAAACAGTTGTACGTACATGATGTGAGTGAGATACCATTTCTCCAATTTTCATATGGTTGGACATAAGAAAGTTGACTTTATTTAATTTTTGAAATGACGTGTTACTGAAGAAGCGGTTTCAATGACGGTGTCCGGCGAAGAAACCCCACCGCAGCACCAAGTTTTCATCAACTACAGAGGAGACGAGCTGAGGAAAAGCTTCTTGGGGTTTGTAGTGAAAGCCATGAGAGAAGCAAAGATCAACGTCTTCACAGATGAAGTAGAAGTCAAAGGTAGAGATCTACAGAACCTTTTCAGGAGGATCGAGGAATCTAGAGTGGCACTTGCGATCTTATCCGAGAGATACACCGAATCTAGTTGGTGTTTGGATGAACTAGTGAAGATGAAAGAGCAGATGGACAAAGACAAGCTCGTTGTGATTCCAATTTTTTACAGACTGGACGCTACCAACTGTAAGAGACTCTTGGGAGCTTTCGGTGACAATTTCAGGAATCTTGAGAGAGAGTATCGGAGTGAGCCTGAGAGAATCAAGAAATGGAAAGAAGCTTTGATCTCTATTCCCCAGAAGGTTGGCTTGACTTTGGCAGGACACAGGTATTCCTACATATTGATTTTTTTAGATTACGAAGTTCTGGACCCGTAATCTCTCTAGGACAAACCCAAACCATATTTTAAATCAACTTTTATGAGGAGAGTCGATCTCTTTCAATGGAAATTGAACCCATAGCCTTTTGAACCTTTACTACGTGATCTAAGAGTTTTAACTTTTATCCAATGCGTCAACTACTCGTTGCTTCTATATAGTGATTTAGGCTTGATTGTTTGCATAGTTTTATTAAAAAACTTAAAAAATTGTAAATAATAGAAATTGTTGCGAGTGTACAAATATTTATTCGTAGAGTTAAACACAAATACTTTTTTTCCACCTTACCGTATAAATGATATATTTATATTTTCTATGAATTTTGCTCGTATATAAAATATAATTTTATTTAATTATTTTTTTGATAAAAAGTTGCACTTTATGGAAAACAAAACCTTTTTTGAATATTAAACCAATTTTTATTGAAAACTTAAAGATTGTGATTTTTGATTTGTGTGTGACTTGAAAAAAAATAGTTTCTTTGAATTTTAAAAATCTTGAATGGCTTAATAATTTTTTTTTCTCAAACTAAAACTAAAATATGAATCTTAAAAGGTTAGTAAAGTGTTAAAAACAAAATATGCATACATTCAAAGTAGGGTTTCTTGAACAAATTCTGTAATTAGGTTTCAAATTCTTTATAGCATAACTCTTTTAGGGGTTATAAAAAAGTTAAGATAATTTCTCTCTGATTAATGGCAGGGATGAGTCTGAGTTGGTCGATTGAATCGTTAAGGAGGTGAAGAACGTTCTAATCGATGTTTCAAGCAAGGAAAAAGGTAAATTATAACAATTCCAACAACATAGAATGTTATTTATAAGATGTGTGGTATGTTGCTTGCTTGTCAAGTATGATTTAGTTTTCAAAAGTTGTAGTGAGATCCTTTTTTTTTCTCGTGTGTGTGTGTTTCAGGTCAATCCACAAATCACCGAACCCAAACTAACATCATATCATCATTTGAGCCTCTAATGGCAGAGGTGGACCGACTACCACCACGTCTCCCTCAAGTGTTTGTCAGTTTCTGCAAAGAGGAGCTTGGCGGCAACTTTGTCACACATCTCGTGTGGGCTATGAGAGAATCAGGGATCAATGTACTCATAGACAGCTACAGCCGTCGAGGTAAAGAGGACGAAAAACAACAAGTATTCACGTGTATGGAGAAGTCGAATATCGCGCTGGCTATATTCTCAAAAAGGTACTCGGAATCAGATCGGTGCTTGAACGAGCTTGTGAAGATGGAAGAGCTTACAAAGGAAGGAAAACTTGTGGTCATCCCCGTCTTCTACAATGTGAAAACAAACGAAGTGAGAAGGCTCCAAGGAGAGTTTGGAATCCATTTTGCAGATTCAATCAAGAGGTTTTCTATTGAGCCAATGATAGTCCAGAGCTGGGAGGAAGCTTTGAATTTTGTTATCAAAAGGAGTACTACTGGCTTAAGCTTAGAAAGACAGAGGTATTAAGAAATTAATAAAAACAATGAATTCTTGTTTTATAGCAAGACTTTGTGTTTGGTCATCTGAATCAGTTTGGTTCACTCATGTTTTCAGAAACGAATTTGCTCTTGTTGCTGCCATTGTTAAAGAGGTTGCAAGATTGCTTCCAAACTCTCCAAGAATGAGAAGAAGAAGGAAATTAGGGATTGGAGAAGTTTTCTTCAGGGCTTTAACAGCGACTTTTCTATTTGCTCTCTTTATATCCCCTATGCTTACCCACGATGTGAACTTTCTCAAAATTGGTAACTTGCTAGTTGGGTTTCCGTTTTTGGTTGTTGTATTGCACAAGATTCTATGTTAATAAAAACAACATAACAAAACTTTGGACTTGTGTACTACATTTATTTTTGTTGTAGCTGTAAGTCTTTGCTTCTTCCTTTGGAAACCAAGGCTTATCGACTAAAAACAATTCTGTTTTGGAAAGATGTTTCATTCATTCGTCTATAAAATTCTAGTGGTATATTATGATCGTACCTCTGTTTTTAAAGTTAATGGACAGTGATGTTGAGTTTTGAGTAACGCAAAGAAGACTCCAGCTGCAACACTTTGCCTAGTTTAATAAGTTGTCAACATGGTTTACTAAAGCAGATCACAGGTTCTTTTAATTCTATCACTATCTTCGGTCAAAACCGAGTATTGTCTTCTTCTTCTTTTTCATGAACCGAGTATTGTCTTTGGATGGCTAATTTAGTAACTGTATAACGTATGTAATTGTCGAACAGATGCATCGAATACGATTACGAGTCTACGACGTCGATCAACATGTATACGTAAACTAATACTGTTGTATACAAATACGATTTTAATTAAGCTACAGTTTTTAAAAGTATTTGTAACTTTGTTTACAAATATTTACATAAAATTGTTATCCCAAGAGTTGTTATTCCTCCGTTTCTAAATAAGTGTCTTTAACATTTTTCACAGAAATTAAATAAATGACGGAAATATATGTAAATTGTTATTCTCTCCATTATCAAAAGTAAACAAAATAAAAAGGTGGGATGTTCAAATTTTGACTTTTGATTTCCCCCATATTTCTAGTCTAATCAAGTAATCATACAAAATATTTAATTTACATCCCAAAGTTCCACTAGAAACACATACCAAAAATATAAATTATAAATTTGTGGCCTATCTACTAATTATGTCACATATAGTAGTTTGTTAGAGATAATATCAAAGTAGTGGGAGACTATTGAAGTATATCGAATAGATCATTATGCCATTTTTCGTTTAAGATTATATTTTTGGTAAACCCCTTTGTTATGTATTTATATGCGTCCATGCATCTTGGCGGTCATATTAAACTGTACGTTTCTTCTGATTGGCATTTTGCTGGCTCATATTGATTTTGACGTCTAACTAATTATCTTAGACTTCTTAATTATCAGAAAGAAAGAAATGATAAAATTTTGAAAATATTATTTAATAATAAAATTGTATGATTATAAAAATATACTTGAATAATATTTTGAAATTGTAAAAATATTTATATTTTCATTATCATATTATTTAATGACATATTTAGATATATTTATTTAAACGATAATTTATGAGCTATTATTATATTATCAAAATTGAAATTATATTAAATATAGTTGTCCAAGTCACATTTAACCATAATCGATGTGATTAATTTAGTGTGTCATTTCACATTTATTTAGTGAAAATGATTATAGAAAAAATATGTGTCAAAATCACTTGACAAATGTACGCTGGATGCGACTTGCTTGGTATTCGTTATACTATGTTTGCCAACATTATTTGAATTTGGAATATTAAGCGAGCAGACAGGTAACATATGTTAGTGTCCACAGATTCATAAAGTGATGTTGATTAGTATTAGTGATTAGTCTAATTAAGTAGGTGGAGAAGCTTCCCGATTGTCTCTCAAACATTATTCTCATGCGGAAGTAAAGTTGATTGTTAACAGTGCTCATTTGAGCATTATTTAAAACAGATTATATTCAAGATTAGCACAGTGGTATTTGTCCGTCTGAATCATGACAAGGTATATATGCAAACTATTAAGTAAATCATGATAGTGATTTCTTTCAACTTTATGAATAGTACTCCCTCCGTTTCATATTATTTGTCGTTCTAAGTCTTTGCACACAGATTAAGAAAACATTTAATTTTACATATTTCCAAAATAAAAATACTATTACCAATACACATCGACCAATATAAAAATAGAATAAAGAATATTTTCAATAAATTTTGTATTGAAAACCGAAAACGACACTTATTTTGAAACAAAAATTTTACTCTAGAACGACATATAATTTGAAACGGAGGGAGTAGTATACTACTTTATACGAGACTCACTTTATACTATTGTGATTGGATCTGAATCCGTGTCGTTAAACACTTAGGCGGCGGGTTTAGTGGGGGCAGAGAGATTATGGAGTGCTTTAAATCATTCCATTCAGATTGGTGGGGAGATAATAACTAATCTTTAACCTAAAAAGAAAAAGAAAAAAAGTTGTAGCCTAAAATGATTTCAACTAGAAAAATAATTTGAACTCCAAATTCTAAACCTCAAAAGTATAAACATTATACTAGACACTCCTTTTCGAAATCGTAAGGCTTCATAGTAATAAATTCAACAATTAAACAGACTACAACTTAAAACCAAAACCGAGTTAATGTATAGATGATACTCCCTCCGTTTCATATTAATTGTCGTTTTAGAGAATTTTTTGCGTTGCAAAATAAGTGTCGTTTTAGAGTTTCAATACAAAATTTATTAACTTTATTCTCTATTCTATTTTTCTATTGGTTGAATTGTATCGGTAATGATGTTTTTATATTGAAAATATGCAAAATTAAATGTTTTCTTAATCCGTGTGCACAACTCTAAAACGACACTTATAATGAAACAGAGGGAGTATTAATTTGTATAGGAGAAATAAAACAACAATTTAATCGAAGATTCAAAATAAACCGACAGAAACCTGAAACAAGTCAGAAGAAAATCCTATAAAAAAGGTTTACAAGTGTGAATATTAAGATACTCTTCTCTTCTTTCTTTTTCTTTTGTTCAAATGATACTCTTCTCTTCTTCTTCTTCTTCTTTTTTGAGAAAGGGTTAATATTAAGATATTTTCACTTAAAATGCGGATCCTTCTATCTATTTTAAAGTTAATTTTGGAATCAAAAATTACAATGGACTTGACATCTTATTTTTATAGTCTTTATAACGGTGGGTTATTAGTTCAATCTTTTATACTTTTGTCCCCGGGACTTGGCAGAGACGGAGGGCGAAAAAGAATTATATATACAGTATAGGTGGAGAAACTAAAAGATGAGATGCTGAGTAGCCATAGTGGGACGTGCAATTATCATTGATTCCTTTGTTTCATTTACTTACAATAAACAATTTCTAAATCGAAAGAATTACAATAACTAAAAGTAAATTAAAAGGTAATGTACATTTTCTCTTTCTCGAGTGTAGTCCACCAATTCATAAATTAGAGTCCACTATATTTAAAACCAATTCATATCATATATATTTACATTTACAATCAAATGTATAGTACATAACTCAAACACTGGCTTCAAGTTCTTCTGTCAGTGATTGATGTTTCTTTTGATTATATGGTAAGTGTTTGATTGTTTCAAATGAAACAATAAAACGTGCAAAGAAACTGAATATTGCAATGCTTTTGATGAATACAAATTTTAGGAATATAATAGTGAACTTTAGTATACAAGAGTTAGAAAAAGCACTAGTATAAAAGAGTAAAAAGAGGAATAATATACAAATAAGAAGTAGGTTTTTGTATTTGGAACTATTAACTATATTTGATTCAATAGTCATATAGAAAAATTGTTCAAAAAAAAGTCATATATATAGAAATTAGAAGTTTTTCGTTTTGTTTGTTTTAAAAATTTGCATATCTTCTTAGTTCTTAGTTACATATATACTGTTTAAGTGTATTTTTGTGTATTTTAAATGAACTGTTAAAGTATTTATCCCCAATTATGTCTCTATATCTCCTATATTACCAGTGTTACAAAAAAAACTCTTATATCGATTCTTGAAGCAGAATATATACTTATACATTTAGACTAAAACTTCTACTTGTTCAACCTTAATTAGTTTTCAATTTGGTTAGCTTTTATTGTTCAATACTTAATTTATAAGTTTTTAAATTACATAAAATATATAAATTAATGTATCAGTTTCTGAAAACGAGTCTATCTTCCATCTCAAGAAAATCAAGAATTCTCTTGGAAATAGAATTTTCTTGGAGATCCTAATTTTGTGTATGAACGAGCAAACTCTTATACTAATTTGTTACTCTCTCTGTTTTGAATTACTTATTGTTTTAGAGTAGAATTTTTGTTTCAAAATAAGTGTTGTTTTCGGTATACAAAATTTATTGACAATATTCTCTACTATATTTTTATATTGGTTGATATGTGGTTAGGTATATTGATAATAGTGTTTTTATTTTGAAAATATGTAAAATTAAATGTTTTTAATTTCTGTGTATAAATCTAGAACGACAAGTAATTCGAAACGGAAGAAGTACTAGTAAGTACAAGTGTACACAGCTAACACAATGCTTGCTGTGTGGTGATCAAGTAGGTGATCAAGTTCCTATGTATTCGTGTTTTCGTTGTCATCCGTTAATGGTGGCATGTGAATGTGATGATTAATTATATGTAAGCTATCCATATCCTTCCATTTCTCCTATTCTAAATGGATAAATTGTTAAAACTATCACATTCTTAATACCAATTTTCATGTTTACATTAACTGCATTTTATTTTATTTTTTAAAAAGTAAATAGATATTTATGATCATAGGATTAATCAATTTAGACTTAAGATTTAGAGTTGAGAGATAAAATTTTAGAATGTGGTGTTATGGATTTTAATAAATATATAAATAAATATATAATTTAAATTTTTAAAATAGATTAAAAAGAATTCTTAATTTCTAAAAACAATTTTGCAAAAACAAAATCTATAAAAAATCGAATTTAAAAATTTATAATTCGAAAACTATAAAAATATTTTTAAATAATAATTTTTATTTATATATTTATAAAGAAAATATATAAGAGTTTTTTGCCTCTTCACTTCAATGAAAAATATAATTTTAAAAAATATTCATTTAGTGAAGGTAAATATAATTAATGATATCAATAATGTTGTAAAATA
Source organism: Raphanus sativus (assembly GCF_000801105.2). NCBI lineage: Eukaryota > Viridiplantae > Streptophyta > Magnoliopsida > Brassicales > Brassicaceae > Raphanus > Raphanus sativus. The sequence continues at coordinate 34,065,767 of NC_079519.1, read as the reverse complement.
ACCTAACGAAACTAAAGACAATTTGTCAATTAATTATGTTTTACAGGTCCTTTGAATAAGTAACTAATTAAACATTATGCTGACACAATCATATAGACAAATTAGCCTTAAGTTCTGATCGATCTCCACTGATTATATTATTTTTTATTGTTTTTCATGTGTTTTTAAAAGTACACAAATTCTTTAACTTATATGCTCTCCGTTCTCCAACTAAGACACTAATTTGATATATTTTATCGTATATTACACAGTGAGTGGAAAGTCTAGATCACTACCTAATACTATAATATCTTGATTAGTTTAAGAAGATGCTTTAATTTTTTGGTGATTGTATTATTTCCCATTATTCGGTCTTCCGACATTGTTTTATGGAACAATTAGCCTAATTTAAGAATATATCTAGCACATGTTCTGTAAAACAAAGCAAGTATTCATTACATAAGGTGTGTGGTCGAAATTACTTTCATGCATACCCGAATTGTAATTCCGCATGTAATAAATAGTATGGAAGCATATTATATATAATTGTATTTTATATTTTTCTAGCAGTTGTATTTTTATATGAAATATTAATAAATATAATAGTATATATGTTCTATGAAAATATGTCTGTATTTAAAAAAATACAGACATATGATTTTTAATAAATTGCGTATCTGAATTATTATTTCTAGGAAGTTTACACAAAAAAATATTATTTCTAGGAATAGTGAAAGGATATGAAGATGAAAACCATATCAAAAACAACAAAACAACATTATTTTTTTTTAAAACGACAAAACAGAAAATGCACTTGAGAAAAGGAGCGAGGTATAATAGCAAGTATTTTGCAGAATATACAATAGCAAATACTTTGCAAAATATACATAATCTTATAATTTTGTATCATTATTTTTTTATTTCAGTTACTTATGTGATCATTTGGCCTAGTTCCCCTAGTTTTATCACTTTATATTATCGTATGTAGAGCTTTCTTCGCACTATAAATTAATCAAAAACTAAAACTGTAAGAACTAGTTTTAGCAAAAAAAAAAAACTGCAAGAACCAGCTGATATTAAGAAATTGCATCCCATGACGCTGAAGAATGTATAATTCATCACCTAATAATTTGTCCTACTTTTTTGATACACAGCTTCATTTTTTATAATAATACTATTTTACCCTTCAAAACAACCGGTGAAATCTATAGACAAGGAAAATTCCTAATAATTTCCTGTCAAAATTGTTCGTGGCTATTTCATATTCACACCATCTGCAAGTAATTTTTTAATTTGGGAAAGGTGAATCTGTTTCTTGACAATTTTATGAAATTGTTGATAAAATTGTCTATATTAATGGTGAAGAGTTATGGTGAATAATAGAGTTTTGAAGACTCGTGTAGCAAGTAACAAGACTTGTGCAGTGGCGATCAATTCCATCTATACAATCGACACCATCATCAATATCGATTATTTCATCGTCACCACCATATTCATTTCTGCCGCATTTCTTCTCCTAATTTCTATGACCGTATGTTCTTCTTTTCCATCTATTATATCAACAATAATATTCTTCTCTACGATGCGGTTACATGTCCTATCTTCACTAATGTCGTCAAATACATTTATTTTTTGTCGTCGTGAATGACCCAAAGTTAATCGAAAAAGATGAACAGTTTTTGTTTATTGTGTTTTATTCTATTATATGCATACAGAATAGAAATTTAAAACAAAATGTATTATGTTTATTCTATTCATATTATGTAATGTCATATATTATGTTACTATATTATTTGTCATGTTTTATTCCATTTAACGATTACTAAAGTTTGTTTAGAAAGATAGTTAATATTTGGGTTAAGGTTTCATATGTCCATAAATAGGGTTTAGTGATAACTGTATTGAATTTAGTTTATGGAAGGATTGGGTTAATGATGGGGTAAACATGTATTATTTTTATATATTTTAATATTTGAGTTAAGATATATATGTCTAAAACTATGATATAGTAATTAATGTTTTGAGTTTAGTTTATGAAAGTATTGAGTTAACGTTGGCTTCCATATAATCATAAACATTTTAAAATATGAACAATATGTGCTATATTATTTTATTGTACTATTTTATTGCTAAAAGATTGTCCTATATTATTTTGGTTATATAGATTTCAAGTCTGTAACTTTCAACCCTTCATATATGTTCACATATTTTACGTACTTTGAGTATATATTTTACTTTAAAACGTCTACAATTTTCTCTCATTTTACTGCATTCTATGAACCTATAGATGGTAAATAAATTTGAGACATGCATTGAGTTTCGATATGTGATTGTAGATAAGCCACTAAAAAGCACGACATCACCTCTCTTACTTGTAATTGGAAATTTGTTATGTACAATGACAAAACCGGATGGTTTAGGGTTTAAATTATGACATTGCATTAGCTCAAAATCATTATCATTCATCTAATTTGTTATAAAAAAATTAGCTATTACGCAAATAAACTCTTGATATTAACTATTTTTAATCATATTCCACCATTCCATATTTCACAGCATCTAATATATAGCAAGTTTTTTTTAGGTATATCTAATATTAACTAACTGGTTGTTGTCTAGATCTTTTTTTTTTGGTAAACTGGTTGATGAAATGTTGCTTTCTATTCTTGTTTTTTTTTTTTTTTTTTTTTTTTTTGATAATCCTGGGGTTCCCCACTTCGTGGGTCATTCCCCAGGGCCCGGTCAGGCAGCGGTTCACTTCACCCGGGAGGACATTACCTGGGCTGAGGACAAGGCCCAACACCCAGTACCGCTAGTGACACAGAAGAGTAGTTTCCCCCGCCTGGCGTCGAACCCGGGGGCATGACAATTGGCCCCCAAGGCCCTTACCAAGTGGGCTATCTCATCCGGTCTTCTATTCTTTTGTTTGAAACACGTATTCGATATAAAATGATTATACCTAAAAGTGAATATATATAAGCAACTTTTTAGGGTCCGAATGGTAACAGCGGATTGGACGGTGCGGGACAAACGGATTAATTAATGCGGTGTGGTTTTACTGTGGTTTATACATGAGAAACGCACACTGTAGAACAACTGCGGTTTGTCTAAGCGGTGCGGTCCATAACAAAATATGAATGGTGATATTTATAATGAATAGTGTAACTGCATGATACATATAATGTATTTTATATTATATAAACTAAAATATTAGTGATACTAATATTTAAAATATATATATATTATTTTTAAAAAAATTATATAGCTGAAATATGAATAATATTATGGGTATTTTGGCATAAAATAATATTTTTAAATTATTTGATTATTTAAAACTAAATATAGTTAAATTTATAAATATATAAACTATAAAATTTGGATATCCATTCGGTTCTCGATTCGATTTTGGTTCGGTTTTATTTTTTTTGGTTTTAGAGATATAAGTCCACTAGTATAATTGACATGATCTAAATCCGAACAGAACTATATTTCAGTTTGATTTTTTCGGTTCCGAGTAAACGTGCTCAGACCTACTTACTACCATCAAATCTTAATATATTTATACTTTATAAACTAAACAACTAGTGCAATTAATATAGTTTTTAAAAATATACATTTTATTTTTAAAATTACTTTATATATCTGAAATATAAAATTTAATATGCTATTACTGAGATTTATACAATTGTTTTATTTTAAAAACTTATAATTGCAGTAGTTCTTAAAAAAAAATTTAAAATTATTATAACTCAAAATTAAATATATAACTTATCTAATAAATATGAATATTTTAATATATCTAATTTTCTTAATTAAATAACATACTTTTGAATTAATATATTATATGTATAATTCATATACTAACAAAGTATTAGTGGTGACAAGTACATATTTTTAGGTATTTTTAAAAAAATTGTTTAAAAAATTATGAATAATAAAAGGTCATGAATTAAATAAATATGTCGAAATATACATTTATGATGTAATTATAATTTTTTATTTTAGTATAAACATTAAACTGGTAGAATTGTTGAGTACAAAAAAACATACATCTTTTAAAAGTTAAATAAATAATCAAATCAAACCACACATTACCACATCAAACCACACGTTACTAACTTCTTTTCTTTTTCAGGTGCGGTCAAGACGTAACCCGTCCTGCTGTTCTTTTCTATTTTTTTAATTAAAAAATTTACAACAATTAATAACCAAAAATAAGTTGAATGGTAACACAATTTTATCCCGCATGTGTGTTTTCTTTGGAACGCTGTTAACATTCAATACCTTAATCAGTTTTGCGTAGGTTAGTTAAATCTGAAATATAATAAAACTACAGTGAAACCTCTATAAATTAATAATATTGGGACTACACCAAAACTATAATTTTTTATTAATTTATAGAAATTATTAATTTATCGAAACGTTAATTGAACCAAAAACTCAATTTAAAACTATAAAATTATATTAATTTATAGAAATATTAATTTATATTATTAATTTAAAGAGGTTATACTGTATATATCATCTATCCACAGCGAAATGCCTAGCCCAGCGAGAGCTACTTATTAATACTGTATATTAGTATATAAAAGACAAACGATGGTGGAATACCGAGAATCCATCAATCAATCTCAATACATGCCACCTTTTCTGATGGCATCTCCATTTATTATTTTCCACCAATTTTTTTTTCTTATAATATCCTTCGTCTGTTTTCTTTTTATTTACACTTTGAAATTGTACAGATTAAAAATATTCAATTTTATAATTACTCCAAACAAAACATCATTAGTTATTTAACCAATAAAAAGTTAAACTGCAGAATATAAAAAGTTATATAGCATAAAAGTTACTAAATTTAAAACAATTTTCCAAAATATTATCTGTTAAAAAAGAAAGATTATTATACACATTACTATGTATATATATACATACATGTGAGGATCTTTCTACCTTTATTTTGCCAGTGCTTTAGGGAATTTAAGACAGTGCTAGCAAGTCTCAGACACATTATGTGGGGTTCACTGTTCCCATAACTTCTTAATTTTGAATTTTTTTAATCATTTACAATTCTTTATTATTTCCTTTTACTGCGCTTTAGGACCAATGACCTAACAAGTTTGTGCAGGAGTGGATGGCGATGGGGACCAATTTGATTATTTCAACAATTTCAGATCTGGTTCCATCAATCTCTGTCTTTTCTATTATATATATATATCATAGGAAGTCCATGAAAATTTGTAAAATCCAAAAATATATTATTTGAACACAATCCAAAAACATTTAATAGTGAAAAAGGACAGGAAAATGGTACCTAAACATATACACTTGTTAAGGGGCGTGAAAGTATCCCGTGAATAACTTTTTTTTTTGCAAAATCAAAAGAAAAGAAAAACATTAATATTGAAAAAAGACAACGAGGTTGAGAAATGCGATGAGAAACTCATCTATAAATGTGAAGGAATCTAAAATTTTAAAATACTGAAATTATAATTTATTATAAAAAGAACAACAATTTGTTAAAGACATTTCATTATAATTGTCACCGTAATTATCTTGTGGGCACGTTTTCGCAAATACAAAGGGTGAGAGGATGAGCTTGGCAACGACCCTAGTACTCGTTGTCTTGTTCTTGTCTAGACTTTTATTTAATAATCAACTTATCAGTTATCAGTATTTAGATGAATCTACAAACTTACATTGACAGGGAAATGCACTCATAAATGTAGTGGGTGCCATTAGCGGATGTTGATATAAGGACTAACATGTATATAAGTTTATAAGGCTTGATTGGTAGAGGTTGTGGTTTTGGTTTTGGTTTTATTGCTTAGAGTTGTATGATGTTAGTTATTTTGCTTTAACCGTAGATTTTGTTGTTGTAGATTTACATCAATAACTGTAAATTTATATAAAAATATGATTTTCAAAACTAATATCCTATTGATTTTAACTAGTTCTGGAGGAAAATTCCTAATCCAAAGAACCAAACTGAATCCGATTCGAAAAAGTATTATACTAAATCCAAATCAAAAATAACTAAAGATCCAAGTATGTTTAAAATTTTGGTACCTACAAAACCGAAATCAAATCCGATTTGAACCAAAATATTTCGAGCATCCAAAGATATTCAAAACAGATTTATATATTAAAATATATTAATTTATTTCACATTTTATATCCAAAAGAATATCCAAAACATGTGAGATCTTTTGAAGTTATCCTAAATACTTGAAAATATATACAAATAGTTAAAATGAACAATACTCAAAACACCAAAATTATTTGAAATATCTATCGATTTTCCATCCAAATATTCAAGCTAAACTAACCTTTTTATGTTAATTGGTATATATTATTAAAATTTGTTTAAGTTATATATTATTTTAGTTTATAGATTTTGAGAAATTTAAAGTTATATGAATTTTAAACTTTTTAAAATAATTTAAAGAAGTTATCCAAACCGAACTTGTAAAGATCTGAACCGAACTCAAACCAAAATTTATAAATAATACTCAATTGGGACTTGAATCTTTAACTTCAAAAACTCAAAACCGAATAGAATCATACATATTGGTAACCGAACACCCAGCCCAGATTTTATTTTTTGGATTCTACATTTATTTATTTTTCATTCAAACTATTTTACTAAAGCATGATTGCTAAAGTTGTGTAGATATGAAAAGAGCTATAGAAAACACTTAGAGAAACTACCAATCACCTTCACAATTCTATTCTTTAACTATATATGGCTATTACTGTTAGAGTTTTATATGTAACTATAAGTCAAAATACGCATTGGATCATATCTAGATTGTATTGAACACTTTTTAGTAGGTTGTATATTACAAACAGACGGTTTTGAATTCTTATATAGAAATTTAATATGTGTATGAATTCAGGATTATATAACACATTTTGGTAGTACTAGAAAGATGAAGTATATTTCCAAATTATCAAATGTAAGACTAATAGTCTATAGCATGAATAACGAGTTTGGTTTTATTTTTATTGATCGTTATAATTAATGATCATGCATAGTGTATGACACTCCTAACCACTCTTTTGTCATATTCTCCCACAACTTCATTACAATGCTTCAACCTCCACTCTTCAACTTCTCTTCTCCCCACTACATTTATTCAGAATGAAGTTAGTTTAAGTGGTTGCAGTCATGGCTTTGTTTTGTTACTCTGAAATCGAATATTAACCAAAATTTGGAGATATATATCTGTAGAAACACTGACCGTGTCATTACAGTGATCCATACGCAGACAGAACAACTAGCGTTGGAGTTTGAAATCTTAAGCTAAAATTTGTTTTTGGTCATTTGCCAGATATTATATTATCCAATTTTTCTTGTCTTATGATTCTGAAATTTGAGCGTCAATTCTAATTTCAGATGTGCTCTCGTAGATGAAATATAATTGATCTTGTATCAAAATTGAATAATATATTAGTTTATATATTAATATAAAAATAAAATAGTTTGTAAGTAAACCCTAAACTCTAGTTCCGACATTGAATATCTTACTTCTAATAGCGAAATTTAATCCTCAAACCATAAAACCCTAAATATGTCATATTAACACATTTACCTAAAATGGTATCTATTTATACGGCTCAAAAAAGTTCGAAATTTAGTGGGATATGAATTTATAGTGATTGTTAAAATTCTCAAATTCTATTGTTATTGATTGGATTCTAAGAATCTTAATAAAATCTAGTGTTATTGGTTTGATGATTGTTTAAAGATTTACAAAATCTCTTGTTATTCAAAAAGTTTGATTTTTAATGATTCTAAGTTTCCATCAAATCTAGTGTTATTGAGAATTGAATTTTACACCATTTTACTTATAAAACGAAACTTCACAATCTTACATATTTTTTTTAGTTTCTTAAAATCCTTGAGATAGATTATTTTCATATACTTTTAAAATATGAAAAACTCTTTAGAAATCCTTACAAATTTAACAAATCTCTTGAATTTAATAATCAACCAACTCTACAAAAAATACTACTCCCACTAATCCCCTTCCCCCTTAAATATTTTCCATACTTTTACACACCGACGACTAGGTCTAGGTGCTTTTACTCCAATCCAAACTACTTACTTAAACCCGAACCCAAAAAAATGAAACTGAATCCAAACCATTATACAAAAATATTCAAATGGAACTTATGAACTTAATACTTTGGAGTTTGGATATAATCTGAACCAAACCGAAATCCAAATTAGGATCCAAGAATATCTAAAATTAGTTAACTATGTTAATATTTATATATATATATATATATTAAGGCAATTTAGATATTTTATAGTATTCTAAATATTTTTGTATTCTATTTTATTTGTTATTTTCAGTACTTTTCAGTTAGTTTAGATAGCTTAACTAATTATTAATTAGTTTTTTGAATAATTTATATATTTTGAGTTATTTTGTCATTTTTAATGTTAAAAAAAAGAAAGAATTTTAAACAATTTTAAACATTGGTTACAGTCCGATTTGAACTAATTCAGAAGAAACCAAATCGATAACTAATAAAATCCGAATGAGACTTATGAATATAATATTGAAAATCTAAATTGAACCGAATCCGGCAGACCCTTGAACGCCTAGACATACCGACAACTCATGATTTTTTTTTTGGCAACAGATTTTCTTTCTTAGAAAAAATACTTATATATATTTTATTTCTTGCTGGCACATGTTTATACGTCTTTCTCTGTAATGACATATGATATATGTAGAGAAAAAAGAGCCTTTGATTTCGAACAAAAAAATTAAGAGCCTTTGATACATAGATTCGGCTTTGTACATCTAACAGAGACTAAAAGACATTAATACATAGAGACACGCATGAATAAGTCCACAGACATAAGATCTCTCGTGGTCCATCTATTTATCCCAACATCTAATTTTAAATTTATTTTCCGTACTGTGTGAAAATCGGATAATTTTCAATATTTATTATACGACTAGGTGATTTTCCCGTGCTCATGCACGGGTACAAATATTTATAAATTAAATATGTTACAATAGTTGATTGTTATTTAATTTTAATTTTGAATTAATTTATAATTTGTATGCATAATTTATACTAATAATATTATATTATTTTAATCAGACATATGATTTTAAATAAGTTATCATTTGGGTATATTGGATTGCATCAATCAATTTCTCTAAATTCAACTAATATTTTTTATTTTAAATATATGAAAATTATGATTATTTGCTTTTACTTTGGTTGTTATCTTAGATATGTAAATATATTTGAGGAAGATTATGTATAACTTAAGATATATTGTGCTTAAAATGAAGTAAAAATAAACTAAATATTTGATTCCAAATTACAAAAATTAAACTATATGTTGATTTTTAAAATAAAATATTAGAAAGTAAAATGATAATCAATTGGAAGTTATTTACATAAGTAACTAATACTTTTTGGAAGCTCATGAACACATATCAATATTTACAATAACTAAAATATTTAAATAATTTTATGTCTTATATATATTAAATGGTAAACTGAAATTTATGCAAATAATCCTAAGAATGAGAATTCAGATTTGCGTTGGTATTTTGATTATGGTTATATTAACTGTGACAAACATAAAACATAAAATTTAATATTAAAAAACATTTTTAATAATGATAATATATAATATATCTACCTTGTTAAATTATATAGTGTTATGTTAATTTAAAATATTTTAATTATTTGATCAAAAGTTAATTTTACTTTATTTTTAATATCTCTTTAAAATAAAAAGTTTAATTTTTTGTGATTGTATTTTAGAAATCATATTATATAAGTAAAATATAATTTATAGATTACGAAATCACATTATATACAAATATATATTTTCATCTAAGAAAATATAGATATAAATAAATATTTTATTACTTCAAAAGTATATTTTATGTTATTTAAAATAGTCTTAAATGGAATATTTCTATTTTGTGAAATTTCCTTTTTTTAATGAAATCATATTATATAAATATATTTTTCGTTTTTAATTTTTTTAAAAAACTTTATAAATGTTTCCTTTTTATTATATATGTTATTTGGAAAAATTTAAAAGGAAACTAAATAAAAACTTCAATAATAGTATCTAAATATAATTTTTTTTAATTCATTAAGGGTATCAGCGTAATCAACCATCGTGAGAGTTAACGTGAGCGCGACACATAGAAAACTGACTTCTCAAATAATATTATAGAGATTGCTTTGATTTATTTAATTAAAAAGAAAAAGTGATGGGACGACAAACCTTTCCGAGCAAAGCATGAAAGGAAAGTTCTTTTTCGTTTCACCAAAATAGTAAAATAAAACAGAGGTTCGCCCCTAAACGTGGCATCGGTTTTTTACCTAAAGCTTCATAATAGTTATACGAAACAATATGGGTTTTTTTGGTCAGCTGGAAACAATATGATTATGATTTTTTTTGGTTTAAGAATTTGTGTTATATGAATATAAATATAATAAATATAATTTCAGTATTTATTAAACGATTACTTTGAATTATTTAATTTTTTTTTAAAAAGTGATGGGACGACAAATCTTTTCCCAGCAAAGCATGAAAAGAAAGTTCTTTTTCGCTCACTAAAATAGTAAAATGAAACAGGAGGTCCACCCCAAAACGTGGCATTGGTTCCTTTACCAAAAGATTCATAATAGTTATAGGAAACAATTTGATTTTTGTTGGTCAACTGGAAATAATATGATCATGTAATATTTTTTTAGTTTAAGAAATTGTGTTATATTATATAAAATATAATAAACATAGATATAGGTTTAACTTAGCTTCGTTATTAAAAAAATTGAATACCAATTATATATATATATATATATATATTAAAAATCAGTTTATCTACCAAACGTATAAGGGTAGATTATTTAAAATAAACTAGTAAAGTTCTATCTTCTAAATTTCATCATTTTCTGTAACTTTCTTATTATTTAATCTTTGACTGAAATTAATTTATGGGCTTATTTGTGAAATAACTAAAAAAATTGAGAATTAGTTTTGTAGAAAGAGGTTAGAGAGAGATAGGAAGAGAAAAGAGTAGAAAGGTGTGATTTTAGTTAGATAATGAATTATTGTTTTTGTTAGTTATACCACATAATTTCCCCTAATTTATTGTATACTTGTTAAATCTACTTTATTAAAACAGAAGTACACGTATGGATTAACCCTACAAGTTGCACAGTATTTACGTCTAAATGCCACTGAGAATTAAATTAAACCACCTAATTTAATGCTTGTCTTTTCCAGTTGAGTTAATGTGTTGTACTAATATAAATTAAGTTACCTATTTTAATGTTGTCTTTTCAGTTGAGTTAATGTGTTGTCCTAATATAAAATTTAATTTTCTTTCTCTATTAAATCAATTTCGAAATTATTTATAATTTTATTAATGCTGTCTTTTCAGTTCAATAAATACATTTCCTAATTCTAAATTTACCACATTTAATGATAATAAAAATCGCATATGATATGGTAGGAGATCACTATCTTTTAATATTCGAACCAAAACAATTTTTATGTTAAGTTTAAGTTTTTGCCATACATTATTCAAATTTATTTGTTATATAAATTTTTCTTTTATATTTTAAGAATTTTAATTTTTTTTAAACAATTCAAATGAGTTATCCGAACCAGAACATGAACCAAAATTATAAATACCGAATGAGGCTAAAACCTTTCACCCCAAAAATCTAAAACCCAAAGAGACCTGAATCAAATCCGAACGCCCATCTCTACTACAAGATATAGAAACTGAATCACTTTATTTATTTTCAAAAAAATATTTTCCATTGATACTCATTAGTCTACAGTAATTATGAAAACTAATTGTCAAAATCCAATCTGAAAATTATTGAACACGTAAGCCCATTTATAATGAATTAGCAATTAGATCAGATATATATTATATTACATTTCATTTTCTTACAAATTATAATCTTAATTTTTATATGTCACAAATTTGTTAAAAGTCTAACAATTATTTATTCTTACAAATTTTATAAGTAACGTATCATGTTTAATAGCATACTAACCATATTGTGTATTTTCATACTTATCATTTAAAAACTTTGTTTGTTATATATCTTACACATACATCTAATCATATAACTGTTAGATTTGTTTAGGTGATCTCCAGTGTCGGTGATACATTTTACGTTAAACGCAAAAAATATAAAATTACTTAATTTAATATGATTACATTTACAAATATAACATTTAGTATACCCAAATTAAAATTTAAAATTAAATACCGAGTGTGATTATTTTTTAACAAATTTATATTAATAGAAATTCCAAATATTTGGAATTCGAAAGTATTATGACCCACACCTATACTATTTTAATTAGGATAACTGAATTTATATAAGAATATTTTATTAAAATTTTAATTTTAATTTTTGTTATAACTGCAAAAATTAGTTTTCGATATAAATTTATTATCAAATATTAAAAATACATCATTTAGTTAAAAAAAAACTAAAAACAGAAAATAAATATCCGTGCGGTCGCACGGATCAAGATCTAGTAGTGTTTTATTTGAAGAATAAAACGATTTAATGTATACATAGACATAGTTGACGCACTTCTTGCCAAGACTAGTATGGCTTTACATGTTTCAGCACTTAGAAAATAGTTTGTTGGTTTTCTTTTCACCCACGTTAAGCTTCATTTGAATATTTTCTTAATTTGTGAATATATAAAAAACTTATCTTGATCAAAATCACATCTCTTTTGAATTTTCAAACATCATAAAATATGTATGACGCTTTACACCATTTATGAAAAAAATTTAGTGCGTTCGATTCCTTGCCATTTTTAAAATTTTAAGAAAACATTGAGCAAAAACAAGTCCTTATCAAAATTGATATAGAATAAAAATAATGAATATTTATATTCATTCTTTTTATTTTGTTCCTATTCATTTTTTTCTGTTCATCCATATTTCTTTTTAATGGTTACTAGTTAGATTAGAATTTTTTGTGTGAAAAAAATATACATACACGTTAATTTTAATAAGTCTATTTACCCATTTATTAAAACATTCTTGAATTCAGAACTTTTTTTACAAATTTATAAAAATATCTAACATTTTAGGAATTTTTTCCTAAATTTAAATTCAAAAACATATTATACATATTCACAGAAATCTTACTAATTTTTTTAAGAAAGAGTGCTCTAAAAATGTTTGAAATTTTCTTATAAAAAATATTTTGAAAATTTTAAAGAAAAAAATTTCTTATTTTACTATTTTAATTTTAATATTTATTTATATTTATATATTTAATAACTAATTAATGAAATATTATAAATGAGGAGAAAGTTATCTTTAACTCTGTAGTAAGATCTATTTTAATCACTTTGATATTTAGATACTACTTTAGAATTTTTTTTTTTAAACTAAAAGACTGTTTAAAAGATTTGGATATTTGTGTTCTATTCAAACCATTCAGTTTAAAACGTACTAATTCCTTTTTCTAGATTAAACATTTATTATTTTAAGTCTTAACCGCAAAGTGGTAGGTTAATACTTTTGAAGGAGTTTCGGTCCTAATATGGACCTTGTTTCAAAACTATGTGTGATCATCCGGGTTAAAGTTAAATCGCAAAAATACACGAAATATTCTTGGTCTCGTGAGATTAGTCGGTTGATTTTGGCCGCCGGACCTTCACAGTTGTTAAAAAAAAGGTACTGAACAATATATACAGTTCAATATTTTCAAAAGAAAATACAGTTCAATCTTCTCAGTAATGCGTGACGTGACAAGCATGGAGAAAAATTAACACGTGTAGTCCGACGTGCTAGCCCCTAACCTTTTTTTTTTGTTTACTGCTTCATTCAACGAGTAAATCCAAATTAAAAAGGAAACAAAAGATATTTACGAAGGTATCCTTTAAGATTCTGAAATGATGGACATTGACCAATCATTTATTTCATCGTTCAAATATTTGGTTAGTTTTTTGTCGGCAATATTTGGTTAGTTATTTTAGTAAATCATTCCTATTTTCTGCAAGATGCGTTTTAATTTTCTTTTAACATTTTTTGTCAACAATTTTTTGTAACTCTTTTTTTTTTGCTTAATGATTCCTAATTTTTGTGTAGTCAAATCAAAACTGAAATAAAATCTTTAAATTAGGCAAATTTCATGGGTCATTTCCTTACGTTATGCCCTAGAAAATAACAAGATTGAAAATTACATTTCTGCAAAAGATACTACACACGGGAAAATATCATATTTTATGGAAATGTGACTAAAGAAAAAAGGTCTTAATAATATATCGTAACACTTTCTCTGTTTGAACATTTTTGACATAGAAAATATACATATACATATCCATATACATATTTTATGGACATACGATAAGTCCATAACACTACAAGTCAAGTCAATCAAAAAGATTTATATGGTCACATGTGTGCTGGTGTTTGTTCTGATTATACTAATAAATAATTTAATGTAAAGTTGGAAACGATAAATTATTCTGTTTCTAAAAATAATATGAACAAATCTCTTAATAATTTAAATATATTGACCTTTTATGTCTGTCTCCTCCTTATATAAAAGACATCCTCCATTGTTTTCATAGCCACAACCCTCTCTCCTCTCTAAACTTCATCTCCTAACATATGAACAATCAAATAATCGCCGACGGTTTTCCGGTGACATTCAGAGACTGGCAGTTACAGCACATGCAGCCTCGCGCCATAGATCCTATTCAAACCGCAGCGAGCTTCAACAAATACCATTTCAACCAATCTCCAGCGGTATTAAAACGACAGAGCGATTCTGCGTTTGACTCCGACGTTCGAATGACAGCTCAGAAACGGAGGTCCGTCGCGTTTTGCCCGACGGCGTCTCTAATCGAGGCACAACTCGTTTCTCAGATGCACCAGCAACAATCAGATATCAATAGCTTCGTCGCTCAACAAACGCAAACGCTCAGGTTGGAGTTGGAAGCGAGGCAGAGAACGCAAACGTGGTCCTTAGCGTCAGCGGTTCAGTCCGCGATTGACAAAAAGCTTAAACAGAGAGACGAAGAGATTGTCCGAATGAGGAAACTGAACTATGTTTTGCAAGAACGAGCGAAGAGTCTCTACGTCGAGAATCAGATCTTGCGTGATCTCGCTCAGACCAGCGAAGCTACAGCTAACACTCTCCGGTCAAACCTTGAACATGTTCTCGCTCAGGTCGACGAGTTACCGGCGATGGTGGCAACCGGCGGAGACGTTTTTCATCCTCCGGTAGAAGAGGATGCGGTATCGAGCTGCGGAAGCTGCGACGGTGCTGATGGTGGTGATGTCACGGCGGTGACAGGAGGATGTAAACGGTGCGGTGAAAGGACGGCTAGTGTGTTGGTGCTGCCTTGCCGTCACTTGTGTTTGTGTACAATTTGTGGATCGGCTCTGTTACAGGTGTGCCCCGTATGCGATACGGTCATGAATGCTAGTGTTCATGTCAACATGTCATGAGACCCATGAGTCATGAGACCCATGAGTCATGACCCCCATATTTTTAATTTTTTTCATTTCCTTTTTAGTGAAGGATTTAATAGCAAAATAAAAGAAATATGACTCTTTTTGTTATAACCTTTTTTGGGATATATATTTAGTTATGGAATTGATTCATTTGTTTAAAGCGTTGTACGATCATTAGTAATTTCTTCGTTCGTACGGATGGATATTACACTTTATCCGTTTTCAAATTTTTTGTTCAGAGAAAATCATCCAGACGACCATATCTTAAAATTGTTAATGTTTAATCATTTATAAATGTATAGAATTTCATTTAAATAATAACTTATGATTCTAAGTTTCTAACCATAGAAGTGAGTTTTGTTTGATATTCGAAATCTGTGTTACTGTTAACTAATAATATTTCTATTAAAAATATTTATATTATCATTTACATAATTTTACAATTTTTTTTTGAATCAATGAGATCTCATTTTTTGTAAAACGAAATTAAAAAGAAAAATACGTTAGGGTACGGGATTTATTGTTCAAATCGCAGAATGATGTAACTCAAGTTTTATAATCGAACTTGCCAACCGGATAATGACACTTAACAAGTTAACAGTTAACACTGCAAAGTTAAATAAAGTCTAAGACCATCTCAAATTTTTTTTCCCAAAACTATATATTTAAAGTCTAAGGGTGTTATTCTCCAAAATCAAAATTAAAAAAAAAACTTTAAAACTATTTTCATTTTATATTATAGTCGTTATATTTGTCATAATTAATTTAAATTCATAAAAAATTAAATAAGCATATAGTATATAAAAATATTGCAACAATATTAATTAATAAAATGTTATATTTATATATAAGATTTTAAATAGAAATACATAATTAATATTAAACATCAAAAAAATACCATATTATTCCATAAAATTATTTTTGTAATATATATATGATCAATTAGTGCATTTTAAAATAAAAATGACACTTTTTACTTTTAATTTGTAGATTACAAGTTAATTTTTTTTAAATGGGTGATATTAATACTTGTAAATACATTAGATCTGAACAAGAAAGTAAAAGAGAAATAAACTTAAATTCTATTGATGATATTAATACTAGTGAATCATTCTATTTGAACAAAAAATAATTGTAAAATAAAAATTTGAAATCTAGAAGGTATAAGTTTTGTAATTCTTAATGTTGTATGCACGTGAAAATAAAGAAATGTGTAGAATTGAATTGTGGAATCACAGTAGAAAAAATAGGAAGCTCGTTTAAACAGAATTCGATACTGAAGTCGTCTTTATCGGTTTGGTTTTGAACTTGAAAGCATGCACGTCCTATTATTGTGCTATAGGATATTTGTTGACATTAATATCGAATTGATCGTTATTATTATTGCTTTTAAAGTATCTATGCTTATTTTCGTGGAAACTTCAGTGGAAGCCAAAGATGGAAGTTGCAAAAGACGACATAATAATTGAATTGGGAAACGAAATTTTGAAGAGTCTTTCCAAAACATGTGCGGTGGACCGGTGGTCCTTGGCCCTTTACTTCTTCTCTGGCCAATCAATTATATAACAATCAAAAAACATATACTGTTCTTAATTTCAGGAAGTTATCGGGTAATTTAATTCGCAGTTAACTGAACAATATTCCTGAAACTTCTTTATTGGATTCACTTCTGGTTATGGATTGTTTAGGTTTAAGCTTTGAGATTTATTTTCCGCTCAAAATTTCATCAAGGATTTTCCTAATTACTGTATATTGGTACCCTATACAGAAACACACTAATAAATCTACGTTCTGAAAACACATTCGTTTCAAAAAAATACATTTTGTGTGTTTTAATACATTGATTAATGATAAATTATACATTTCAAAAATTATAATTGTATTTATTAAAATTTTATTGATTAAAAATTATGGAGAATAATTCATTAAAAATGCATTGATAACTACAATTTTATATTTTTTTTAATAAATGTGAAAAATTTAAAACATACATCTTTTAGAAAGAGATGGAATACTGATTTTCAGCATCTTTTTATTTGTAATTTTCATATATCAAATTTCATTGATGAATTCTAAGTAAGAATATGAGCATCAATTTTGGTTGGAGATTATTTTTTTTTTTTTTTTTTTTCTTAAAGCTCCACGTGGGATATCTTTTTCAAATAAACCCCAAGGGGGTGAAGAGTTTACAAAATGGTTACAATCTGATCGAAGAAATATATAATAACTTTAATGAAACTTGTGTGAAGCAGGATAGAATAGGTAACAAGTGATGATCTTTTAAGCCTGGAACCGATCAAACCAGATGGAGAGATAGGTTTCCTGAGTATTTTCCCGGAGCTGAGAGGAGGAGGGTCTCTCCCTGTCCATCCCCAATAGCTTGGCTCTGATTTGAAGCTGAATTTCTTTGACAATTTGAGTAGCGGGCTTGTTCACAGCAGAGTGCAAACGCGAGTTTCTCTCCCTCCATATAAAGTAGACTGCTCCCTGGAAAACCAACTTTAAAACAGGTTTAAGATTGGACCTTGCCGGAGAAGTTCGCAGCCAATTTACCACATCTTGCAAGTTAGAAGGATGAACCATTCGAAGGTTTGATAGCAGGAGGTTCCAGACCGCCGCCGAGTACTGGCATTGAAAAAAGAGATGATTAGCCGTCTCTGGCGCATGACCACAGAGAAGGCAATCTGGTGGGACTGCAAGACCCCAAGATCTGAGTCTGTCTCGCGTTAACATTCTGCCCTTTAGGAGAAGCCAGACTATAAAAGAATGCTTAGGAATTCTCTGTTTAAACCAAACAACCTTGTGCCAAGTGACGGGCGGAGGTGAAGGGTTCAGAGAGCTCCAAAGACGAGAAGTAGAGAAAATAGATGGTGGATCCGTTGTAGCAATCCTCCACATATAATAGTCTTCTTCAGATGAATCGATGTCCGGGATTTGAGAAGGTAGAGCCTGGCGAAGCCTTCTCAAAATAGGACTTCTGCTACGAGTCTGTCTCCATGCTCCCGCGGTGACAGCCTCAGAGACAGAACTATCAATGAGAATACCCGAAACTTGAGGTCCAAGAGGGCCAATGATATCAATAAGAGATCCCAAACCCGTCCAATTGTCATGCCAAAAAGACGCCTTGGTTCCTGAGTTGATGTGACATATAATGTGTGGCTTTGCCAAGGACCTCAGCTTCATTAGTCGCCTCCAGATCCAGCTTCCGACGTTTGTAAAATCAGATGTCCAAAAGATTTTCCCGTCTAAAATATTTGCTTCCACCCAAGCAACCCACAATGAATCGGAACCAGAGAAGAGAAGCCAAATTAACTTAAGCCCGAACACTTTATTCAATCCCATAAGGCGTCGGAGACCCAAGCCTCCACATGATTTTGGTGTACATACAGCCTCCCAAGAAACCTTAGCTCCTCTTGCTGAGTTTGCTGCTCCTGTCCATAGAAAAGCATTGCAAATCTGCTCCAAATCATCCAAACAGTCCTTCGGAAGTGGGAAAATAGCAGACCAAAAATTAATCATGCTATATAAAACAGATTGGATCAATTGAAGCCTTCCAGCGAAAGAAAGTTGGAGATTATTTTCCATTCTTTGATAATATAATTAAATACTTTAAAGCATCATCTTTTCACAAAATAATTGTTTTATAATTTCATAAATTTGACATTAAAATTTATAGCATAACAAGGGTATGTAACGTTTCTTTTGTTTTATGTTTAACATCATCCAACTTCCATTAAATTAAGACTGTATGGTCGTCATGTAAAACTGAAACAAGACAAAGGAACATAAAAATATAACATAAGAGATGGAAGTATAAACTGAAAATACTTTTGGTATTCTATCAGCTGCTCGATTAAAATGGCGAGGAAACCATATAATCTCTGCCTTCTGTTATTAATATATGATTTCACAAATCGAGTTATGCAGTAATGCACAGCGAATTTAATCTCTCTTCCTGATGATACCAATTTGAACATTTTTTTTAGTGAGAAACTTATTATGTTTTTTTTTTTTGAACAAACCTTCATTACTTCAAATACTCAAATTAAACAGAGTTAGAAAGGCAAGATAGTGCAGCCTTAGCCACAGCATCTGCCTCCTCATTGTACTTACGAGAAACAAACTCAAACGAAACAGAAATAAAAAGAGTACAAAGGTGATCAATATCAAAAAGAACTCCTTGTGCTTCAACAATCCTCTCTTTGGTGTTAATGGCCATGATAAGGGACTTGGAATCTGATCGAATGACCAGCTTACGCAAACCCAGAGACCGTGCCGCTTTTAAGCCAGCTTTAACCGCAAGAGCTTCTGCAATTAGAGCAGAGCCGACGATGCTGCGGTTTGATGAAGAGCGATGGAAGGTCTTGTTGCTCATGTCTTTGAAGATGCACCCAAATCCTCCGCCACTGGTGCCAGCATTCCACGCTGCATCTACAAAACATTGAGCCTCCACATCCAAGTTAGAAACCTGACGAGCCCAGAGAAAGTTATCTGATGGTGTAGATAGGTTCTGTTTCGCTTTCTCTTGTTGGGCGGTTTGCCAAATCCTTGCTTCCTTTAGTGCTAAGGATACCAGTTCTTGCTCTGATCCCTCCCGGTTCTCGAAAATCAACCTGTTACGCCCTATCCACAAGTACCAAAAGATCCAAGGATAGAGATCAGTTTCACCAAGGCCCAGTGGTGGCAGGTTAATTATGCGTCGCGAGGTTTGCAAAAGAGCTTCCGGGGAGGTGATGATCGCTGGGTCTGGTTTGAACATGACAGGCACCAGCTCCCAAACACGACGGGCAAATGGGCATTGTAGAAAAACGTGACGCTCTGTTTCTATCAATCCACATCTCTTACAACGCCCATCCACTTGAATCCCTCTGTGTAAAAGATTTGCACCAACTGGCAAAGCTTTACTTTTGATCTTCCATAGAAAATGTTAGAAACTTATTATGTTAATACTCTAAAATGCTACTTTCAGATGTCGCAATCACTAATAATGAAATTGTCCAGTGATGTTTAACATATCAAAACGTATTAGGCCTTGCACTTTTTTCTGTGAACTTTCTGTGTGGGCCTTGTAATTGACCTTGATAATAATAATAATATACAGATGGCAAAAAAAAAAAAACATATCAAAACGTATATATATTCATTTTCTAACGCGAATCGAATCTCGCTAACCCAACTATAGAAAACAGTAGTCTGAGTTTGATACCTTCAACGACATTTGCAATTCGAAATCATTATTATTTGTCGTGTAAACTTTAAAATTGGAGTCGTATCGTATCTTGTGCAATGCATATAGACAAAAGATCCCATTATTATTGATAAGACCAGATCAGATACTAAAAATCTAAAATAAGTGAATTCAAATATATATATGTATATGTATGTACTACATTTAAGTGCATATCAGAACGCCAACCAGTGTAAATTCACAATTCATATGATTGCGTCCGAGAAACGCTATAATGTCGTATTCCATATACTTTCATTTTCCCCTTGATTAAATAATGCTTCTGGCAATTCTTGTTAATGCTTCCACAGGTAATAATTACTCAAGCTTGTTTTATACCGTGTAAAACTAAATCTTGAAGTTTCATTTCATCAAATTCCATTACACAATTTTTTTATTCGACCACACAATATATTCATCATCACACAGCACGACGTAATTAATATGACAAACAAACAACAAAGGACCAAAACAGTACTTCATACGACGACTCAATGAGATAAAACAACGTTCTCTAAAACCCAACTTAATTAACCAAACTCTTTTAGAATATTATCACCAAGATTGTTGACAAGTTTAGGCCCATTTGGCGAGGATTGACATTCCACCGCAGCCAAGTAGACCGGCAAAGAAACACTTAATCTGAAGCTTGATGCTACCTTGGAGCTTTGGTCCCATGAACTCGGCTGCTAGAAGGTCGACGAGGGCCATGTAGATGAGCAGTCCTGCTGAGCAGGCGTTGAGCAGCCCGACAGTGATCAATGCAGTCGGGCTGTTATCTCTATAAATACTCGACAATGCAATCCCTTAAACGATTCCAAATGGTGTTGTAACCGCGAAAAAGAATGCCATCACGAACTTTTTCACGTTCGTATACTCCGCCTATTTAAAGTTACCATATTTGTAGAAAGCATTAATGATAATATATAGCCCACCAAAAAGATATATATATATATATATATATATATATATATCAATTTGGTCATCTATTACCTGGAGGATGCAGCCACCAAGACCCATGCCTTCATTGGTGAAAACAAAGAGCTGCAGTGAGACCTTTATTAATGGTGCATGTATCATTTGTTGCACCTAGAGATAGTCCAATGACCACAGAGTGAACTATAATTCCAAGCTCCAAAACCTATCGATATGTGTTTGTACATACATACGGAAATTAAATGCTTAATTTAATTGTTTATAACTTATATCATTTTTAAAAATGTACGTTTAAGTGGTGTACTAACCATAGCAATGACGAGGTACTGCAATAACTGTGAGCTACCATCATCTTTAGTAGTTAATGTAACTCCATGACCGTGGCTATGAGTCTATGACCATGAGTTATCATCGGATTCGCTCTCTCCTGATCACCGTTACTAGCAGCAGGCACTATTTCACTACCGGTCTTGCTGTAGAAGCTAGTTGCCATAGAGTCGATGGCTAGAGTGACTAGTCCCGACAACATAGCGAGAAATCCCGTGAATGGGAACTTGTGCCACGCGTCATCCTCTAGATATTCCGACGACAACATCTCGAAGGAGTCAGGTAAAACATGAATGAAACTTGTTCCCAAGATGATTCCAGGTGCGAAATCCTTAACGATCGTGAAAGTGTTTCCGTCTGGATGGAGGAAAGGAACGTATCGGCTGAAGAGAGGAGCTGAGACGCCTATCATGCTTGTCAAAAGGATGGCTACAATCGATATGATTTTTAGAGGTAACGCTTTTGCCTTGTTGACGCATGGGTTTGTTGACTCTGCTTCACATTCTTCTGGCGCCGTTGACATAGCTGGAGATACGGTGAAGCTGATAACTATAAGTGAAAAGAAAAGAGCTTGAGGACTGTTGTAGCAGGAGCCGCCATTATATTTGTTTTAGAAATTTCTATTTGTTTTTGTCTTCTTTAGATGTTTTGCACTCTTGAGTTCTGTTTTGCTTTCTTACGACTTAAGCTTATACAGGAAAAATTAGCAGGCTATTCCCACGCCCGAGTTTTGGTGACGATGAATATATTTTATCTTAGTGCGGAAAAAGAATGACACGAAGGCGAAAAAAACTATTGTTTATGTTTTGGATTTGGTGAAATTGCAATGTTCTTGCTCACGTACGTAATATGGAACTGTACGGATCTTGCCTTAACCCAAGTCGTTTAACGAGTACGGTCACAGGTATATGTCGAATCATTTGAGAGGGGTTGGTGGGAGGCAATAGGCCTGAACTCCGTGATCTTACGAACATAATACCCCCTCTGTTTTGTTTTATTAGTGTAAAAACACAAACATTAAAAATAAAAGACACAAACATTAACAAAATACTAATTTTATTAAATTTATTTTAATTACATATGAATATCTAATCTATTAATTTAGGGATTGACTTTTATCTACTACTAGAAGTTGTCATTTAAATTTGGGAAAATTGCCAAAACGGAACAAAAATTCAGCATGGTTGTCCCTATAGTATAAAACTATCATTTAGTTGTCCTTTTAGTATAATTTCTTTCATAATCCCAAAACTAACCCTTGATTAATCTAATTAAACACATTAAATTAATAGAATTTTAAAAAATAATAATTAAAACGTTTAAAAAGGGAAAATAAAAATAAAAACTTTTATTTTTTTTAATAAAAATAAATTTTGTAAAACTTAATAAAAATAAAAAAAAAAAAATTTACAATTTTTTTAAATAAAAAACGTTAAATCAACCTAATAAAAAACAGTTAACAAATTTTTATTTTTTATAAAAAGTTTAAAATCTTTGTAAACTTTTTAATTTTATCAAAATTTTTAATGAAAAAAAATTAAATCTATTTTTACAAAGTTTGTTTAAACTTTTTATTAAAAACTTTTTGTAAAGTTTTATTTTATTTTTATAAAATTTACAAATTTTATATAGTTTGTTTAAAGTTTTTATTAAACACATTAAACTAAAAGAATTTAAAAAAAAATAGTTAAAAACGTTTTAAAAAGGGAAAATAAAATAAAACTTTTAAAATTTTATTTAATAAAAATAAACTTTGTACAAATAAAAATAATTTACAATTTTTTTAATAAAAACGTTAAATAAACTTATTAAAAACATTTTACAAAGTTTTATTTTTATAAAAAGTTTAAACTTTTTAAATAAAATTGTAATTAAATAAAATTTTTAAAATTTATAAAATAAAAATAAAACTTTACAAAAAAATTAATAAAAACTTTAAACTAACTTTATAAAAAGATTAAAACGTTTGTAACCATTTTAATTTTATCAAAATTTTTAATAAAAATATAAATTTAAAAATGTTTTTAATAAAAAAAAATTTGTAAACTTTATAAAGTAAAAATAAAAATTTACAAAAAAATGCACCTAATTTCAAAACACCATATGTTGTATAGATATGTATCATAGTGAACAAGAGTTTGTGAAAAAAAATAAAAGAAAAACTATGGAAAAACCATAGATTAATGAATAAGACAAGGGAAAATCATTTTTAAAAAAAGTTTGACAAGCAAAATCGAAAATAACACGTTTTAGGAAGTTAGAATATTTTTAGAAGATTTTTAGAATATTTCCATAACTGAAATTTTCATTAATTTTCGCAAAAATCAGGTAATCTTATCCGTAGAAGGCGCATTCTAAAAGTTTAGAACATTGACAAAAATCCAGAACACGCATTCTACTTTTAGTAGACGGAAGAGTACATTTTAGAAAACACATTCCGCGAAATTTAGAATACTTAATAAAAGTAGAAGATGCTTCCGGACGAAAAGTAGATAGCTTTAGGATTAGTAGAATACGCATTCCACTTTTTTAGAAAATTAGTAAATAGTAGAATGTACGTTCTAAAAATAGTAGATGAACATGTTTATTTTAGAAAACGCTTTCTACAATACCATTTTCCGTAGAAGGCACATTCTACCTTTAGTAGAACGTATTTTCAAATTCTTATTTATCAACTTTTTGAAAACAAAAAAAATATCAGCATGTGTATATTGGTGTTTTATTAATTGTTTGTATTTTTAATATTTTTTTTGATTCACAAAAGTATTTATTTCATTAGTTTTCAGAAATACAAAGGGTAAAAAGGAGAAAAATTGGACAAAAAATGATTTATACCAAAGGGACAAGACCCTTATTTTTTTGTTCTCTATTAGCAATTTTCCCTTTAAATTTTGGCCTCTTTCATTATTGTTACTAGGATATCACGCTTTTTTTCTAATGCAACATACCAACTTAAATTAAACTATACATGCGCAGATCCAATTGACCTTAACTAATACCGGCTTTAATATGTTTAGTTATTTCTTAATATAATTAGATCATACATAACTGAACCAATCTTAAATCAATTGAAGCTTATCACATACGTATGATAAACTGATCTAAACTGATCTTCACATATATCATATAATATCATACAAATTGGCTCAAACACAAGAATTTATCTTCCAAAAAACTTTTATCACATACGTTCATCTAATATTGATCTTCACCTGCATCATATCACATCGTACACATTTTGTTAAGAACAAGAATTGATCTTCCAAAATAACATAATATTGGCATAAAACAAAATGTGAACAACATATGCTTAAATACGTTTTTTACGATGAAAATATTTCATTCTAAAAAACTGTGTATAGAAAGCAAAATCAAATATTTTAATTTTTGAAAATATAAGTTAAAAAGTATTGTAAAGCAAACTATTATACTAAAAATGAAACAAGATTAAATACAAACTAACAACATGTACAAAACAAATTTTAACACCATCCGATTATATATATTTAATAAAATATTATGTATATGTCAAATATATATAAATATTGCACAAAAATATTTCTAATATTATATACAGATATTATATATAACATATACTATAACTAAAATATTACAAATCATGTTCCGCCTTTTAGGGCGGGTCTTAATCTAGTTATAAAATAAAATCAAGTCAATCAATGAAAATACAGTATTACGTAACTGATTAAATGTTAAACTATATTAAATTTTATCTAGAATTGTAATAGCGACATTTTTAAATATACTTATTTAAACGTATGGAGTATCATATATTTTAAAGATAAGCTAATTTTAAATATAAATTTAATGTATAATAAACCAGAACCAATAGCAAACACTACAAGAAATAAGAGGTTTTCTTACAATTTTTTCGACCGATATATTTTCCATCATTTTTTTGATGGTTTACCACAGAATGCCAAAAAAAATAAAAATTGTTAAAAGTCCTTCAAACTTTCCAATCAAAATTTTTCCCGTCAAAATGGATAAAATTATTGGATTAATCCAATTCAATCCAAATCATAGTTTTTAAAAGATAGAAAAATGAATGTAAATGGATTAGTGGGTAAATGAATTCAGTGAATTTGGTTAAACGAGTTTGATTTAGAATGAACAAGGAGTTATCCATAGCCAAACCAATAAAAAATAAAACCAACATAAATTTCAACTATATAAATAAAGTAACTAAACCAAATTTCTAAACTAGTACTACTAAACCGAATTTTATTAATTTATCGGATACCTTAATAATTTTCAATAACAAAATATATTCCAAATTTCTCATATATATAGACATTATATTTTGGTTGTTTTAATAAACCAAATTTAATTATGTTTTTGTCAAAATTTCAAAATTTAGTTTTCTACTAAATAATAAATCACTTTTTTCTACAAAAATTGTAAACTTGATTTTTCTGTAAAAACCGCAAAGTCTTATTTTCTCCACCAAAATTACAAAACTATGTTTTTCCGGTAAAAACTGTAAAATCTAGTTTTTTGGCAAAACCATAAAATCATTTTTTCCAATAAAAATACGAAATCATTTTTTCCGCCAAATCAACTTTTAACTCCGGGTTTCCAGATGGTCTTTGAGGGCTGTAATTTGAATTATGGAATGTGTATGGAAACCAACATGCTAAGAACAGGTGCAACGGTGGTAACATAGTGGGATCTATAAAAAATAAATTATTATAAAAACATATGGGATCTATGTTTTTTAGGATTTTGCGCAGGTTTGAGTCGTTAAGTTCCTTCGGTAAGGATTCTATCTGGTGAAGTTGTTAACTATTCGCGGGGCCCATTGATATATAGCGGCCCGCAATTGGTTAATTTTTTTTTTTAGTCCGAAAAAAAATAATTAAAAAAATAGAAAACACTTTTTTTTTAAGGATTTTTACGGGAAACACCGTTGTGGTTGCCCTAAAGCAACGGAGTATGTGTCCAAATTTATGTTTATTCCAACGAACATTTTCATGGACGAGTGCTGTTGTGATAGATAGAGGGACGAAGCCAGCATTTGAACTACATCGAAGTTTGTATCACGGTCCAACTTAAGAGATTTCCATAAAAATTTAGCAAAATCCGAAACTGAGTCCTACTTGACTTCAACTTAACATTAATAATTTTTTGGCAAAAAAAAAACTTAACATTAATAATCCATACACTTTTACCAATCATACAAATATAAAGAAATTCCAATTTCGTTAATGTATTATTCTATTGGTTTTAAAGTTATAATAATGTAATATTTACTATCTTAATTGATTTTAAGTTTTCCCCAATTTTATTTTACATTATCACTGCACTATTCCATTATGCATACTTATTTCAATACATATTAAATTAAGATCCATGTCTATGCGAGCTTTTTTTAAGATCTGTGAGTATATATATTCACAGGTCTTTTATTGGTTATTATATATAATATATATTATAACTAATAAAAATAAATCAATAACGAAAAATAGAAAATAACGTCATGCATATAAATAAAATAAAAATAAAAACAATATTGCAAACTAACTAGGATAAATAAGCTTAACATTTATTTTTTCTTATATTTTTACTACTTTTTCAATTAACTATGTCATGTTTAATTTTATTATTTATATTTCTAAAACGTAGTAGATGTTTCTTATTAGATGCGTCTTTTTTTTGTAACACAGATTTCATTAAATTGAAAATGGCCTCAGGGCTCAGGCTCAAGTTAGCCCATCTATTTTATTTTTTTTGGGACGTAGCTAAAGTATTAGAAAATTATCTATATGAAACTCAAACACTTCTAAACAGAAAATTATTTGAAAATAAATCGATTTAGGGCAAGAAATTTGGAACGGTATATATATGATGGAACGTTCATCCCGAAATGGACACGCCATTGATAGTTTTGACAAGGGTTGAGGCAGATTGTACAAAAGCATGATTACACGTCGTTATATTAGGTGTTATTGATAGTTTTGGGTGTAAAATTAAGTAACATAATTTTATCTATGTGGAAGAAATATTTTTTTTTGGTGTTTTCTGGTTTTGTGGTACAATAAGCAACAAAAAGCCAAGTATTTTCTTTTTACTGAAGCTAAAAACGGATACTGATCACAATAACTCTCACTAGAAAAAAGTTATTGATTTCCACATTTTGCAGTTTCACGTTAAAGTGGTCATGAATTTACCGCTAAATATGTTTGCACTTTGCACACAAAAAAGTTTAAGCGAGTCTAAATACCGACATATTGTTTGCAAACTAATGAGAATTCTCAAACCCAATCAAGTCCATCGCATATCCTAGAAATCAGTGATCAATTGCAACTGAAATAGTATATCTGTTCACAGTAAATATTCAACCGAGAGCAGAAAATTCCTGAACTGATGTCGTAGACGACAATATAGGCTCATGTATATAACATTTTCTATGACATTTGCAAAAAAAAATTTCATTCTCGAAAAAAACATTTGCTATGACAATTAACGAGAAAGACAATAAAAGTACGAATATAATGTCTTTGGTTTTGTATTTTGTGAATGTACTTTAGTTTGGCAAAGAAGACAACATATGGTGGGGCTTACGTGTGAAGCTCCATAAGAATATATTTTGATTGGACAACATGCAAAACAAAATACATTTTATGATTTGATGGTGCACTCAACAAATATATTATCTGTATATTATTGTCCTTTTGAACCTTTCTGTATATTATTGTCTATCATTTTGTTTGACTATATTTTAATTCACATGGAAAAAAGCTTGATGCATCATTTATATAATTGCTTATAAAATATAACTAGATAACTAAACATAAAAACACAATTAGCCGGATACTAACGGTTTGACAGTTAGGTGGATGAGTCATGTACACCTCAGCAGGTGAGTCCTCATCTTTGTCTCTTCCGTAATTTCTGGATATTCTCAATGAACATTTTGTAAGAAATAAAATTAAAATTCAGTTTTTACTCAACATAAATTAATAAAAACTATAATTAACTTTTCAGTCCACAAGTAATTAATAGATCAACTGGTTAGAAATATATTGTTAATTAATTATGAGTTTAAACATGGTTATGTTTATATTAGGCGTCCTTGTTTTTTAATAATCGGCTCCATATCAAAACAAAATTATTGTTTTCTAACCTACATAAAATAAAAGCTAATATAGTAACATTTATAAATTAATATCTGACAGATCTATTGTACAGTAAATTAATACTTTTATTATTATATTAAGTTAGAATATTTCAAGATAGAACAAATTAATAATATATTAAAGTAATGAGAATTTTAAAATTCATATAAATTAAATTTCCTATTAATATTATAAATATATCTAGTATAAATACAATTAAAATATTTTAAAATATTTACTTCAGTGTTACCTGTTGTTCTATTTATAAAAACATTTTGTAGCTTTTTTTTCTAATTTTACCGCATCAAAAATTATTCTCGAAGTTAGGGTTATGTATTTATTTAAGTAAATATGTTTAGACTATTTTCTTGAGAAGTTCATAGTTTAAAACATTTTATGATCACAAAAATTAATGGTTGACTATGACACTATCATATTCGTAGAAAGAATATTGGTTACTTAAGATCATATATGATTTTGATGAACAATGTTACAAGAAAGTAGAAGAAATGTGTTAAAAAAAATTCTAACATTTCTATATATTGGCACTATCTTTTTCTTTTCTTTTTTAACTTTCTGAGAATATAATAATTTTTAGAACTCTTATAGTTTATAACAAAGACGATACTTTTTAAACTTTCAACCTTTAGAAACCTAATTACCTAAGAAAAATGATAACTTTATTGTCCGTTAGGTGTATCCTATAACCAAAATCACCCAATATATATACATCATATGTGATGAACCGGCCTTACGATCACAAATGCATCAAAGATCAATAACTTGATTTGTTTCTCGGAGATAACTCTTAGGGGCTTGTACTGAATCTGAAATTTTAGATGATTTTATTTTTAAAGAGTTTATAGATGATCACAGAAAAATCTGAGAATTTGGTGTAATTTTTGTTAAACTATTCTAGAATCTCATTTAAAACTTTAAGATTTGGATGTTAATTTTTATAACTAAGAAACCTCTCTCGAACATTCTAAAACAATTAAAGCAGTATAAAATCTTCAACTTAACTTTTGTGCAATAACAATAAATTTTAGAGTATTTTATGAAATAACAAGTTTAACAACACTAAATTTTAAAGTGTTTTTTAAAATCGATATTTGAATAACAGTGAATTTGTCATATTAATATAAATCAACTCAAATGTCTAGTTGAATATAGTTTATTGTGATATGTTAACATATTTTCTTAGTATTAATGAAGGGAAAACCTTTCAAAAAAGAATATATTAATTAATTATCATGATGAAGGTTTCTACAGCCTTTTTTCTTGTCATGGAAACAATTATATTAATCAAAATTTTCAAAAGAATTGAAAGTATACAACCGAAGCTACTTCGCAAGCTGAATGCAAAAAGTAACTACAATAAAATTAAAGATAGACCAAGGAGTGAAAAAAATATGAAGAGACGCTTCACTTGAGATCCGAGAACAATAAAAAAAGTAGGTTCTCAATACTTAGGTTCACGATCATTACACGTGAGACGAAAGTGCGGTCCATTAGAAGCTTATGATATCTAATGTAAAATGACGTATCTAGAATATAACATGGAAGAGTCAGTACATATAAATCTTAGTTTGTCAAATAAATTATTTGTATATACTAACTCTTTCATACGAAGTACACGAAAATAATTTTAAGAAAGGCTTTAAAACCCTAATTCGTCTCTATAAATACCAAAACCAACTCCACAGAATCACATAGAAACCTTTCATTTACATTTCTTTCTTCCTCACCATCATCTTGTAAGCTATAAGTGATGGCAACCAGAATCAGTGTCTTGTTTATCTTCCTATTTATAACAATATTTCTCAATATTTTCAACACAAACCAAGCAAGACAACATAAAAACCCTAGTTCTTCTTCTTCATCATCATCTTCCTTTCTTGTTCTTGCCTTGACCAAATCAAGTATTTCTCTTCCTACACCAAAGTCTCAAACCCAAGAAAGGATCAAGAAGACTTTAGAATCATCAATAGGTGCTGTAATGGAGCCGTTGAGAGAAGTGAGAGATGGTTATTTGATAACCTTAAACATAGGAACACCTCCACAAGCAGTCCAAGTGTACATGGACACAGGAAGTGATCTCACTTGGGTCCCATGTGGGAATCTAAGTTTTGACTGCATAGATTGTTACGATTTCAAGAACAACAATATAAAAGCATCCTCAACCTTTTCTCCTCTTCACTCATCCTCTTCTTTTCGAGCCTCTTGTGCTAGTTCTTATTGCGTTGAGATTCATAGTTCAGACAATGCTTTTGACCCTTGTGCAATAGCTGGCTGCTCTGTGGGTATGCTTCTCAAGTCCACTTGCTTAAGGCCTTGTCCCACCTTTGCGTATACGTATGGTGAAGGTGGTCTTGTCTCTGGGATACTAACCAGAGATATATTGAAGGCTCAAACCAGGGACGTCCCAAGATTTTCCTTTGGGTGCGTTGCATCCACTTACCACGAACCTATAGGCATTGCCGGATTTGGAAGAGGTTTGCTTTCTCTCCCATCGCAGTTAGGGTTTGTTCAAAAGGGATTTTCTCATTGTTTTTTGCCTTTCAAGTTTGTCAACAACCCTAATATCTCAAGCCCTTTGATCTTAGGAGACTCTCTTTTATCCGGCAATCTCACAAACTCTTTGCAGTTTACCCCCATGTTGAATACTCCAATGTACCCTAACAGCTACTACATTGGCTTAGAATCCATTACAATAGGTACAAATGTCACCGCTACACAAGTTCCCTTAACGTTGAAACAGTTTGATTCACAAGGAAATGGAGGAATGTTGATCGACTCGGGTACGACTTACACACATTTACCCGATCCCTTGTACTCACAAATTCTCACAAGTCTCCAGTCAACGATCACATATCCTAGAGCAACGGAAACAGAATCAAGAACAGGCTTTGATCTATGCTACAAAGTCCCATGTCCTAATAACAATCTCACTAGTCTCGAAAATGACGCAATGGTGATGTTTCCTTCGATCACGTTCCATTTCTTGAACAATGCAGCCTTAATTCTTCCGCAAGGCAACTCGTTTTACGCAATGAGCGCACCAAGCGAGGGTTCGGTTGTGAAATGCTTTTTGTTTCGTAACATGGAAGATGGAGACTACGGTCCGGCCGGGGTTTTTGGGAGCTTTCAGCAGCAGAATTTGAAGGTTGTTTATGATTTAGAGAAAGAAAGAATAGGTTTTCAAGCAATGGATTGTGTCATAGAAGCTGTTTCACATGGACTTTACCAAGGTTCGTGAACAAAAAAAAATCATCAATCTTGATGAGTTGTTTTTCGAGTTTTCTTCTCTCTTTGTTTGTTATGTTTATGTATGTTTGTATTTGTTGGGTTATTTTCTTTTGATTAAGTTATGTTTGTGATTTTATAATTAAGAGCCCTTTTTGGGATTAATGATTATGATTTTTTGAGCTGGAGACCTTGACCAAATATAGAGAATGAGTTGAGACTTTTTCTTGTTTTGGTAATTGAATGAGTTGCAACCTTTTTTGTGTGGAATGAGTTGGAACTTGTCGTCGTGGAATACGACGTGTATTATACATCGAAATATATAAGAGGACAAAGCTACATGATCTGTTAACGCATAAGTGTGTGTCTAAATATATATGCATATAAAAATAATGAGTATACGTACATATTATGTGTCGAACATATAAATTAATATTTGGCAGAAAAATCCTTTTTATTTTAGCGTTTTCAATTACACCAATTTAAAATTTTGTACTTACATCACCTTTTGTTTATTCCACTATGAATTGTGTCAATATAAAATAAAATAAAAATAAAATGGTAAGATCTTAATCTATCGTATCAAAATAGAAACATCATATGAAAATAGCATCACATTTACGATTTATGTTACCCAAACTTTAACTATTTATAGACATTTTTTTCATTAAAAGTAGTTTGGTCTTTACTTATATGTAAAAATATTTAATAGAATACACCATCATGCATGAGTTTGTAAGATAGGTTTCAAAGTGTATTGTTTCATTGATATCGTCTGTGCTTATATACAGAGTTCATACAAGATATTGATAAGTACAAATCTAAGATAAGCACAACAGCTGTAGATAATTATCTACCGTGTTTATCTGACTAGAGAATATACACTAACACGCCCCCTCAAGATGGACTTGTCGGAGACAGACCAATCTTGACAAAGAGATCATGAAACCTTGCACGCGGGAGAGGCTTCGTTAAGGCATCAGCAAGTTGATCAGCAGAGCTGACATGAGACACCCGGAGGAACTTCCGTTGGACCAGTTCTCGAACAAAATGATAGTCTAAGGCAAGATGCTTCATCCTTGAGTGAAACACAGGGTTAGCCGCTAAGTAAGTGGCACCAATGTTATCACAGTAAAGAGTTGGAGTGACCGTGATTGGAACGCGAAGTTCTTTGAGCAGATGCGCGAGCCATAAGACCTCTGCTGCTGCGGCTGTCAAGCTGCGATATTCAGCCTCTGTGCTGGAACGAGCAACACCCTGCATCTTCCGTGAGCTCCAAGAAATGGGTTGTTTGCCAAGATATACAATGTAGGCTCCTGTAGAGGTGTAGTCATCTTGATCTCCTGCCCAGTCTGCATCGGAATAAGCATGAAGAGTTAAAGGTGTGTTCCGCGAGAAGAAGAGTCCTTTAGTTGCTGTTCCTGCAAGGTAGCGAAGCACTCGTTTTGCAGCTTCAAGATGATGTGTAGATGGACAATGCATAAACTGGGAAAGTCTGTTAACCGCGAATGCGATATCCGGTCGAGTGAGACAAAGGTATTGAAGACTTCCAACAATAGCTCTAAAGGTGAGAGGATCATCGAGAGTGACACCCCCTGCTTGAGTGAGTCGCTGTGTCGAGCACATAGGAGTTGCAACTGGTTTCGCATTTGACATCTTTGTCTTTGCTAGAATATCTGTGATGTACTTGGTTTGTGTCAGGTGAAGACCCGAACTGGTCCTCTGTGCTTCCATGCCAAGGAAGTATGACAGATTTCCTAAATCCTTTAGAGAGAACCGAGAGGAGAGATATTTGATGAAGCTGATGATATCCTTTAGGCTGTTCCCTGTGACAACAATGTCATCGACATAAATTAAGATGTAGATCAGAAGGCAACCAGAGCTGAAGACAAACAGAGAGGCATCTCCCAAAGAGTTGACGAAGCCCACAGCCAAAAGAGCTTCTCGAAGTGCATTATACCATGCCCTAGGGGCTTGTTTGAGGCCATATATAGCCTTCCGTAGTCTGCAAACATGATCAGGCTTGTCTTTATCTATGAACCCAGGTGGTTGAGTCATGTACACTTCTTCATGGAGATCCCCTTGAAGGAAGGCATTATTGACATCTAGCTGTTTGAGAGGCCAATCTTGTGCAACTGCCAAGCCAAGTACCAACCGAATTGATGCATGCTTTATCACTGGACTAAACGTATCATGATAGTCAATCCCTGGTCTTTGGTGAAACCCTTTAGCCACCAGGCGCGACTTGAAACTCTTCACAGTCCCATCTGGATTATATTTGATCCTGTAGATCCAGCGACAACCAACAATGTTGGTAGCAAACGAGCGGGGAACTAGATCAAATGTTCTGTTCCTGATCATGGCGTTGTATTCATCGCTCATGGAAAGTCTCCAACGCTTGTCTTTTAAGGCTTGCGCAAGGTTCACTGGTTCGAGTTCTGCCAGAATTGCTGCAAGACCATACTTTCGATTCGGTTTGCTGATGTTATTCTTGGACCTCGTTGTCATGGTGTGTGTGTTCTTGTAAGGCACAAGTGCAAGTTGGCGCTCAGAAGTGCTGGAGGTGCCGATGGTTGTTGTTGTTGATGTCGGGGATGGTGTCGGTGATGTTGTGGCAGGTGGTGAGGTATCCACGACCGGAGGCAACTCTTCTGACGTAGGCGCCAAGGAATCTGCAAATGACTTACTGAAAACAGGAACACGAGTAGCTATAGGAAAAGACGATTCAGGAACAGAGGTATCAGTAAAAGCAGAGCAAGCTTTGGAAAGTTTTGAAAAAGGATAGATGTTTTCATGGAAACTGACATGTCGAGATAAATAAACTCGAGAGTTAGACACATCAAGACAAATAAAGGCACTTTGAGTGAGAGAGTAACCCAAGAATACACATGGAGCCGATCGCGGTGTGAATTTGTTGTTGCCATACGGACGTATCCAAGGGTAGCAGAGACACCCAAAGTTGCGAAGCTTGCTATAATTTGGTAGTGTTTGAAATAGAACTTGGAAAGGTGATGCGTTTGACAATACTGGAGTTGTGAGGCGGTTGATGAGATAAACGGCTGCCGCAAAGGAGTAACTCCAGTAAGTGTTTGAAATGCCGGCCTGCTGCAGCAGAGTAAGCCCTGTCTCGACAATATGTCGATGCTTTCGTTCAGCTACACCGTTATGTTCCGGAGTGTGAGGTGGAGTTGTGTGATGTGCTATGCCATGCGCTGCCAGATACGAGCGTAGTCCTATGAACTCGCCCCCATTGTCTGAGTACAGTGTGGTGATGCGTGTCTTGAAGCGATTTTCAACTAACATCTTGAAGGATGGGAAGATCTGAGCCACCTGTGATTTGGTTTTCATCGGAAACATCCATGTGTACCTTGTAAAGTGGTCAACAAACAGCACATAGTATTTAAAACCGTCAATGGAGTGTATGGGGGAGGTCCACACATCTGAAAAAAGAATATCAAGTGGACGAGACGATGTTAAAGTGGTGTTTGAGAATGGAAGTTTGTGTGTTTTGTTGCAGAAACAAGAATTGCAAGGCTCAGAGGACAAAGATGTGACAGGTAAATGAAAACTGGAAATCATATTATTAAGAGTTTGAGAATTCGGGTGGCCTAAACGAGAGTGCCAACCCGATTTGGAGGTTTTAAAACAAGAGAAAGCCAAAACATTATTGAAATGAGAAGTTCCAGTCGGCCATTCATAGATTCCTTTACTGGCCTTGCCGTTGAGAAGTGTTTCCCCCGTTCTTAGATCCCTCACCTGAAAATCAGAAGGACACATTTGAACCATGACATTGTTAGTTTTGCATAGCTTGTTAACTGAGATGAGATTTTTCTTCATCGATGGAACACAAAGCACATTATTCAATAGTAAAGGTCTAGATGATGAGGAAAGTTGTGCTAAACCAGTATGAGTGATCGGGAGTCCTGTGCCATTGCCTATCATTACGTCATCACCTCCTTGATAAGGAGCATGAAGAGATAGGTTGCTGAGGTCTGAAGCAATGTGGTGTGAGGCGCCACTGTCAAGTAACCACGGTGACATGGACATATCGGAGGTGCTTGCTGTGGTGTAGTGGGCTTGAGGATTCCACTGAGGCTGTGACATCGGTGAAGGAGCATGCCACTGTGGTGCTTGCATCTGTTGTGGACGATATTGCATAGGTGGCGGAGCAGAGGAGTACTGCGGACAACGCCTTGCACTGTGGCCTTGGACTCCACAGATTTGACATTTTCCTAAATAGCCACGACCCCTTCCTTGATATCCCCCACGAGTTGGTGTTGATCCGCGATATTGAGGTCGTTGGTTTTGTTGTGGCTGACGATTTTGAACCGTGTTTGCTGTTATTGGAGCAGAGGAATTTGAGCTTTCTTCTGTTGTTGTAATGGAGTTTTCCCTGATGAGAAGTTTCTCATGAAGCTCTTCCAGTGTTATAGGCACATTTCGACCATTGACCATATCAACAATTGCTTTATAGTCATCGGTTAGACCTTCAATGATGTAGTCAAGAAGATCTTCGTGTTCAAGAGCTGCTCCCAGCAGAGCCAGTTGATCGGCTTTGGCTATGATTCCATGCATGTAATCAGTGATGGATTGCGTTCCTTTGCAGCTTTTCTTGAGACTCTGTTTGAGTTGTTTGACATGCGCTCTGGATGGTTTGCCATAGGTGTTGTGAAGGGTCTCCCAGATTTCTCGAGTTGTTGATGCTCTAGCAACCACAGGTTGAATGTTGAGTGTAAGGGTTCCAAGGATGGAGCTGTAGAGTAGACGATCTTGTCGTTTCCAGATTGCTAGTGCTGGATTTGGTGTTACAGTTCCATTGTCATCTGTGACTGTCTCCGGAGGGGTTTGATCCGTTTCGGATACGAAGACATGGAGTTCGTGTGCTTCAAGTAAGGCTTTGACTTGAAGTCTCCATGTAATGAAATTGGTTGAGGTGAGTTTTGTGATCCCACTCATGTTGAGAGAGATGATCGACGACTTCAAATCCAAAGGATTGAAGACAAGAGCTAATTGAGCTGTGGCAGTGTTTGAATTTGCCATGGATGTCGATTGTTTGAAAATAAAACGTGAGATAGAGAGAAAGAAGAAAAAAAATCAGAGGATGATCGTATGCTCTGATACCATGTAAGATAGGTTTCAAAGTGTATTGTTTCATTGATATCGTCTGTGCTTATATACAGAGTTCATACAAGATATTGATAAGTACAAATCTAAGATAAGCACAACAGCTGTAGATAATTATCTACCGTGTTTATCTGACTAGAGAATATACACTAACAGAGTTTACTTTACTGTTATATAAATTATTAAAATTTTGGAAATATTCTATTTTTACAGTAATATATACTTATAAAATCTTTTAATTCTTATTGTTTCTAACTAATTAAATTTGTAATTAATTAAAAATATACATAAATATTTACTCAATATTTTAGTTTGAAAATGAAAAATACAAATTACTCTTATTAAACAAAAATGCTTGCCTTCGACAGTAAATAATTAGGTCCATTGATAAAACCCACATCCAAGAATTAAAATAACGTGCATATGCATAGAATAATAGAAAATGAAAATTTCGACTATAAAATTTATAATCTCTCCCATTAGGTATCAGAACATGTAATTTTGTTTTCAAAGCATGTAAATAGTCTTCTCCTCTCATCGAGTCATCGTCCAATACAAATCCATGTTTTTTTGTTTGGTTCAACAAGGAATTTATGAACTTAGTAGGACCAATATATTAGAAAAAAATAAAATAATTGGTAGCTATATGAACAGTATACCACCACATGAATATATATATATATACGAATCATATGAAAACATTCATGAACTAATATGTATTATGTTGCTAATATCATCAATATAATTTTGATAATCATAAAATTGTATTTGACTTTATAACCCGATAATTTTCATGTTGCTTAACATATTTTAACACATTATTTTATACTCTTTTGTTATATAAATTGCATTTTAAATGATTGATTTATGTGTGCTCATTTTCCTTTTTTGATCATTTTATATGTATTATATTTGGTTTATCAAGTAGTGCCAAATTGTAAAATTCTACATACTTTTTTGATATTAATATTATATTTATAGTGTTAACAATGTAATACATAATAATTCATAAATGTTTTATGTAATTCATATAGTCACAATACATTATTTTTTTAGATGTTTGATCATGCGGTGATGTATGTCATCTAGCTAACAATCATTTTTTTCTAAAATAAAAAATACAGTTTAGTAAATTAGGAGTTTATCATTAAAATTCTATTTGTTATGGGTGCTTTATAGAACTATAGATAAATACAGGGGACTCTCGTAAATTTTCATAATCTTGGGGGTTCCCTCACAAGTATCGTGCCGTATAATATTTGTTACTTTTGACTTTTCTCCTCTCCTTTGTTTTTACTTTCTTCCTCGTCGTCGAGACAGAGAGAGAGCAAAAGATAGATTTGGTTGTGTGTTTTTGACGAAAGAAGCTTCTTCGCTCTTCTCCTCTCGTCCTTTTAGAACTTTTCGTCGTCTTTCGATCGTCAACGCGTTTCATCTCATCTGCGATTTCTCGAAGCTTCAGATCAACGATCATGGCCACCTCTGGAAACAAGAACATCAACGCCAAATTGGTCTGCTTTTTTTTTTAACGTTGATTTTCTAAATTAGCTTATAGATTCTCTCTGGGCTCTTTCTTAATTCGTGAAATTTTGAATCGGATCGTTGATTTTCTGATGTAAAATTCTGTTTTCCAATTTGGGGGGAATTTCAATCGGATTAGATTCTCATAGCTTCTAAAGTTGCATGCTTTAACGTTATGAAACTAGGGTTTGGAGTAAAGGTTGTGTCTTTGGTGAATTGCGTGTAGCTACTTCGTTTGTATCATCCCCATGTGTGTGTGTTTTTGTCTTGTTACTATGATCTATATGATGATTTACTTATGAGATGATTATAGTATCGAAGTAGGCTCTTTTTGTTAGTGATATGTGACTTTTGTTTGAGTAATTTAGGTATGGTTAGGTTAGGGTGTTTCATTTAATGAGTTCTAGTGTTTCACTTTATTCATTAGGCTTGATAGTATCTTTCAATGTTTGATTTTTTTTTTTAAGTTTCTGCATTAGTGTTATGATTCAGTTGTATTAATTAAGACCTATATAAGGGTCTCTAAAACTAGGCTAGGACTAGGAGACTGTTTCTATTTCATTTCTATATTTTGGTTTTGGTGCTTAACTTTGTTTAAGTCCTTCAGGTATTGCTTGGAGATGTTGGTGCTGGAAAGTCAAGTCTTGTGCTTCGTTTTGTTAAAGATCAGTTTGTTGAGTTCCAGGTTAGTGGAGATTCTCACAGTAGTTTGTTTTCTAGAGATCTTTTTGATCTTGTTTCCGTGGCGAATCTTTGAGGTTTTTGATACTTGGTTGTGGTGACAGGAATCAACCATAGGTGCAGCTTTTTTCTCTCAGACATTGGCTGTGAATGACGCGACTGTCAAGTTTGAGATATGGGATACAGCTGGTCAGGAACGTTACCATAGCTTGGCTCCAATGTACTACAGGGGTGCTGCTGCTGCCATTATTGTCTTTGACATTACTAATCAAGTACGAATTTTCTCAACCCCCATGATCTAGTTGCTAACTTCCTGATCAGTAGTGGGCTTAAGTTATTTTTTTCTGTTGACACAGGCCTCTTTTGAGAGGGCGAAGAAATGGGTTCAGGAACTGCAGGCACAAGGTAAGGAATCAGTGACTATGTTACTAGCTTATGATATCTAGTTTCTATATAGTTTGGTGAGGTTTATTTGTTATAGTAGGGGATTATGACTCTATATTGTTGTTATCTTGTCAAATAGGTAACCCTAATATGGTGATGGCTCTTGCTGGAAACAAAGCTGATTTATTAGATGCAAGGAAAGTGTCTCCAGAGGTAAAAAAAAAGAAGAAGCAGATCTTCCTTTAGTGTCAAGCTTTTGCATCTCTGAGTTGTGTTGTTAAGTAGCTCTTGGTAATCATACTGTTTTGTCATATGCAGGAGGCAGAGACATATGCTCAAGAGAACAGCCTTTTCTTCATGGAAACCTCAGCGAAGACTGCAACTAATGTCAAAGACATCTTCTACGAAATCGGTGAGCAATTCTTTACATTAAAAAAAAAAACAATTTCAAACAAAATGTTTATGCTTTACGACGACTAAATTCCTTTCGCTCTTTCTTGCTAAAACCGCTACAGCAAAAAGGCTACCACGTGTACAGCCAGCAGAGAACCCAACAGGGATGGTTCTCCCAAACGGGCCAGGAGCTCCAGCAGCAAGCGCATCATGTTGTGCTTAGTCGCAGTAGATCTCTCTTCTTCTTATCCGGACATTGTCGCTTTGAATTGCATTGACAACAAAAGTGTATAAATCCAATGATATTTCCAACTATGGTGAATCTTAAAAGATATTTGTATTTGAACGAGGGTTTGGATCTCATTTGTAATTAGATTCCATAACTCTCTGTGCATGTGTTTTTACTTCTATATATTTTGTGCACCAATATCCAGTTTCCTTGTGTCATTGTCCGAAGTCGTGATGTTTTGTTGAACGACAATAAAGTAACAATACATGTTAGTTAATATCAGACCAACGTTGATTATTAATAACAGGGAAATCTCAAAACATGTTGCAAATTAAACCATATATAGACGAAGAATCTTCCCTTCCAGCAGATTCATGGTTTGCCATATCTAATTGGAAAGCCGTTATATGTCGGTCTCGTCTCGGTGGAATCTGAGCCATGACTAAGTCGAAGTTCCGAGCAAGAGAGGTCTTTGTTAGAAGGCTTGATGGGTTTAGAGTTTTTAGTCATAGATGTAGAATCTCCCCCCCTTCTCGCAGATTCCTGGTTTCCATATCTAACTGGAAAACCGTTAAAGCCTACGTACTCATTAGGTGGACTCACTAGGTTTCCCTTTGAGTGTGAGTCCTTCAAGGCTTTCTTAGAACTCTTTGTTGTCTTTGAAGAAACTTCTCCTCTTTCGACAGGCTTGCTTCTAGAAGAATTTGGGGTTCGCGCCGAGGAAATGTCTTGTAGCATTTCCAATACGTTCTTGACGATACTGTCGATGAACTCCCTCTCTGTGCTGCTGCTAAAACTAATTAAAAAGGGCAAAACGGGACACTTCCGTTATATAAAGTTCACCAATAATCAAACTAGCATATCTATGAAGTGAATATATCATTTTTGAACTAACCAAAAAAAAGATGAAATCCACTAGAAGTAAATAAAGTGTGACATAGAAATTCACACAGTTTGAACATGGACCAATTTAATCTCTATGAACTTGGGGAAGCTCCAACTTCCAATAGTATTGATAAAATTTAATTGGAAGATTAACTCTACGCCCTAAAATATCGCATTTGGGTGGAGTTTAGAGAAATGATTTTTCATCACATCTCCAAACGCAGATTTCAAAGAATATATTGCAAGGGAAACTTAAATGTCATCAGATCAAGAAAAAGAATATTAGTACCCGTTATTATCTATGAACGGACACCCAAGCTTACAAGAGATACATGCTAACGCCTCTTTCCATTTACCGATCTTGTTTTGCTCATGCGGAGACTGATGACGCTCAAGATTGGAGCCAAATTCTTCAGTAAGATATTTCACATTGTCTGTAGTCACATTGTAGAAGATGGGAAGCACCTTGTGATAGAGAAATTAAGTAATATTGCCAAAGTTAGTATACCATCTACACTAATAAAACTGGTCTGGTTCTTTACTCAATATATGTTCTTATATATAGAGAAAGAAAATATACTTATATATAAAATGGACATAGGTCACACCTTGAGCTTGCCTAGATCTGCACGTTCTTTAATCTTCACAAGCTCATC
This sequence comes from Raphanus sativus, assembly GCF_000801105.2. NCBI lineage: Eukaryota > Viridiplantae > Streptophyta > Magnoliopsida > Brassicales > Brassicaceae > Raphanus > Raphanus sativus. Next base: position 34,023,531 of record NC_079519.1, on the reverse strand, counting down.
TAAGCACCATCTTGATTCCGTGTACCTTTTCGAGAAAACGGCTAGTGCTATCTTTGACTCCTCGATTCTATTAAAAAGATTGCTTAAATCTTCACCTTTTTTCTCCTGCTTGTCTGTGAAGAAGTTGATCTCATTTCTTTGAAGGGCCTCCACGAGATGGCTGATGAAGTTTTTTCGCAGCTCATCCCCACGGAAATTGATGAAAACCTGATGTTGTGGTGGAAGAGGGACTTTGCGGTCCATTGGAGAGTTAGGCTAGATATTTTTTTACAAGAAGAGTACTGAACTAAAGAAGAAGATTAGGGTTTATTGTGGAGTGCCAGGCTTTTAGAATTCAAAAATGTATACGCGTAGCCGTCAACTTTGAAAGGGGAGATAGTCATCAAAACTCATTTTAGTCTTTCTTTATTATATATATATATATTAAGAAAAGTCTACTAAAAGACTTGAGAGAAGCACAATGCACAAATTAGTTTTTTTTATATACAGTTACTAATTTTATTTATCTTAGAAGGAGATATCTACATGGAAATAAAGTAATTGATGCCTAACAGCCTAAATAACATCAGACATTCCGGTTACTAAACCGGAGCAGCAAATGTAACATTTGCCGAGAGAGTGAGTCTTGGAACCTCAATGAAAAGGTATCTTCGAAGGTGGAGACATCTCGCGCGTATCAAGTGTTTCGAGTGACTCGATCAAGCTTTTTCTAAGTTTAAAAACTGTGGAGATCCGTGTGTGAGAGAAAAATGCATTTTTAAGAAGAGAAAAAGTAGTGATAATTAAACAGGCAAGTTTAAAACTGTACCTTAATAATAAAAAGAAAACTTAAATAAGTTACGTAATTACTGTTACAAGCATCTTTAGATAAAAATCACGGTAATACCGTTAACATACTGACGTGAATAGAACTGATAAGTAATGAACCTTGTGATTTTAATGATGTTTGACATTAAAGTGCATTGATTGATTATAGAACCAATAACATATTGCTGAGAAATTTTGAAGATCTAGTAAATAATTTATGGAGAAACTACGTACCGACAAGAACACATATTTTTTTAACAGAATAAAAAAGTACAAAGAAAAGGACGTTACTTTTGTTAATGTGGCTCACATGGATAGACATCAATCTTGCCTCGTTGGTTCATCGCATTGGATTTTTGTATTCGTAGGCGCATGTTAATGATGGCATACTAAACAAATAATTGCTCCTCCTCTAATTAAAAAATCTTAACAGTCTACACTATTTGTTTAACAAACAAAAAAAAGAATAAACGAGTAGCAAAATATAAAAGTGAACATTCTATTTTACTATAAAGTGTAGTGGGGGAGACTAGAGGCAATCGTTACTATCTACTATCTACTTGCCTTTGATATCATTGCTTCGTTTGTCACTACTGCTTTATCCGTGATTTGAGTTGAGAAATATCATTTTGTAGGCTCAGTGGCGCGTTCAAGACTTTCCAGTATGGTCGTGTTCATTTCTTCAAAGGAGGTGGCATTTTGCTGGAGTAGTGTGATCTATCACGTTCAAAGTTGCCAAGAGGCACCTGAGAATACTCGGATTCCCAAAGCTACAGACACCTATCTCATTAAAACTCCATCTCAAACATAATATCTAAATCCATCTCATCAAACATATCGTCATTGTCTGATGAGGATCTGCAGAATATTCAAGCCCTGCTCTGGTTCAGAGACGAAACACCAGCGACGTATGAGTTTTGGAATTTAATGGACATTAGTTTAATTAGAAGCTTGTTGATGTCTGAAACTAACCAAACAGTACATCACGAAGAATCCATATGTTGCAGCATGAAGCGAGCGACAGATAAATATCTGAGACACCTTTCTTGGATTGTTTCTTCAAGACATTAATCTTATGCCTGAGTTTAGAGATTGTCAAGTCTGCACTGCTAAACCAATCCACAACACCTTTTTCTGATGGGAAAACTCACCTCTTGCAGCTTAAACTAGCATAACAAGGAGATGGTAAACGAAAATGAGGAAATGAACAATGCTATACAGATGAAACTTTCAGGAATAAGCAACAAAAACAGACAACACCTTACCTGCTTCGCATGACTACACAAGGCATGCCTAATCATCTTTGCTGCAGAAACTCCAGATTGACTACCAGCAACAAGTACACAGTTTTCTACAGCCAATCCAGCGTATTCCGCAGCAGAGCAACAACAATATTTTCCAATCTGGAGAAAGTAAAGAAGAAAACTATAAAAGATATCTTATATCTTATTGCTCTTGTTCAGTTCAGGTATAAACATTGCTGTTAGTCCTATGGCGTTCGAGAATATGTATAATCTTCGGCTGTTGAAGATATACAGTTCAAGCTCTGAACCTGGTCAACAATTGCATCTACCCAAAGGACTAGAATCTCTGCCTTGTGAGCTCAAGCTACTTCACTGGGAACATTATCCACTGCAATGGTTGCCTCTTGATTTTGATCCAAGCCACCTTGTTGAAATCAATATGCCTTATAGTCAGCTTCAAAATCTCTGGAGTGGAACCAAGGTAAGGGTAAAAGTCAATATGTCTTATTAGCCAAATTCAAACAACCTCACATGATTTTTTTCTTCTTCTCTTACGTTTATTGGTTTATTATGTTTTGCAGAGTCTAGCGAAGTTAAAGAGAATAAATCTTAGTCATTCTGAGCAACTAGTTGAAGTTGATGAACTCTCAAAAGCTACTAGTCTTAAGGAAATAGTTCTACAAGGTTGCACAAGTTTGGAGCGCACCCCACGCGTTGATCAGCTAAAGAAGCTCCAACTCCTGAATATCTCTTCTTGTACAAGAATCAAACGCGAAGAGATTATAGAGCAGATAAAAGGACTGGATCTAGAAGGCGTTCTGAGGGAAACAGAATCTGGATCAATGGTTTTCTCCACGTTGGTAAAGCTGGAACCTAAGGAAAACACAGAGAGCTTCTTAGATTAAAACCTGTTATGTTGTCTTTCAAAATAAATTTTAGACTCGTTCTTCTCGCTTATCTCACTGCTTGAGGGCTGCCAGGTTACACTCAAGCTAAACCTTGATTGAAAACAGTAAGGTTTGAATTATCCTCGTGCAAGAAAGATAGCCTTTACAGATTTCTCAGTATAGAGAGAGAGAGAGAATCGTGAGTAAGATTCTTTAATTTAACTAGAACAAGAAATAGCAAAAAAATGTTGCTGCTTGGAAGGCAAATGCTTAACTTGGAACAGATTCATCACCTTGAATTTTCCCTTCTCATTTGTACTATCTCCCACAGTAAATTCAAAGGAAGCTTCAGTAGAATTGCATTTATCGGAGTTCTCATCTTCAGGACATTTCATGGTATATGGACAACTGGTGTAGCCAATAAAGACATCGTAATTATTTGTTCCTTGCTCCAGTTGGACCAAACCAAAACTCAATTTAAAGTTTGGTATTCTAACCTCAGGAGGTTCTTGAGATGCTTTTAAGTTACCTGCAGACAAATAGAAAAAAACAATTCTTAAAAGAGATTTACATGTTTGTTCAATCATCAATGCTTGTTCATATATTACTTACACGCATTTGCTTACTGCTTCTACTCGACTCTGCGTAGGTCACTCCAGACTTGTCGTCGTCCTCAGTTTCAAAGCGTTTCCTACTATCATTCAAAGATGGAGAAACCACCAAGAGCTGTACACCACATTCTTTTATCTTTATCGTTTTCTTCTTTTTGTCTCGGCAAAAAAAGTCAAACTGCAAATGATCACTGAATCCATCCGAAGAGAACTCAAAACCGAATATGATGAGATGATTCTTCTTAGAGTATATGTTTGTTGACAAACTGAAATATTTAGTACCCGCTGCACCTCTGGAAAACCAATTCACCCCAAAGTCAAACCAGCATACTCTTGATTCAACCATGATGCAAGCTTTAAAACTCGAGACTTTTCTGAAAAGAGTGGTCCTAGGTAAAGGGACGGTTATAAGATTTCCATCAACTCGATGAGGGAAATATAAAGGAAGTTCTTCACCAGGTAAGATAGCATAGGCACAGTCTGAACGTAGAATGAATGCTCTCGCTTTGTTATTCAGTTTGAAGCAGTTAATAAATTGAAGACCCATCTGTCTCTGTTGGAAGGGGCCATATAGAGTCTCAAGTGATTCGCAGTGATTCGCCGTTAGATTGCAGAGTGATGCAGGGAGATTTGGGAGAGACGCAAGATTTCGGCAATTACTGATGTCAAGATCTTTAGGTTGAATAGAAGTCCACGTGTCTGGAAGTCTCTGGAAACTGTTACCAGACATGTTTACACTCATGAGAGAAGTGCAAATCTCCTCGGGGTGGTTCTGCCAGCTTTCTTCAGTTAATGCTATGCATTGTGAAAAGTCTACCTCCACAAGAAGTTTCAGTTTAGATATATTTGGGGATATCTTCTTTAACTTGTTGCAACCATTCATAGATAGGTAAGAGAGCCCAGAGATATGTTCGATCCAACCAGGAACTTCCTCTATCGCAGTTCCATCAAGATAGAGATCTGAAATGCTTATTGATATCTGTGGGAAACTTCTCAAGCATGAGCATCCATTGAGATTAAGGTAATAGAGAGATTCCAAGTTGATGTCAGTTGGAAGAGCCTCGAGATGTATACAACGTTCCATGTCTAAGTCCTTCAATTTATGGAGATTCCGAATAGAGGAAGGAAGCTCAATCAAACTCGAGCAACCGCCAAGATCCAATGTCTCAAGGCTTGTGGCGCGAGTAAGATCTGGGATTTCTTTCAGGTCTAAGGAGCCCCGTAGATTCATACACTTGAGACTATCAAGAGGCTGTACAGAAAAAGAATGGTAAAAAAACATATATCAGAATCTTGTCAGCAGTAACATTAAATTGATGACATCAACAATGGAAACAAGAAGAAACAGAATAGCTATAGATAAACAAAAATTCTAATTTTGCTGGTAAAGAAAACTCAGTGTGTACCTGAATTCCACTCCATAGCACTACAAGCTTGCTGTCTATCATTGTGAGTTCAACGAGATATATTGGAAAGAAGTAAGAAGGCATGCATCTCATCGGGAAGCCCTCCCAGTGCAGTAATATGAGTTGATGACATAGATAATCAAGGCCATGAGGTATGTGCACTTTAGCTTGTTTATCCCCCGAGTTTGTGTAGAATTTCAAGAACTTGAGATTAGTCATTTTATCGAACCCTTTCTCACTTATTAAAAGCTCCTCCTCGATTTCTGACATGTCTAACGATATCCCTATAACTCTTCTATTCCCCTGAGAAAAAAGGGATCCCGATAGAAACAGTTTATTGTAATTTAAGACTTAGCATTAAATCTGACTATGTTTGTTTAAAACTTACAGTGTCTTTCGCAAGGACTTCACAAATATCCAGACAATCCACCAAAAAACGACGTTCTCCAGGCTCATGAACGCACTCTTTACGGACGATTTCTCTGCCCAACAGTTGGAGCAGATGGTGCACCGTAACATTTCCATGTTCTGATATATGTATGAGAGATTTCTCAGCTAATATTTTAAGCCCACGCTTAATATCCATGAAGCGGCTTGTAAGCAACCGTGTGAGATAGTCAACCGTACCATGATTAAATAAACATGAGATGTGCAAAAATAAATCTTTCCCTCCCTCATGTAACTCATCATACCCAAATTTTAATATGCTCTCAGTTCCTCCATCCAATCTAATGTTGAGCTGAGGCCACACTGCCAACAAAAACTCTTTGTGTATCCCTCGCAAATAAGAACCAAAGACTCTGAGACCCACCGGAAGATAACCTGCAAGCTCTGCAACTTCAGTTGCGAGTTGCATGAAACCATCAGATGGTGAGTTTTGTATGAAAGCAGATTGGCATAGCATCTGAAGAGCTTCCTTTTTAGATGGTAATTCCACCTTGTAAATACAATTGATCCCATGAGACTTTAGAAGATTTAAATCTTCTGTAATCACAATAATTCTGCTCCTTGGACCAAACCAGTTACTATTTGTTGCCACGGAATGTAATAGCAATGGATCATCCACACCATCCAGAATGAGAAGGACTTTCTGGTCCCTTAGCCTTTCTTGCATCACACCTAAATGACTTTCCCTTGCATCCTCTTGGTTCATAATCTCAGATAAAACTAGTTGTTGATAATGCAACGTCACGCTATACTCATCTGTGTGGCCTCTCTTACTATAACCGGTTAATATATCTACGAAAGCGCAACACTGGAAGTTTGAAGAGATCTGATTGTACAAATATCTTGCAATGGTAGTCTTACCAATCCCCGGGGGACCCCAAATTCCGACCATTTTCACTTCCTTGGATTCCAAGCTCAGCAGCGGAATCATTTTTGCAATATGAGCTGTGATTCCAACCAAATTACGGAAACAAGCCGATGGTACACAGTTCACTACCTCAGAGTCCAACCACAGCAGCGAATTCTTTTCTGCATTAAGAGCGTCGACTCCATCCAAACTATGGAATATTTCAGTGTATTTAAACCATCAATAGTTACTTGCTAGGAATGATTATTATTTAACTTAAAATCCAGAATGAATTTCATTGGCTAATATCATCCAAAAATGCATATCAATCCTAGGAATTCTCCAGTTTAATATCTTACTATTAGATCCAATATTTAGCAATTCTAGAAAATATGTTTTATTTGAGATCAAATCATATTTTGGTTTAAAAAGAAAATGCCATTCGGTATCAAATTATAATTTATTTTATTTGGCTTAGTATTTGACCAAACATTATAATAAATTAAAAAAAATAATCAACTGATTTCAATATGTTTAATAGCCTTTTTAAATCCAAGAGAATGCAACTAATAATGACTGAAGAAAACGTACCATCTCAAGTTATGGTATCCGGGAATGTTTGCTATGTAGACTAAAGCTCGTTGCCATTGCTGTTTCTCATCCTCTGTTTTGCCCTTACAAATCTGTTTGAAATGCCTTCCAAATTCACCGGTCTGTCTCCGAACTTCCGAAGGACCAACACCAAAGAAGAATGGTATCGCTATCTGACCCAACTCTTCCCTACACTTTGCAATCTCCACCAACTCATTCAGGAGCCAGCTTGAAGAGGCGTACCGTTTGGAGAACACAACAATCGAGATCCTCGAATCTCTTATCACTTGTACAAGAAGAGGGCTACACAGCTGGCCACTGTCCATCTCATTGTTTTCACATGTGATGATTGATTTAAGTTTGATTGCCACAAGCAATTGGCTGATGAATGTTTTACTGACATCTTGCCTGCTGAAGCTCGGGTACACGTCACGTTTCCCATCGTGAGACCAAGAAGAACCAATAGAGTTCCTGTTAGAGACTCTTGCTAATTCTTTCGGGCTATCAGGTAGCATGGATTGATTGTGGAGGATTTCTTTACACATTCGTCGTATCAAACAATGCATCACTATTTCCCCATTTCCAGATACACGAATGAGAGACCTACTGGCTAATTCCATGAGCCCAGAGCTAATGTCCACGTCAATGGTAGCAATCAGTGGTGCCACCAAATCACTGTCCTCGTCATCGAATAAACACGCTACGTAAAGAAGCAAAGCTTTATTCATCTCCTTTAAACCATCATAGCTGACTCTCAATACATCTTCAACTTCATTACCAGAAACCTTCATCGAATCCAAGGACAAAACTGGTAAGCTCATCTTAACATCTGTATTGCTCGTTATTGCATAGACTCCACATCTTATCACTGTGCAACTATCATCTAGACGCTTTGTATGTTGGTTGACAGGAAAGAACTCAAATACAACCAAGTCAGCCCAGATGTCGGGGTCATTTCCTTTGTCGGTACTTACACGCAATTTGACATCACAGAAGGCAAACATATGATCCTTTCGCACTTTTGGAGCAGCTTTCCCTTCAGCCCAACAATGCAAATTTCTTTCTATCCTATGAGAATGTCCTTCCTTGTTTTTCCATCTGCAAACACAATTAATGCCAAAACCATTAGCATCACTGTAATCCTCCGAAAATGCAACTTCCACCAGCATAGCAAAACCCGAAACTGTGTTTTTCCAAGAAGGATTTAGTCGTGTCATTACAGAAGATCCTGGTTGCAGATCAAGTGTGGAATTTTGATTCACATGTGAGGGCGCACAGAAGCTGAAAGCCGGAGCTTCGTTGAGTTCCTGTTTCAATAATGCAAAATAAGTCAAATATGATATGAGTTAAACATACACATTAGGCATTGATAAAGAAAAAAAGGATAGAGAGAGGGAATATTACCAGTGGAAGCTCTCTTGGTATGTGTTTAACATTACCCAACACTTTGACTAAAAAATCGCTGACCACTTGTGGAGAAAGATTAAAACAGTTAGTGAATGTGTAATGCACAGGAAGTTTCTCGGAGTCCAAAGGAATTTTTTTCAGAGAGACGCAACCATGTGCATTCAAGAGTTCGAGACTTTGAGGAAGTTGTGGCACTTTTCTTACCGCAGTGCCAGTAAGATATAACTCCTTCAGGTTCCGTGGGAAACCCTGAATAGTCTCGAGCTTTGAGCAACCAGAGAGATCAAGAACTGTGAGAAGTTCGAAATTAACCATGTTTGGGAGACTTTGCAAATAAAAACAATCTTTCAGCTCCAAGCAAATAAGCTTGCAAGGATCTTGACAAGACGAGCCAGATTTCTTCAGATTTTCTAAATGCTCAAGTTTCAAGGCATCTGAAAGACCATCAATTTCTGCTAGAAGACTCGTAAGCTCTCCCCCATTTGGCTTAACAATGGAAACTGGTAATTCTATTATGCCAGTTCCCTGGAGATTCAATGTCTCAATATTTGGTGGAACCGACTGTAAACTTCTGATCTCTGCGCATCCTGAGAGATTCACAACTCGTAGATGAATCAAGTGACCTGTGGCTGGGAAACTCTGCAGTCTTGTACAACCTTGGAGATCAATTACTTCAATATTTTTAGCTTTTAAGAGATCGTCAATATCAATTAGTTGCTGAGAATTGCAAAGCCTGACCGTCCTCAACATCTCGAGGTTCTGAGAAAAAGAAATGCCAAAAGAATAATAAAAAATCTGCAGAAGTATTTAATAAGGGCGAAAAGGTGCATATCAGAGTTTGCTTACATTGGTTTCACCCCAAAGTTTCTGAAGTCGACTGTACTGCATATTGATTTCAACAAGGTGTCTAGGATCAAAATTTTGAGGGAAGGATTCCAGGGGATAGTTCTCCCAATGGAGGAGTCTTAGCTCATTAGGAAGAGAATGGAGAAAGCCTTTGGCAATTTTGATTGCAGGACGGATTTCAGGATTGGAACAGTATATCTTCAGCAACCGAAGGTTCAACATATTCACAAAGGCAGCAGGCTTGATATCTAAATGTAAGTTCGAAATGTCCAAAAACATGCCTTCGATCTCTTCAGTTCCCTGAAAGAATATTGAAAATGGAAATATCAGAGAACGTTGGCCCATAAAGTAGCTTAACTATCAAAATATTGCAGACCTGAGCACGTTTGAAACTTGTTTTGGCTTCTCCAATTACTTCATGCTCACACTCTTCTAATAAATATTTGATGTTCTGAGGTTCCCACAATCTACTGCGCCTTTCAATGTGTATTGTTTCTCCAACAACGAATTCTCGGCCAACATCTTGGGTCAAATTATGCATCTGCACTCGGTTTTCGGAAACAGTCACCAGACACTTGTCAACAAGAACATCGATTCCAACATGTGGAAAGAAACCACAACCATCAAGCAGTTGCATCACATAGTCGACATTTTCTCCCTGGAAGAAACAAGCTATGTCCAGAAAAATGTTCTTTTCGCTGTCGCTGAGTGTATCATAGCTGCTCCTGAATGCATCAACAATCTCCAACGGAGGATGTTGCTTTAGTTTAAGGAACGCAGCCTCCATTTCCGACAGATTTTTATTACCCTTGAGCTCTCTAGCAAAAACACTGAGAGCTAATGGATTTCCATTAGCATATTGAACCACTTTCATTGACAGCTCATTCATATTCTGCTCTGTAATATCCTTTATAGACGCACACAAGCAGAATAGCTGTAGAGCCTCTTTCTCATTTAGCCCCTGAACCTCGTATATGTGATTGATTCGGCAAAGTCGAAACACCTGTTTATCACTAGAGGTTATGATGATCAGGCTTTCGGGACCGAACTCAAACCCGTCGAGAAAAGACTCAGCGACCCGAGGGTCACCCACGTCATCGAGAACAACAAGGATTCTCCCACTGCTTAATTTGTCTCTAAGCAAACTCGGTGTTGTAATAGTACTGCCAGTGCCAGGATGTTCTTTCAAAAGCCGCTCCTCAAGCAACCGATAAAGTCCCTTGTCATGAATAGCTTTCTCAGAGTCTTCAATGAAACAAGAAGCATCAAAGTAGTTACACATTGGCTGAAAGACGGCTTTAGCAAGTGTCGTCTTGCCTATGCCAGGCATTCCCCAAACTCCAACAAGGCGGGTGCCCAGGGGTTGCTTGCAAACCATTGTTTCTATCTCTAGCAGCTTCGAGTAGATTCCAATTCGTCCCATATGGAAGAGCTTCTCGTACACATCTCTCACAATCTCTTCTACAAGTACGGAGTCACTACATTCCTCCCTGCGCAGGTCAATTAATAAACAAATTTACATGATGAGCTAAAGAAAATCGAAATTTTTGAACTAATAAATAAAAAATTGACCTAGATTGGTGGAGTGGTGATAAGCCTCTCAAACCCAGCGCGGTGAGCCATTCGCCTTGCAATGGGCTGTCGCCGTACAACACTGGAACCACCACCTGATCGCTGTTCCTCCGGCAGCACTCGAGAACTTTCACAAACTTATCACGGCATATCGTGGAGTTTCCGGGCAAAACCAGCAAAGAAGCCTTAGCTTTCTCAACTTTCGCCTGGGACTCTTGGGAGAAGAGATCGTCGCTATCATCTACTTCCACGATCACGTCATCTATGCCTTTCCGGCGGAGAGCTTCGGAGAGGTGGCTGACGAAGGAATACCGTACCTCTTCTACGCAGCTGATGCAGACGAATTGCTCACCCTTCTCGCAATCGGTCATGATTTCGCGCCTTCAATCGGTTACAATTTTGCTGGAATTTCCGGTAAAGGATTGGTTTTCCGAACCCCATTAGTCACCCCCCCCCCCCCCCGGCCCCACTCAGATCAAAAGTTAGGCGGATTACTTTATTTTTAACAATGACTTGCCTTTGGGGAATAAAAGCCAAAATAAGTCTCAGTTTTCGATTTTAACCACTCAAAAAAAGGTTTCAATTCACAAATGCATCATTTTAATTAAAGAAATTTCATACGAAAATATTTTTTCACTTTATTTTCATAAAAATAGCCAGAAAATAACCAGAATTTTTTTTATCAAACCTTAAATATACAATTATACCTTTAATGTAACATTTAAGTTTTCGATTTAAAGGGTACTGTTTTGAGAGTGGGATTTAAAATTTTGGAAACTAAAAACAAATATAAAATAATTTTAAAATAGTTTCAAAAAATATTTAGAATTTGAAAACATATAATTTTTATTGTTTAAACTAAAAAGAAATTCAGTTCACAAATGTATGTATTATTTTAGTTGTCAACTTTTCAATCAAATATGAATAAAAACCTTAAATTTTCTGACCAAACTATTTTACCTCTGTAAAAATTAACTGTTAAATCTATTAGTGAATAATTTAACCATGTACATTTTCTAATACCTATCAACCAAACTATTTTAACTCTGTACATTTACTAATAAATATTTAATTAATTTAAAAATTATCAATTAATGTTCTTAAAAAAAGTCTACAAATTTTTTTTAAAATATAATATTTCCATCTTTTATCAAAAAAAAAGATTTAGAAAATTACTTTATATGAAAAAACAATCTTTGATCACAGGTTTTAGATATTTTGTGGAGCCATAAAGGACCTCCATAGTGCACCAATTATTGATTGAAAAAAAAGGAAGAAAAAGAATATTCAATGCATAGCTTTTTAGTGTTTACTGTTTAATTAACTCTGTATAAATTATTTATTTTCTCAGCACACCGGAAACCATTTTTTTCCGCCATGGCAACATCCTCTAACCCCACGGTCGACGAACAGCCGCCGCAACATCAGGTGTTCATCAGTTTCCGGGGGGCCGATTTGCGCCGGAGGTTCGTCAGCCATCTAGTCACGGCCTTGAAACAGAACAACATCAACGTCTTTATCGACGACTACGAAGACAGAGGCCAACCTCTGGAAACACTATTGCAGAGGATAGAGGAGTCCAAAATCGCCCTGGCTATCTTCTCCGGGAAGTACACGGAGTCAGCCTGGTGCGTGAGAGAGCTGGCGAAGATCAAGGCTTGTACGGATGAAGGAACACTCGTCGCCATTCCCATCTTCTACAAGCTGGAGCCGTCCACCGTGAGAGATCTGAAGGGAAGCTTCGGTGATAGGTTCAGGAGTCTAGCTAAAGGTGATGAGAGGAAGAAGGAGTGGAAGGAAGCTTTTAGTTCGATTCCTAACATAATGGGCATCACCATTGACAATAAAAGGTATGGAAACTTAGACACTGTTTGATTACTATTGTCAGAACCGAACTTTTAGAGTGTGTTAGTATTTTTGACTTACAGTGTGGAGAGTGATAAAGTCATCGAAATTGTGAAGGCGGTTAAGACAGTGCTGAACAACGTTTCATCAGAGGGAAGCCGGAGAGGTGTCTCCGTGAATCCTTCAGAAAATATCAGTGCAGGGACTTCCTCGAGAGTCGAAAAGGATAAGACTTTCGGAAACAAACGGCGCCTAGAGGAGTTGGAAGAGAAGTTGGATCGTGATAAGTACAAGGGAACTCGTATCATTGGAGTTGTTGGGATGCCCGGGATCGGCAAAACCACTCTCCTTAAAGCGCTTTATAAGACGTGGCAGTGCAGGTTTTCGAGGCACGCGCTGCTCGATAAAATCCACGAAAAGATCAAGCACGTGGAGGAGTTGGAGTGCTTGCCTAATATGCTTGTAGCGGAGTTACTGAAGTCGAACAATACCAACATAGACCATGTCAAAGATCCGTACAGTCAACTGCAAGAACGCAAGGTTCTTGTCTTTCTTGATGATGTTACTAAAAAGGAGCAAATAGATGCTCTGCGTGGGATACTTCAGTGGATTAAGGAGGGTAATATGGGAAGCAGGGTTGTCATTGCAACAAGTGACATGTCCTTGATAAATGATTTGGTTGATGATACTTACATGGTCCAAAATTTGAACCACAGAGATAGCACACAACTCTTTCACTATCATGCCTTTAGTAATGGTCAAGCCAATCCTCCCAACGAAGATTTCATGAAGTTGTCAGAAAAGTTTGTACACTACGCCAGAGGTCATCCGCTAGCTCTCAAAATATTGGGTGTAGAGCTTCATAAGAGAAATATGGATCACTGGAAAGCGAAGCTGAATATACTCGCAGAAAGTCACAGCACCACTAAGATTGGAAGTGTCTTCAAAGTGACTTATGATGAGTTGTGTTCTGAGCAGAAAGATGCATTTCTTGACATAGCCTGTTTCAGATCTGAGGAGGTGGATTATGTAGAAAGTTTACTCGCTTCATCTGACCCCAGATCTGCTGAAGCGATGGGTCCAGTAAAAGCTCTCACAAACAAGTTCCTGATTAATACTTGTGACGGTCGAGTAGGGATGCATGATCTGCTGTATACTTATTCAAGGGAACTTGATTCTAAAGCATGCTCTCGATATGGTAGCAGACAACGGATGCTGTGGCTCCATCAAGACATAATTAAAGGTTGCATAACTAACTTACTGCAGAGTACAATGGTGAGACTAATTAACCAGAAATAAAATGAAAGTCTGCTAAAACCTCCAAAATGCATTCTCATCACTAATGTTATGTCTGTTTATTTTTTTTGTTATTGGTTACCAGGGAGCTGGCAATGTGAGAGGTATTTTCCTAGACTTGTGTGAAGTGAAAGGCGAGATGAGCTTGGACAAAGACTACTTCACAAATATGGGCAATCTCCGGTATCTCAAGTTCTACAATTCTCACTGTCCTCAGGAATGTAAAACCAACAATAAGATAAACATCCCTGATGGACTTAACCTACCACTGAAAGAGATCAGATGCCTCCACTGGCTAAAATTCCCTTTGGAGGAACTTCCAAATGATTTCAACCCACTTAATCTTGTTGATCTTAAGTTGCCTTATAGCGAGATTCAACGACTTTGGGAAGGTGATAAGGTGTGTCTCTGAATAATTTGTTGATATCTTTTATGAATGGTTTTTTTCTTACGGGTGACTAATGTTTTTTTTCTATCACAGGATACATCATCCTTAAAGTGGGTTGATCTCAATCATTCAAGTAAGTTGTGCAGCTTGTCAGAGTTATCAAAGGCTCAAAGTCTTCAAAGACTGAATCTTGAAGGCTGCAGAGCACTGAAAACTTTGCCACGTGGTATGAAAAACATGAAAAAGCTTGCTTTCCTGAATCTGAGAGGGTGTACAAGTCTTGAATCTCTTCCTGAGATGAATTTAGTTTCTCTGAAAACTCTTACTCTCAGCGGCTGCTCAAATTTTAAGGAATTTCCGCTGGTTTCAGAAAATATGGAGACTCTATATTTAGATGGTACAGCAATAAGTGAGCTTCCTTCGAACATGGAGAAGCTCCAGAACCTTGTTGTATTGAATATGAAGAACTGCAAAACGCTGGAGAAAATCCCCATCCGGATTGGTGAGCTGAAAGCTCTTCAAGAACTGATACTCTCTGATTGCTCAAATCTCAAATATTTTCCAGAAGTCAAGATGAACTCTTTGAACATTTTACTTTTGGATGGGACAGCCATAGAAGTGATGCCACTGCTACCTTCACTGCAGTACTTGTGCTTAAGCAGAAATGATAAGATCATCTACCTTCCTGCTGGCATCAGTCAACTTTTTCAACTAAAGTGGCTGGATTTGAAGTACTGTACGAGTCTTACATCTGTTCCAGAGTTTCCACCAAACCTTCAAAGCGTAGATGCACATGGGTGTAGTTCGCTGAAGACAGTTTCGAAGCCTCTGGCCCGTATCATGCCAACCGAGCAGAACCATTCTACCACATTCATTTTCACTAACTGTGAGAACCTGGAACAATCTGCAAAGGAGGAAATCACATCGTATGCCCAAAGGAAATGTCAGCTGCTGTCATATGCTCGGAAACGCTACAATGGGGTCTCTTTCTATACCTGTCTCTATCTCTGTCACTTTCTGGATCCTTATTTCAACTTTGTGTGTTTCAAAAAAAATGCAGTTTTTTGATTCTCCTATTGTTATCCATTTGCAGGGTCTTGTTTCAGAGGCTTTGTTCAGCACTTGCTTTCCTGGATGTGAAGTGCCTTCATGGTTTTGTTATGAAACAGTTGGATCCGAGCTAGAAGTAAAACTCCTCCCACATTGGCATGACAAGAGGCTTGCTGGAATAGCTCTATGTGCTGTAGTGTCATTTCATGACTGCCAAGATCAAATCAGCCGCTTGTCAGTGACATCTATCTTATTAAAACAGAAACATTATATTGGACCTAACATTTATTTTGTAAGTTTTTAAATTAAATACACTTTTATACTTTATAGTTAAACATACATTAAATCACTAATGTTCCTTTCTTTATACTACTATCCATGTTTCCAAACAATATACTTATTTCTTTATACTACTATCAACGTTTCCAAACAATATACTTATTTCTTTATACTACTATCAATGTTTCCAAACAATATATTTTTATACTACTATCAATGTTTCCAAATAACACAATAATTAATTTTAATTATTTTATATCTATCATTTTCTCTTTAAAATTTTGTAGAAACGTCATAATTTCATAAATTGCAAAATAGTGAACTTTAAAATTTCGATTATAAGATTACAAATTATGAAACTATTACAATTTAAATCCAATTAGATTACATATCGGTCATCCATCAGTTCAATCGGATAGTCTCGGGTTTTTAGTGATTTTTTAATATGAATATTCTAAAAACATAAATTGAATTGTCAGATCTCCGGATTAACCGGTATAATCACAATCGGGTTGAATTTAAAAATACTGATTTAAATGCAAAAATATTTTAAATACACACTCTTTAAAAATTACCAAAATATTTGTTAAATTATTAGTGAAATTTTTCATGTTAAAATATTCCGCGCTTCAAAAGCGCGGGTCAAAATCTAGTGCACCTTTAAAGTTGAAGTTGAAGACCAGTCTTGGGTCTCATTTACTTGCCCAGTAGGAAGTTGGACCAAACATGGAGACAAGATTGAATCAGAGCATGTCTTTATTGGCTACACCAGTTGCCCATATACTATAAAGTGTCCTGAAGAGGAAAACTCTGATAAATGCATTTCTACTGAAGCATCCCTTGAGTTTACTGTGGCAGGTGGTACAAATGAAAGGGAAAAATTCAAGGTGTTGAAGTGCGGTTTAGGTTTGGTGTATGCAAAGGATAAAAGCAAAAACAGTTGTCATGAAGCAAAGTATGATATGCCTGTCGAAGGAGGAGGAGCCAAGAAAAAGAAAAAGACGAGAGGTGATGATGGACGGCCAAAGAAGAAGAAAAAGTCAAGAAGGGATGATAATAATATCCCGGGTCAACCAAACAATGATGCAAGTGTAACTCCAAGGAGGAAAGATAGTTCAGTGGTCAGGCACATGGTTGAGGGTATCCAAGCAGGAGATGACTCTGTTCCAAGTTAAGCGCATTCTTACACCGAACTACAAGTCCTGATGAAGAAAATCCAGCATGAGTAAAGATGTCATTGTCAGTCAAGTAGTCAACGCAAAGGCCTGGCCATTTCAGAGGATAAACAAATTAACAATACTGTGTATCACCAGAGAAGGATACAGATGACATTGCTGAATGAAATCGTTTTCTGAACCCTTTACACCTTCAGAGTAAGCAGCAATCCAAATGCCAAAAGTGTCACTGAAGATTAGATCAGAGTTTACCCAGATTCCAGAATTCTTAGTGACCTATAAGCCATCACTTTATCCTGCTTAGGAGTTGTGTTCACGAAAGCCTTTCAAGCTGCTTACACAGAACTACAAGTCTTGGATGCAGATGTAAAGATGTCAGTCAAGTAGTCAACGCAACGATACTGTGTATCACCAGAGAAGGATACAGATGACATTGGTGAATCAAATCGTTTTCTGGTATAGAGGTACTTAAGAATTTTGGTCTATTATGTGGACATATCATTTTCTTTGTACTGGTTAGATTCCTAATTCTTCGTTGTAAAGTTTTATTTTTTCATGTCTATTTTGATTTTATGAGAAGCTTCCCGTACAGAGTTTGAGGACTTGTTTGTGGAGGGGATGATAGCTGCAATTGAGATTGGTCTTGGAGCCTCTGGTGAATTAAAGTATCCATCTTTCCCTGAAAGAATGGGTTGGATATATATCTCGGTTTTGGTGAGTTTCATGTAATTTTCAGATTGCTGAGCTTTAAATTCCTTCTAGTTCTAACTCGGGACTGATGAAGTCAGAGCATGGTTGAGCTTTAAATGTTCTATTGCAGTGTTATGAGCAATCGAATCTGCTAAAGGAAGCAATATCAAGGAGATTCACTGCTTCTTCCTAAATTGGTATTCTCAGTTACTGATAGGACATGCAGAGAACGTTCTGTCTCTTGCGACTAGCGTTTGAAGAGATAGAGATTATTGTCTAAGTATAATCTTTTTGCCAGGATGAACATAACAGTAAGACTCATACAACAACAAAATAATGCCGATACCGACGATTGCCTGGTTATATAGAAGACAGCTAGGCATGCTGCTGAACTACAACCCGTCAAACCTTGTTGGGTAGTCTCTTGTTTTCAAAAACCCTGAAGAATAATTATTCAGTGTCCTGGGACACAAAGTTGGCAATTAACTTTTGTTTTTACTGATGACTTGGCTTTCTTGTTTCTCTCCAAATGATTTTCTTAAGCCTTAGTTTGGATATGTGTGGCAGGTGGTCAATGCAGCTTGGGATAAGAGACTTATTGCGCGGAGAGAATGCGATTAATTGTTTCAACAGAGAAGGTTGTATGAGATTAACCGAAATGGCTAAACCGAGAAACCATCCAGATAGCTATCACTTATCGGCAACCTTCTCCTCTAGGCTCTAGCTCAAGGATCAACTTGCTTTGCAGATTTGGACTACTTTATTAAACACAGAACAGTGGGGATTTATCTGCACACACAATCTATTTTGCATGTTTACATTGCTGAAGTTGTTGTTCTTATAATTCTTTTTGTATATTGTTGCAGGTGCCATACAGAGATACACAGCGGTTGGAAATCAAAACCGAGCAAATAGAAGTTGTTTTGACTTTGAAACTTCAATACACACTACTATAGTATAAACTAGTTGATGATAAACTAACTTAAACAATTTTGTTTTGCAATTTCTTAGGTCTAAATCTTATCCACTTTTTTAATTAGCTTTTAGAACTATTCATGCGAGTCTTAATTTCTTCCATATCAGCTTGCTCCACGTCTCTTCAATCAAGCTTTTATAATGTCACCATACATAAACATATACTCTCAGACTTCTCAGTCATAAACATCACGATATCAATACCAATGCACACACGCAAAAAAAAAAAAAAAGATTCAGATGAAACACTTACGAGTTGAATTGATCACGCTGAGTCTCATTATCACCAAACCTAAGCCAATGTAAAACCCTATAAATTCTCAAAACCCCCTTAAAGCACTAATTGGGGTTTACAGATTTTCTACATCAAAATCTACAACCTTTAAAAACAGAGTGGGGGCATCACACACATCTAATTTAATTAGCCAATCGAGTAGCACCCTGCTTCAAAACTATTAACAAAATATTGAATTTTTGAGAAACAAAGAATGAAATTTCTAGAACTAAATACAGAATCAAAAAAATTACACAAGACTTTTTAACAAAAACTTACACGAACCTACACAAGGTCAGATCTGAAAGTTGGAAACTCTGTATTTCCTACTTTTCACCTCGGGCTCCGATTCAGTTGATGGAAGGCAGGATCCGATCCCTGCTCACAAGCCAACCGTGAAAATTCACGTGGCGGTGTCAGCCAATCAGTTCCCGACCTGCACCAAGCGAATCCGAGCCCGCCGATAAACTTTTTTTTTCAGCTCTCCATCTTCGGCTTCCTCTCTATCAAATATCGAAATACCTTACCCCTCCTTTGATGTGTATTTACTATTAATGATGATAACAGACCATTCACTACTTGACGCGTGTATATTGAAAAATACTATCACGCGACCTGCACGTGACTCTCACCGACCTACTTGAAGGTCTGCACATTGTTTTTCTTTTCGGTTCACTTCGGTTTAGTTTGGGTTTTAGATTTCAGATTCCATAACCAATAGGTTTGAACGTGAACCGAGTTTTATATCGATTCGAATAATAGTTAATGAAAATATCCAAATAAAATTATATTTAGCATTATATTTTTTTTTGCTAAAAATATTTCGCATTATATGTTTTAATTATATTTGTAGTTAAAAATACGTAACTTTAAATGTTTTTTTTTGAAAAAGGCTTACTATTAAAATTGCATGAAAAAAAAGGATACATGCCTATTGGACTAGTGTTTTAGGCAAGTGCCCAATAATTAAAACCTATAGCACATCAAAGGCTCAATAATTTCAATAAACCAGTAGTCTAATCCCTTAGAAGAAGTCGACAGAAAACTTCAAGCTGTTGGGGGATGGAGGAAAGTTTAGTCTGTTATCCCAGCCATAGTTGGATCATTGTTGAGGCCGCTTGAGGATTCTGTTCACAAAGACTGGAGCATCTGTTCCGCACAAGTAAATCCAGAGATGAGATGATGGAAGTGGTGGGTCTGAAGCAGTTTCGGTGTAGTCGTGAGTTCCTTTCTGACCAAATCAGGTAAATCGAGCACTGCCAAGCAATTAACAATAGTTTCTTCTGAGTCTTAGGGATTCTGATGTTGCAGAGCGTAGTGATGGTATCCTCCCATTCCCTTGAAGCTCGGAATTGGCATCTAGTGGCTGTCTCTGACCAGATTTCCCAAGAATAGTTACATCGAAAGTAGAGGTGGTCTCTTGATTCATCAGCCGCGTTGCAAAGCAGGCACTTGGGCTGTACTGATAAGCCCCATGAGAGTAGCATGTCCCTAGTTGGGCAGTGGTTAAGGGTAAAAAGCCAAACCATAAAATTGTGCTTTGGAATTCCCCCCTTTAACCACACTATTTCATGCCATTGAACGGGTTGACTCCGACGCTTAAGCAGACTATAAATCTTACCCGTCTTATACTTATCCCACTCAACTCCATCGACAATCCAAAAGTAAATGTCCTCAGTATCAGTAAACTCAACAGTTGATAGATAAGTTTGCAGAATAATCTGATTATCTGTTCTTGGTGACTGAATCCTCCAGCTTCCATTTGATTAGATGTCCCACAGAGTAGCTGATGCAGAAATACCCATCCTTCTCGCTATTGTGGGTTGAAAGAACTCCTCAAGACACCCAAAAGGAGTCCAATGATCTGTCCAAAATCTAGTTGTAGCGCCATCACCCACCTTTACTCTAATCCATTGGTAGGCTGAAGATCGAACTCTGATTAATTTGTTAGCTAGCCACGAATGTTTCTGATTCTCCTTGCAGGTCCAAAAGTTGCTAGTCTGCCCATTTAGTACCTCCTGCGTATACCAAGCCACCCACAACGAGCCCGCATTAGAGAAGAGTAGCCAAATCAACTTGAAAGTACAGGCTTTGTTCCATGCACAGAGGTCCCTACAACCCAATCCTCCTTCTTTTTTAGATAATGTGACAGTCTCCCATGAAACACGAGCGTAGTGATTCCCTTCAGCCTTTCCTTGCCAGAGATATGCTCCACAAATTGAGTTAATTTTTTTGATACAGGATTTTGGGATCACAAAAGAGGAACACCAAAAATTTGTGATTCCCGCAATCACAGTATTGACAAGCAGCAAGCGACCAGCAAAGGACAGAGATCTAGCTGACCAGCTATTAACTTTATTCTTGACTTGTTGCAGCAGTGGTTCGCAATTAACAATCGATAGAGGAGGGGCACGCCGAGGTACCTGATAGGAAGAGAGCCATGAGGAAGACCCGTAGCTGTAGTGATGGACTCAACTTCTGCATGCGCTATTCCTGAGGTATAGAAAGCTGATTTCTGGAGGCTAATGCCCAGGCCCGACTTCTCCTTAAATTCATCAAGAATTTGTAGCACCCCACTGATCGATCGTATTGAACCATCCGTGAATATTAACAGGTCATCGGCGAAGCATAGGTGGGTTAGCTTTGTTGCAGTGCACTTGTCATGATATGCAAATTTCCTTTGTCTCGCTCCTTCATCTAGCATGGTTGATAAACAGTTCATCGCAATCACGAATAAATAAGGAGAGAGAGGATCACTTTGGCGAAGGCCTCTCTTTCCTCTGAAGTATCCGTGCACTCGACCATTATACCCGACTGTATAAGTAGCTGTAGTGATACAAGCCTCAACCCATTTGATGAATGTATGCGGTGCTCCAATACCTACCAGACAGTTGAGGACAAAACTCCAACTGATAGTGTCAAAAGCCTTTGAGATGTCCACCTTTATCGCCATCTTTTTTGGGCCAGTACTCCTGTGATAACCACTTACGAGCTCAGTAGCTAGAATGGTGTTTTCCACCAGTAATCTACCTTGCACGAAAGCAGTTTGGTTCGGGAGGATGAGACTCGGTAGCATAGGCTTCAGTTTTGAGACCAGAATTTTTGAGATAGCTTTGTAGATAGTGGAGCAGCAAGAAATAGGCCGGTAATCAAAGATCGCAGAAGCTCCCGGGTGTTTGGGAACCAGTGTCAAAATAGTGGAGTTCACTGTCGTTGGCAGGAAGCCTGAAATGAAGAACTGAAGGATAGAAGCTGTGACTTCAGCTCACAGCTCCCAGAACACTCCACATTGCCTTATAGAAACCCGAAGTGAAGCCATCCGGACCCGGGGACTTATTGGGGTTGAGTTTTAGCACGGTTTGAGAGATGGTGGAGGAGGTAGGCAACTCAGAAAGGGTGAGAGTAAGAGCTTCAGAGCAACGATAGGGTATTAATTCCTGGAACCAGAGCAGAGGAGTGTTCACGAATGGTAAAACTGAAGGCCCCAAGATTCCTTGGAAGTGGGTAACCGCGAGTGAAGCCATAGCGTCTGGATCTGTGATGATTACACCAGACGGCAGCAGGAAGGATCTGATGGAGTTGAAGGCAATCCTAACCAGCGCCACACGATGAAAGTAAGCTGTGTTAAGGTCTCCCTCTTTCAGCCAATTTATTCTAGATCTCTGTTTGAAGTATGCTTCCTCAATTGTTCTCAGGAAGCACCATCTTTCATGCAACAGTTTCTCTTCCTCGAACAGCTCCATTGAGGGTTGTTGCAAAGCCCGCACCTGCACATCTTTAAGCAAACTGTTAACCAAAGAAATTCTCTCTTGAATTTGTGAATAGTTCTCACTATTTATTTTTAGAAGAACACTCTTTAAAGATTTTAATTTCCAGCAGAGATCTGAGAGACAAGTTGAAAAGTTTCCGGCGATAATCCAGGCCTCAGTCACGGTTTGGAGGAAGGATGGGTGTTTGATAAGATAGTTGTAGAATTTGAAAGGTTTAGAACCGGCTATAGGGAGGGGAGTGGCTAGGTCGATAAGGCAAGGGGAATAGTCTGAGAATTCATAAGGTAGGAAAGCAGCTGAGCTATGGGGAAGGGAGATGATCCAATCATGGTTTACTAAAGCACGGTCGAGTTTTTTGGTAATAGGGGAAGTGGGACATTTATTAGTCCAGGTATTGTATGATCCTTGAAATTGCATATCAAGTAGACCCATTTGAAAAAGAGAGTCTCGAAATTGGATCATAGCCGAAGTAGAGGTTTGAACTGATGGAGAAGAGTGTTCTCGAGGATGAGTGATCTGGTTGAAGTCACCAGCGACTAGCCAGGGAAGGGTATCGAGGGAGTATAACTGCTGGATGCTGATAAGCTCAGCCCATAAGTCTACTCTCTCAGCAGCAAGATTAGAAGCATAGACAGAAGTAACAACAAGCTTCGGCGTTGAGGGTAGAGAGACCTCACAGGTAAGCGACTGTCTTGACTGATGGAGTAAAGTAACAACAGCTGGAGGTTTCCAAATGAAGATGATCCTACCATCAGCATCCATCTGGTGATTAGAGATGTAATTCCACCGAGGGCAGACTTTAAATGTTTCTTGGTTTATACAACTAACTTGTATATATCAGTCACTTATCTATCTTATTAAAGCTGAAGTACAATTTCGGTGTGTTTGGATACTTGGATAAGAGTTTAAAAAGGAGGTTTGTTTGGAAACACGGATAACAATATTAAATGAGAATTGTTTGGAAAAAGGAAAAAGGAATAGCAGTATATTTACTTCCTTTTATTTACACATTTAGTCATTGCATTTATAAAAAATTAGGTATTTCCTTTTTGTAATTGTTTTTATTTACAGATTTTACCACTACATTTAAAATCAATTGAAAATAATTAACTATAATTCCAAACTTATCTAAACAAATTGATGTCTCCATATATTGATCATTATTAATATGTAAAATTACTATTAAAAAAACATTTCACTTATTTTAACCAAACACATAAAAATATATATATTTTTTTTTACAAAATCAGTTAGGCATAAACATTCGGATACCCATTTAGGTACGAGTCGTTTCTTTCGGGTATAGTTTTTTTGGGTTTTGAAATTTCTTTTTAGTACTTCCTTTTTGTGTTTTCTTTATTTATAGATTCTACCATTGCATTTAAAATTAATTTAAATTAATTAATTAAAATTTCAAAATTATCTAAACAAATCGATATTCATATATTGATCATTATTAATATTGTAAAAATATTAGTAAATAAAAATTTATATTTAACTTCATTTTACCAAACACATAAAAATATTTTCTATTTGTTTACAAAATCAGTTAGGCATATACATTCATGTATCCATTTAGGTACGGGTCGTTTCTTTCGGGTATATATTTTTTGGGTTTTGATATTTCTTTTTAGGTACTTCATTTTGTATTTTTTTTATTTACAGATTATACCACTGCATTTCAAATCAATTAAAATTCATTAATTACAATTCCAAAACTTACTGAAACAAATCGATATTCATATATTGATCATTATTAATATTTTACAAATATTACTGAATAAAATTTTATATTTCACTTAATTTAGCCAAACACATAAAATATTTTTTGTTTGTTTACGGAATCCGTTAGAAACAAATATTTGGGTACCCATTTAGGTACTGGTCAATTTTTTCGGGTATAGATTTTTTTGGTTTTGATATTAGGCCATGTTTGGATATAAATTTATGTGTGAATTTCAAATTGAATCCCCCGGGTCTGTATGAATTTTGTTCTAATGTATAGGAAACTAAAAATGTTCAAATAACGAAAGTATTTGAAAATGATTTATATTTGAACAAAATATAATGGCTGCACATAACAAAATATTAATATAAAAGTATTGTATACTTGCATTCAAAATCAATTTTTTTAACAACAAACTACACAAATATGTTTATTTGTATAAAAAATTAAAATACAATAATTTAATTAATATAGAAATATGTCACATTGTTTAAACAAAATATCAATATTAAAGTATTATACATTTGCGTTCTAAAATTATTTATTTTAGTAACAAGTCAAATAAATATATTTATTAGAGAGAGAAAGCCAAAAACACATAGTTTACGAGAAAGACTCTATATGTCGAACTTATTATAAAGAATATTTTACTAAAATAAATACATTCAATAATTACAAACAAATAATATATTTCATAAAAGTAAAAATAATACCGCCCTTTCAAGGGCGGATCAAAATCTAGTTTATATTTATTACATCACACTCCAGTTCGGTCGATCCGATCCGATCCTGTTTGGCTAGACTATGTAATAATTACATTCACAAAGACAAAGCTTTGATGGATATTGCAAAGTATGTATATGCACAAAATTTTAACCAACTTAACTGAAATAGTTCACAATCTCTGGCGGCGAAGGGACCGAGCCACCACCACCACCAACTAAAGCCAAGACCGAACCAGCAGTGCTAAAAACTCGTGGGACCACCACTCTAGCAACTCTCGGTAGGGTTGGATAAGTAAGAGTACCGACGATAAACCAGTTGAGGCTCATCAGAGCAACTGCATCCAAAGCCGGTTTGTTCTTAACCGTTGAGAAAAACTGAACCACACTTCTCAAAGAGATACCGACCACAGTGAAGAGTGCTCCTATAAGTGGAGTACACAGATCCTTTTCTTTGGCTCCATACATTACCACCCCCACGACCAGCGCCAGCATCGCACTGAATACGCTTCTTGAAACCGCGACGTTTCTCTCTAACCCGAGAACTCTTGGTGTTAGCTCTTCGTCTGTCGGGATTGTCGCCTTTGCAAATGGGTAAAGTGGTGATTCAACAGATGTAAACTCGGCTTCTTCCTTTGACCTATAAGGGGTGTTCTTGGTTTTTGGTATGCTTTGGACTTCCCTAGGCTCTTCCTCTGCTTTATGTTTGCCTTTCATGCTCAAGTATTGTTTTCCGCAAGATTCCTTTAACTTAATATTTTCTTTCTTAAGTTCTTGCAGCTATCAAAAATACGTTTTAGAACGAACATATGTATTTGGTTATGAGAAAGATTGATGATAATATTTGGTTTTGGTACCTCAGCCTCTAGCTTCTCGATTCTTGAAATGGCTCCATCATATTCATCTTCTAGTTCATCTAACTCCTGTTCCATGAGTCGATATTCTTTTATTGCTGCCCGGAGATTCTCTTCTATTTCTTTTCTATTCAATTCAAGACTCTCCAGCTCATACCGCAACTCGTAAAGACTCTGCTCAAGCTGAAATTTACAAAAAAAAAAAACTTCAAAAATACAAGAAATATTACTAAACACTAAATACTCTCTTGCAGACCGAAACGAACCAGTCTTTCCCTTGGTATAGAAGCGAGGAAGCGAACCGGAAACGTAAAGAGGAGAACAGAACCCCAGATTGTGCCCCACACAGCTCTCCACAACATACTTAAGTTGAACCAGATAGCAGAGCTCACAATATCAGTAGACACAAAGGTGGTAACAAGAGCTGTTCTAAGACAGAACACACATGCAGATATGCAGAAAAGCAAAGGTCTGGTCATTAGATATACTGGAGATGAGATCAGCACAGAAACCAAACCTCCGAGTTCCATTTTTTCTTCACCGTCAAGCCTTTAACAACATTAACACCACGGAACCAAGATGATGATTCTAGTTCTTATAGCAGCGGCATCAAAACTCCAACAAAGGAAAGGATAGATTAAAAAGCTTACCTTATTTAGGCGAAGAGTAAGAGTAAATGAGAAGAAGTTGTGTAGCGAATGAGCCATAGAGACAGCAAACGAAAATTTGATAGGGAAAGAGACAGAGATGTGGCAGGCAGAGGAGAGCCATGGACGACACGTTGAACGTATTTCTCAGTTTATTCGAATTCGGATAAAGATCAGAATTCTTAAAAATTAAAATATTATTATATGTTTGAAGAAAAACAAATCTCGTAATTAATTTTCCAAACTAGAAATTCCAAACCGGGTTTTAAAATCTATTAACCAGGGAAGACTATTGTACGCAAGTTTTACTTCACTCTAGACCCGGTTCAAAAATTTAGTTCAGTGTTTATAATTTTTAGAAAAAAATTTAATAGATCTTATATTTTATAATACTACATTTTTAATAAATGATTTAAAATCTGATTATAAAGTATAAAAACTTAAAGAATTATCTATTGGATAACAATATACTGATATTTAAAAAAACTATAAAAAGAAAAAGAAAAAAAGTTTCATACGAGAAATCGAGAAATTTCTTTAGATATAGATTTTTAGTTTATTTTCACAAAAATAGTTTTCCAATGATCAAAAAGATTTTTTGTGACAAAAACAAAAAAAAAACTATTTGAAAGAATTGACCAATCATTTTATTTTTATTGTTTTTTTATTGGTTTACATTATTGATTTATAATTTAATTAATAATTAAATTATATTAAAATTTGTTAATATTAAATATGTTGGAAACCCTTGGGGCAATACTCCATGATAATGAATGCTCTCACAACCCCTCAACAAATAACTAAAATCCCGTAAATCTTAAGGGGTGTTATTGGGAGATGAATTCCTATAGAGTTTGTGAATTTTAAGAGTTAGTAGATTTTTAAAATTGTGTGGATTGTGAAAGTTGTGTATACCTTGACTTATCAAACTTGAGGGAAAATGGCTTATTCCCCTACGAACTAGTCGTTCCCGGCTTTTTCACACACGAACTTTTAAGGCATGCAAAAAACCACATGAACAACGGAAATATTGCTTATTCCCTTATAAACTAATTATTTTCAGCTTTTTCACACACAAATTTTTAAATTTTGCCAAAAACCACATGAACTACGCTATTTTTTTAATTACATACACAAACTATCAATTTTAAGCTAATTCCCCTAAAATCGTAAATTGTGTTATTTAAACATTAACTTAGTTTATGATAGGTGGATAGCCGGTTTAATTTTGGTTGATAAAAAGGATAATACAAAAAGAAAAGAAAAAGAACAAAATGATGTATTATCTTTTTTTATCAACCCAAATTAAATCGGCTATCCATCTGTTATAAACAAAGTTAATGTTTAAATAATACAATTTACGATTTTAGGGAAATTAGCTTAAAATTGATAGTTTGTGTGTGTAATTCAAAAATAGCATAGTTCATGTGGTTTTTGGCAAAGTTTAAAAATTTATGTGTGAAAAAACTGGAAATAATTAGTTCATAAGGGAATAAGTAATATTTCCGTTGTTCGTGTGATTTTTGACATGGTTTAAAAGTTCGTGTGTGAAAAAGCCGGGAACAACTACTTCGTAGGGGAATAAGCCATTTTCCCTCAAACTTGATCATAACTTCTTTAGATTGATGTAGATTTTCATCAATTAGGCTTATCAAAAGAGTTTTCATTAAAGAAACAAACTTGCCTTATAGATATTCAAAGAGTAATAAAGAAACAATAAAAATAAATTTTTAAAAAATAATTTTGAATTAAATGTTCTAGATTCAAACTTATTATAAAAAATTGGATTTTACAGTTTTTTAAGAAAATTCTTTTTGAAATGTGAAAATAAATTTTCAAACTATTTTCAATTTTTTTTCAAAATTTTAATATTTATAATATAATTATATATTCAAAAATGATAACAATATAATAATAATTATATATTCAAAAAGTAAAGGTAAATAATATGTAATAAATTATAAGTTTGGACATATATTTTGGATTTAAGGTGTAATGAATTAAAAGAGTTATCACATGGATTTTGAAAATCACATGAATACATATGATATTTTGAAAGTTGACTCTTATGAGTAAAAATGAATAGAATTCAAGATTTGAATAGATTTTAAAAATTCTTAAACCAATAACAACGGATTCTATTAAGACTTTTGAAATCCAAGAACCATTCATGAGAATTCTATTACCAATAACTCCCTCTAGAGTCTCTTACTGTCAGCCATGATCAAGTCGCAGATTATCCAACAATACACGAGGCGTGTTCTCGCTCACAGTAAGAACGGTTGTTTGTTTCGCTCATTAGAAACCCTAGCGGATGCGAATCAACCTACCCCGAGTCGGATCCAGACCGTTACAGAACAAAAGGAACAATGGTCGAAACAAGGACATCAAGTAAAGCCCTCTGACGTCAGATGCCTTATAAAGAATCTCCGTGACTCCAATCAGTTCTCTAAAGCACTTGAGGTTATCATTTTAGATCTTTTTCATCTTCTAATATTCAGTGTAATTAATATAGCTTATGACACGACGACCTTTGTAACATGTTTAGGCATCAGAGTGGATGGGTGAACAAAAGGTCTTTGATATTTTTGCTTAAGACTACGCAGCTAGGCTTTATCTCGTCGACCATGTGCTTGGATTGGAAGAAGCCGAGAAGTTCTTCGAAAGCACCCCTGTAACACATGAGGGATTACTTTGTCTACTCCACTCTGTTGACCTCTTACACGAGATCCGAGAAAACACTGGACAAAGCCGACGCAACGTTTGAGAAGATGAGAGAGCTAGGGTTCCTCTTGAAACCCTCACCCTTCAACTCGATGATTTCTCTCTACGGTCAGCTCAAGAACCGAGATATGGTCGAGAATCTTGTACGCGAGATGCAAGAGAAGAAGGTGGGGTTCGACAGTACCACGTGGAACAATGTTTTAAGGGTGTACGCGGATCCAAGCAAGATAAAGGAGATGGAGACGTTTAAAACGAGGGTTGATGAACAGGGAATCAAACTCGAAGGAAGCACGGTTGTTGCAATGGCAAGGGCTTACGTTAAAACCCGTTCGGTACAAAAAGCCATAGAGATGTATGGCGACGTGCCTCGGACGCAAAGAGAAGTGTACTCTCTTTGGAATAACTATAAAAAGGAAGCAAAGGATGATGGGTATCGAACAATGATGAACTCTTTGTTGAAGCTGAACAATGTAGAAGGAGCTGAGAAGATTTTTGAAGAGTGGAACCCGGAAGGAACAAAGCTGGATATGAGCGTACCACGTTTATTGATTTCTAGGTATTACGCGGACGGGATGGAACAGAAGGTTGATGATATGCTAAGGTCGATTAAAAAGAAGAGATATGGAATGCATATGAAGAAGTTAAGGTATCACAGGAAAAGGATGTTTTCGAATTTTACTTTTCGCAAGATGAGATGGCCGTACAGGACTAGTTTACCCGATTTAACGGTATTAAAAAAACGCTTGAAGGACATTGGGGAGTTTATATTATGTGTCGCAGTACTGGTCGCCATTTCTGGCGGCTATGTACACTATATAGGTTCGTATGACTGGCTCCTTGAACAGCACCCCCCAACGACATATCACGAGGTGCGGCTCTTAAATGACAGCCCCATGTTATATTATCTGTTTTACGTTCGTAAATAGGCTTGATGTTCCACTTGTTAACAATCTTCATATAACATTGGGGTTTTGGATAATTATGTCTAATTTATTTACTATCAAATTTAGAATGTCAGTGCTTTTATCTTATGATAAACATGGAAGACTTAGCTATTAGTTGTGATGAGGACACTCCATCTTTTTTTACTATTTCTATAAAACACGTTGGGTGGATTCACCAGCTGAAACTACCCTTCTGATTGTCTCCTGAGGAGTCATATAATTTGACTGTGATATGGATTAATAACCTTTCTTTTAAAACTATATGAATCTAGAAAAAAAAACTATTAGAATCTATTACATGATTAATTTTCTAGGGAACGTTAGTTCCCTGTGCTGGTTCAATCTTCCAAGGTACGTAGAAAAAACAGGTGAAGGTTCTGTCGTTCATACACAAACACATAACTGGAAAAACAAACACTCAAATAAAACATGTGATGAGTAGAGTTATAACAACAACATAAACATAAGCCCACTGAACACACTAAAACAGAACAATGTTTATAGTCATACATTGACAAGGAACCGTGAAAAGACTTTTATTTATATACTGAAGCCGGTATCCTTCTTGTGCATTTAGAAATTAATCCACTTTTCGAAAACTATTTAGTTTTTTAAACACCCATTGGCTCATCGAGATTGCTGTTTCACACATTATATCTTTAAATTCAGGTTGTGTTTCCACCATATCTGGATTTGTTATCCTTTTTTGGTTATTGTAGAAGCTTCCTGGTCTCAGAATATCTAAGATATGGGGACCATGACGCTCGAAGTTCAAAGGTTTTGTCGGATTGTCTAGGAACTCGCATAAGCTCTTGACTCCGATCGGTGAAGCTGGAGGGGACATGGACATGGTCTCAATGAGTGATCCCTCCAATTTTAATTCCACATTAGATGGGAACTCAGGGAAAATTTCGATCCCTGTGAAACTGGGGAGATCAACAATTCTGAGCTTATGCAAATTACCAATGGATGGGAACCTCCGCAAGTTCCTACAGCCGCAGAGATCAACTTCCTCGATGTTTAGAGCTTCTGAAAGTTCATCAACTTCAAGCAGTTTCTGAGAATGTCTAAGGTTGATCCTCTTCAGCATCTTAAGGTTCTGTAAAAAATAGAAAACACATTGTTGAAGTAAAGGAATAACAAAAAAAAAAAATATTTGAGTCCTATTTGGAGTTTGCTTACTTTGGTTCCTCCCCAAAGAGTTTGGAGTTGACTGTAAGGCATGTTGAGTTCAACAAGGTTGCTTGGATCAAAATCTTGTGGTAAAGATTTCAAAGGGTAAGTTTCCCAATGTAGAAATCCAAGCCCATAAGGCAGAGAGAGAGACTCAAGGGCCTTGCCATGTTTTCCAGGATTGGAATAGTAAATATTCAGGTATCTAAGGTTGTACATAGATCTGAATAAAGAAAGTTGGACGTCCGGGTTTAAGTTAGAGGCATCCAGAGATATGGCTTCGATGTCGGTAGTGCCCTGAAACAACATAACATGAGAGCTTATGGATGATGTAGAAGATAATTGATTGAAAATGGTAAAATAAGACATACCAATACACATTTGAAACTTGTGTTGGGGTCTTCACTGCACCTCCCTATTTTCTTGATTACCGCCTGAATCATGTTATGCATTTCCAACTTGTTTTCTGAAATAGTCACCAGAGACTTGGCAACAAGCCGGTCGATCCCGATCTCTGGGAAGAAACCAAGGTCTTGTAGTAGTTTCGACACATCTTCAACATGTTTTCCTGTGAAGCAAAAAGCAATATACACAAGTATGTTCTTCTCGTTGTCACTAAGTGCATGGTAGCTACTCTTGACTACTTCCATAATCTGATGCGGAGGATCTTGCTTGAGCTTGAGGAACAAAGTCTCCTTTTGACTTAGTTGCTCCTGTGATGACATCTCTTTTCCGTATACTCTTAGAGCTAAAGGGTTTCCATCAGCGTATTCGATCACCTTCATAGAAATACCTTTAAGAAGATTAGTCTGTTTCACATCTTTTTCAAAGGCACATCGGGAAAATAGCTGCATAGCCTCGTTCTTGTTTAATCCTTCAACTTTGTAAGTTTGGTTGACTTGATACTGAGAAAGGACTTGCTCATCTCTGGAGGTTATGATGATCAGACTTCCAGGACTAAGCGAGGGAAGCTCGGCAAGTAAAGACTCTGCGTATAGATGATTCCTTACATCATCAAGAACAAGAAGAACTCTTTTTGGAACGTTTTGATTTGTGAGGTTCTTGAAATGTTCCTGCAGCAAACTGTAAAGTCCCTTCGTTTCAAAAGTTTCATGAAAGTTATGGAGGAAGCAAGTTACTTCATAGTCACTAGACATTTGGTCAAAGACAGCTTTAGCAAGCTCTGTCTTTCCTATGCCTGGCATACCCCAAAAGCCTATGCTTTTGACCCCCCATTGTTGATTGCAAAGCAAGTTGCCTATATCCTGAAGCATCCTTGAGTAGATTCCGATTCGTTCTTTTGGAAAAATTTTCTCATAAACATCAGTAGCAATCTTTTCCACAAATTCGCTGTCACTGAAAGAAAAAAGTACTGCTATTAGGACTTACTATGTTATGATTTTATATAAACTTGATGCCTCTCATGAGAATAACAACCAAGAAACAATGATTGTTGGAGCATAAAACAATAAAAGTTATTTTAACACTGGATCAGGTTTTATTTTATAATCTTATATAAATTAATAAATTAATACTCCAAATCAATAAATATGTGTGATCATTTATTTATTGATTTAAAATATGACAAAGTTCGATAATATAACAAATTTTAGAAAACTCTTATATAAACATAAAAATCACTAGCATAAAAAATTATTAGTTAATATATAAACATTTTTCAAAAAATATAAATATAAACAAACCAGTGTACTTTTTTATTCACAATGAAGTCTCTCTAGGTTTTGTTAACACTTCAAAATATGTTATTATTTTATCAGATTTTATTTTAAAAAATACATTATATGATATATATTATCTGTATACCAAAAAATCTAATAACAACAATATGAATGCTGAATTTATAAAACTTAATCAACTTATCACCAGTGAAAGAAACTATCCTTTTTATTTACCATCAAAATATATTTTATATATGAGTCTTAAATAAAAATTTAGGAAAATTAATAAAATATTATAGTGTCGGAAATATTAAATTTATAGAAACTTTACTGTAAATTTCTTTTTAAAAGCATGGACCAACTTAACTTTAATTTAATTGAAATGAACAAACTAAGAGCATCTTTAATGGTATATTTCCACATATCTTAGAGTAATATAATAAAAGAAAAATATTAAAACAGTGATTAGAGATGTGTTTATCAAGTACTACGCAAGAAGTGTTTTAGTAAAGTTATTAGGGTAATGTGACACAATTTCATTGGTTCTGTTTTTTGAAAAATGAAATAATATTTTCATTTGTTGGAAAAATAGAAAACGAGAAGTATGGTTTGTTCAGATATCTCTCTCGCGGCGACAGAGACCAAACACTTGTTCATCCGATTTCCGTCTGATTTCCGGCAAAATCGATCTCTGCTCGATGGCGTAACCGTTATCAGCTTTGTATTTGGTCGAATCCGTTTATTTTCCGTTCATATCTCCGGCGAACCTTGACAAAATCGAAATCCTCACCGATCTGTTCTCTCATCCTCTCCTTGGTCTTTATCTTCTTCGGAAAGGAACCTAGAAGTTGTCTCTGGCCCCTTTGAAGAATGATCTTGTCTGTTCAAGGTTTTTGAAATATCGACAAATCTCCTTCTCATCGTTGGTTCTGTTTGTGGGATATTAATTTATATTCTCTGTTTTTTCTTTTTGAATTTCTAGGTTGAATTGAGTATAATTGTTCTTGGGTTAGTTACCTTTAAACAGGGGAAATGAGTTTATTTATGTTTTTGTGTAATGCAGAAATGGTAGGGTTCTAACGATAGGTGGAGGGGGAGGAGGAAACATGGGAGGGCTAACAACGGATGATGCCCTGAGCTATCTCAAAGCTGTCAAGGATATGTTTCAAGACAAGAAAGCTGTCAAGGAGGCATTAAGTTTGATAAGGTAAGACAAAGAGACTGTCTATCCCTTTTAAGTAATATATATGCACGTTCTTTTCAGAAACTGATCATCTTTTCTTGTGTTGTTTTAATTTTAAGGTCATACTTGATTACCCACATGAGTATCTGACTTCAGTCAAGGGAACCTATAGTGCATTTGATGTCTGCAGGTGCTGAGATCAAAAAACATAAGGTGATTCGAAGACTTTTATTTTATGTTATAATTTTAGGTATTTCAAATATTTACCTTTTTTGTGTTTATCAGTTGGTGACAGATACTGAGAAGTTGCAGCCAAAAGCTGGAGGTGGTGTAAAAATACATGGACCATGGGGTGGTATCGGTGGTATCATGTTTGACGACGGGATATATACCGGTGTTAGACAGATCAATTTGTCACGCAGTGTTGGGCTTGTGTGGATGAAGGTGTGCTATGATTTTAAAGGACAAGCTGTGTGGGGAAGCAAGCATGGTGGCAGGGGAGGATTCAAACATGATAACGACACTTTCCTTGCAAAGCCCAGAGGTAGTTAAATTAAAA
The DNA here is from genome assembly GCF_000801105.2 of Raphanus sativus. Lineage (NCBI taxonomy): Eukaryota > Viridiplantae > Streptophyta > Magnoliopsida > Brassicales > Brassicaceae > Raphanus > Raphanus sativus. Next base: position 33,988,913 of record NC_079519.1, on the reverse strand, counting down.
ATACCATTCTTTTTTCTCTACAACACAGGAGGAAGTTTGTTTTAATTTTTTTCTTGTTTGGTTTGTAGAGTTAACACGAGTGATGTCATTGCAAGCGTAAAAGAGTTGTTCAAGGGCTATGACGACTTGCTTTTGGGGTTTAATACCTTTTTTTATAATAATTTGAAATTATATATTGTGTATCTTTTTATTTTCAGATAAAATTTAGTATTAATTTTTTATGTTTTCAATTTAAATATTATTTTAAATGTTTTAAAAGTTATTATATGTTTTAACATTATTAAATTATATAATTATTAAGATACAAGTTCTATATCCTCTCACTTATCTCACTACTAATTATTACTAAATCTTACCTCTTACATTATTTTATTAATTTTTTACACTTAAACTATATTTCCTCACTTATCCCATTAAGGATGCTCTAAGGAGAGCATGTGACACCTCAACCTGATGTACTGATAAATTTATATGCAATTTCAATAATTTACCCATCAACATAATTTTTATTTGGTAAATATTGTTTTGGTTTTGTGTTTGTTAAAGTGCACTTACAAATTAACAGTTAATTTTAATATATAAATAAATATAGAATACGATATATAAGTTGACGTATAATTTTTTATATTTATAATAATATTATTAATTTAATTATTTATTTATTAAATGATATATAATTTAGTTTAATATTAATGTATCAGTTGTTATCATTACCATATTTCAAAAAACAATTACCAAAATGAATTTTTATGTATAATATTCGTCATTATCATATTTTAAAAATCTTGCGAGAAAATAAGTTTCTCTAAAAATTTGTATATCACAATTTTTAAAAATCTTATTGACATCTAACAAATTTGAAAAATTACTTTCAAATAATGTCTACCGGACATATTAAGCAAAACACAAAACAGCGTTACTAACCTTTGATTATTGATTTCTTCGTGACCAGGTAGGGTTATGATTTCTTCAGCGCTGCGCCATTGACTTCCTTGATAGTGATATGAAGTAAAAAGCTCTAAGAGCGCCTTGGCGAAGTTTTCCTCCAATTTTGATCTACTGACTCCATAAAAGACAGTGACCACGACATGGCCTTTGTCATGTCTCCGTTGGCTAGTCTTTAAGAAATCATCCAAAGATTCCTTGGAGGACACGTAATTCTTAGAAAAAATCAAAACAGAAGCAATGCACTCGAAAAATTCATCATGATTATCTGTGAGCACAGAAATGCCTTTACGACCAAAAGCAGCGGATAGATGGGGAACGAGGGAGCATCGTGTTGTCTCATCCGACCTGTCGAAGCTGATTTTGACCTTGTCGCAAGCTGCCATAACTTGAAAATATCTTAAGATTGGTGGTTTCTTGGGAATGCTCTGTTTCTGAGAACAGGGGAAGGTGAAGATCAGAGTTATAACAAACCTCGCAACTTGGTGATGTAAATCAGAGTTTGAACAAGTCTTAGCAGACACTTGTAAGTTTAATATTAGCAACTAAGATGAACAATGCTTTTTCCAAGAAGTTTATTTGCAGCTTCATACGTAACTACAACTGCTAAAGACGTTTACTTCTGGGATTACGCAAGCTTTTTATTTTTATTGAAAGCTTTCTATTAAATAAAAGAAAATAAAATAAAGATATTTACAAGCCCATATACAGGCTAATTGTTGAGTGGGTTACAGAAGCCCAGTGGAGTAACAAAATATAGTTGCGTGATAGCCCTAATATTAAGGCAGACATCAAAGAAACTCGGTGAAACCGATGTAGGAAGCGAAGAGACGGAAGATATACTTAGTCAGCTGTTTTTTTCCAATCTGTAGCTCGAAATCCGTTTTGGAATAACCAAGTCAATGAGGTGGAGGACTGAGTCAGCTGTTCTGAATGCTTCCCACTTCTTTTTAAACTGGCATTACGCAAGTTGTGTATATTAATGAAGGGTAACAGAATCAGCAAACAATAAAATAGGAGTATCGTTGGCTAATTCCTTACCATAATGCCTTGAAAATATATTATGAGCAAGAGGAAAATAAAAACAACAAAAAAATGCGCAAGAAGGTAAATAAAGGGAAAGTTGCCACGATCCATTTAGAATCGATCATGTTTTGTTAAGATATAGACTAGTGGCTTTTACCAAAAAATAGAAACAGTCTAGTGGCAAAAATACATACAAAAATACCAAATTGTATTGTATTTTGTTTATGCCATCAAATACTGATCGAGCTTGTTTTGTGACTGCGTGAATTTGAAGTAAACTATTATATAACACAACTTGACGATAACGAGTTCCTCGCAATCGTGCATACATCTACGTTCGCCTGTTGGCCACTATTTTACAGTATGGTGATGATGAGGCTACAGATTTTCTCTCTTTGTTACAGGTCGAAGAACACATGATATGAGAGGAAGAAGGAAGAAGAAGACTCGGCACACACTTGTTCTCTGTGTTCTTCAAGCCGGTAGTAGAGAAAACAAACTTGTAGACCCAAAAAGACTAGTATCTAACTAAGGCATATGTGCCTGGTTAAGGTTGAGAATTTTACCGAAACGTCCCGACCGTTCACGGCTAATGGACATCCATACCTGCTCTTTCGGTTCGTGGATCCCATCCCATCTTTTGGTAGTGGGTTAATTTTTTCCAAAACTCGATTGTTTACTAACTATACAATCACCACCCGACATTTCTCGGTGCTTTAGCCTCATTTGCACGCTATCGCGAATAAGTTATTCATCCTTTCACTACTCGAGTTTAAGTACGCTTAACTCTAGGATTCTAAACGGATGTGTGACGAGAAAGGTAAATCAACTTTGATGACATAGGTAGCCAAATCAATTCTCTTAAGCCTTTTCACGTATCACAACTCGAGATGTTACAATTCACCTCCTCTCAAAGAACGCAACGTTTTTGTTACGCCCCACGAGATGGTTAACCAGCTCTGATACCACTTGTAACGCTCCGATCGCCCATGGTTAATGGCCCATCCATGCCCGCTCTCTCGGTCTGTGGGTCTTATCCCATCTGACGGTCGTGCGCTAATTTTTTCAAGACTTGAAATAATTTTTTATTGACCCTGCAATCACCACCCAACCTTTTCCGTGCTTTGGTCTCATTTGCACGCTATCGCGAATCACTTCCCGATAGGTCACCCATCTTTTCACTACTCCAAGCTAATCACGTTTAAGTATGGAATTCTAAACGGATGTGTGTCAGAAAAAATAAGTCAATTTTGATGATATATATAGCTAAATCAATTCCCTTAAATATTTTTATATATCATAACTTTGGATGTTACATTTACATGGATACAAATCCGGTCAAAAAACTTGAACCAAAACCAAAACAAAATATCAAAATATCAAAACAGATATTGAGTTAGAAAAGATTAGATACTTGAACAGTTATCCGAACATGGCCGGATATATGTATCAAGAAGATGAGTTTTTGCATAGGACACACCAGTGTGAACAGATTGGTCCAGGTATATTATGCCACCTAGAAAACGTTCTAATATATCAACCTAAAAAACAATGATCTAATACATTGAAGTTAAAAATTATTATCAGAAATCCATGAATATGTAGTAAATATTAAAGTGGGAGTAACTCTATTGCTCAACTTTGAATTTAATAGGGCATTTATTTCAACATTTTAATTTTTAGCAAATTCTCTTCTTTAATTTTTTTTATTTTTATCAAATTCTCTTCTTTAATTTTTCTTTGTCTATTCTCAAAATAAACATTCAGAAACAGCAGTCTGTTTATTAAAAACTTTTTTAAAAAGCAAATTTGACAACAAAAAAAAGGCAAATTAAAATAAGCTTAAAGATTAACCATCACAAGAGACGTGGGTCAGGCTTGACAAAACTGTGGTCTTTTAGTCCGTTGCACAGCGCTTTTGCACATTACATTGGTGTCCAATATTTTTTTTTTTTGAAAAAGGCATTGATGTCCAATATTGCGACTCATAAAAGAATTTCTAATGTAAAACACTATTTTTCCGTAAAAGATAAAACAGAGTAAAATTGTTATAACACAATTTCATATTTCATTTCATAATAAAGTAATGAACAAACAAGAAATAAATTATTTTATTTATACAGTAAACTCTATTATAAAATAAAATATGTAGTTGGATTATAGCATTTTTTAATAAAAATTATAACATTTTTTACTTCATACTTCATTTCACTCCATTTAAAAAAATATATATATATAGTAGGGTTGGAGATATCCTAATAAAGGATAGTTGAATACAATAATGGTTTAAAAAGAAAGAAAATTTCTATTTGCAAATATAGTAATTAAATCCTCAAAACTCGGAGTCTTTTTTCCAAAGTAAATGACAACATGCGAAGCCATAAGAATGATTCAAGAAAATTTGATCGTGGAATGAACTTAGTTTACATGTTGTTGACTTGACTTGTTACTGTTGTCCTATAAATACTTAACAAGAAACTGCGACATTTTTCATTCACTTGCACATTGTCTCCTTGTCTCCAAACTACATTCAAACAGATTAAAACTTTAAAGATGGCCGTCCAAGAACCATTGGTTCCGCGCCATCAAGTGTTTCTTAATTTCCGAGGAGTGGAGCTTCGCAACGGCTTCGTCAGTTATCTGGAGACTGCATTGAAAAACGCTGGGATCAATGTGTTCATAGACAAATATGAAGAGAGGGGAGAAGATCTCACCGTTCTTTTCCGTAGGATCGAGGAATCAAAGATTGCGTTGGTCGTGTTCTCGAGAAGGTACATGGAATCAGAATGGTGTTTGAACGAGCTGGCGAAGATCAAAGAATGTGTCGATGAAAAGAAACTTGTGGCCATTCCCATATTCTATAAAGTCAACCCAAGTGAGTTAGAAGCACTTTTCAATGATGCATGTGAGACTCATAGCAATGTGCAGACCCACATGGAGAAATGGAAGGTGGCATTGGAGTGTATTAAGTTAAAGATGGGCTTGACTTTGCTGGAGCAGAGGTATTGCTTTCGATCCCTTTGCTTGAAAATGTGTCATTTTCTCTGACGGAAATCTTTGTATATCACATTCATTCATGGGAAAAAAAAACAATAAGTTATAGGAAAGAAACAATTAACTATATTCTATGTCACTTTAGGTATTCAATTTATTTCAACAAAACTTGGTTGGTAGCTAGACATCTCAAAGCATGTATAGTTGAATGGAGAGTGTATCTGCTCTCTAGGCCTCTTGCATTTTATGATTAGGGTGGTTAGTGAGAATTCTAATTTTACCACAAAATTGATACTGCTTTCAAATTTAGCTTTAAAAAGTACTTATTTCCATAAATATCCTAAATTTATGATGAAAAAACACTAATCTTCTTAAATCATTTATAAAATTTTAATAATCATTTATAAAGGTTTATAAACCCAACTCCAATCCTAAAAATTAGACCCTAAACAATAATCAGTAAAATTTAACTCAGATGTTATATTATTTTTTATTTAAAGTATTTTTGAAAATGATATCTAACTTATGATATTTCAAATAATTTGCCAATTAAAAGTACATATAAATATAACTATATAATAATCAAAAACTCAAAATATAAAATTTGCTTATTTGTTGTTTCTCGCATTTGTTTTAATTTATTTTAACAAATTAAAATTGAAACAGAGTAATACATCTTTTATCATGTCAAATTTTGGATTTTAATGTAAATGAGTTAATATGTTTGTTAAAACCATCACATATTTAATTAATATATTGTACGAATGAAGAAATAACTCATATAAAACAAAAATTGTAAAATATTTACCATAACAAGTTGCACTATAAAATAATATAAATATTATTTCATTTAAATATTTTATTTTTATCAAGTAAATATCTATTTATATAAAATTAATTTCTAAACTTTAAATTAAAATTAATTTATAAATTATAACTAATTATCTAGACTTTAATATTTACTTTTATAATATTTTATAATTAAATTAAATTGTAAAATCCAGGATTTTTTTGTGTGTATATATATTATTTTATAGTTAATTAACTATTTAACTACATCTATTATTTAATTAAGATTTTATAATGCTATTATTATATATAATTTATAAATTTTATATTTGTGTATATAAACCGAAATTAAATTAATATTCATGTATAATAATTGCTTCATAATAATTATATTATTTTATTTAGATATTTGTAACGTTAAGAATTTTTAAATTTGTATGAATATTTTTAGCTATTTTATTTTATAAATATTTAATGAATTGTTGAATACTAAGTTGGTAGAACACTAGGTCGCATGAAATCGTAAACAGATAAGCGGAAACGAAATATTTCAAAACATGGAAACATGATTTTTAAAAATTTAGCATGGAAACGTTTATAAATTGATGCATATATACATATATGTAATTAATGATTAACATGTGATTACAATTATTTTCTTCTGTTTGGTCTATCTAATAATATAAATATAAATCGATAAATAACAATTTTATTAAGTATATGAAAATCAAACAATTAATAGTTAAACATCGAAATCATATTAAAAATTTAAATGGCAGATATCCAATACTTAGCTATTAAGTAGTTTAACTCAAAATAAAGATTCAAATTATAAAATTTGTTTTTAAAAAGAAAATTCCTAAAATAAAATCACAAGTTTGCAAATTATTTTTTTTTAAAAATGAATTTCTAGAGTTTCCAAGAGATTCTGATACTGATTCATAAAAGTTTCGGATCTTCGTCCAAGTTTCCATGCAATCTAGGTAGAACACATGTTGGGATGTATATTTAATATAAGAATATAAATTTGGTAAATATCATACCAAATAGAAGTATAATAATGTTCAAAGTGCTTTCGGTTTTAATAGTATTTAGAATCATGATCTTATTTGAATTGGTCTTGTTATCGAAGTGACGAGGTCGTTTTCCTCAAGACAGTCGTGGCCGAGGTCATGAAAAAGCTCACCGCCATTCCAATTAATTTGGAAGGAGAAGAGAAAGTGGCTATTCTCTTTGGAATAGAACATCGGATCAAGCAAGTCGAGGAAAAGTTTGGTTTCGATCACAGCGACGAAACTAGAATTGTGGGAATTGTTGGGATGCCTGGTATTGGCAAAACCACTCTCGCAACGGAGCTGTTCAAGAGGTATGAAAACAAGTTCATCCGCTGCGTGAATTTTCTGAAGATCCGTAAGGAGATGGGTTCTGGCCATTTGAGGATGACGTTCCTTCAAGATTTACTTCCGAAGAAAAAGACAAACATAACTCATAAGACGACATTTGATTGTCTAAAGACTGAACTGCTCATGAACAAAGTCTTTGTTGTTTTAGACGATGTGAGTAGCGAAAAACATATAAAGACTCTTCTCGGAGACCGAAGCTGGATCAAGAAAGGAAGCAGGATTGTTATTACAACCCGTGACAGGGCATTGATCGCCGACTTAGATCCAAATCCTTACGTGGTTCCAAGATTGAACCCTCGAGATGGGTTGATGTACTTCAGCTTCTTTGCCCTAGGGGGTTTCAATCCCGAGATGGAAGATTATATGAAAATGTCTAGAGTGTTCGTGGATTACGTTAGAGGCAATCCAAAAGCTCTCAGAGAATTGGGCAAGGAACTTCGTGGGAAAGGTGAGACACTCTGGAAAGCGTGGTTTGGTGCATTGGCAAGATGTTCCAACGAGAGCATTAAAGATCTGTTGAAGATAAGTTACGATGAGCTTAGTGAAAAGGAGAAGGATGCGTTCCTTGACATTGCGTGTTTCTTCAAATCAGAGGATGAGTTTTACGCGAGAAGCTTACTGGATTCTGGAGATCATGATGAATCCTCTGAAGTTTCGAGTGAGATAACGAATCTTGCCTACAAGTTTCTAATTAGTATCTCTGGCGGACGCTTAGAGATGCATGATTTACTTCATACATTCGCCATCGAACTTTGTTCGTTATCATCCACAGTAGAGAAGTGTAGGCTGTGGAAATACCAAGATATTATCGCTGCGCTACATGACAAAATGGTGAGGCTAATTACTCATCAAGTAGTTTCAAACTTTATTATTGTAGCAGTATGCTAAATGATGCGTCTATGTTTTTTTCTTTCTTTCAGGGTACCAAAACTGTGAGAGGCATTTCTCTAGACATGTCTCAAGTAAGAGACATGCCTTTAGAGTTTTCGGTCTTTGCCAATATGTGCAATCTCTGGTACCTTAAGTTCTATACTTCTACTTGTCCTCGGGAATGTGAAGGCGACTGCAAGTTAAATTTCCCGGATGGACTTTCATTACCTCTGGAAGAGGTCCGATACCTCGACTGGCTGAAATTCCCGTTGGATGAACTTCCATCTGACTTCAACCCCAAGAATCTTGTTGATCTCAGGCTGCCTTACAGCAAGATTAAACAAGTATGGAAAGATTCTAAGGTTAGACATCTCCATCTCAACTTTATATTTGACTCTAAATACTATTATAGGAAACATTATTTTCAAAGTCACCTTACTCTACAGTAGGCACTGCTATTTTCTTTTATATTTTAATGAAAAAAACATAATTCGTGTACATTTAGAAGGAAAATAGTATTTTTTTCTATTTTATTGTATATTAGAACAAAACTCATATAAATTTTAGTGTATCTCCAACCTGCATCTAAAATAGAGATGGAATTTTTATTTCGGTGTGTTTTTTTATAATAGAGAAATACTAAATTGACCTCAATAAATATAAGAATGTTGTTGTTCAGAAAGAAATAGAGAAATATTATTTTTCAAATATAGAGGAAAAATAGTATTTCTCTATTTATAGAGGCAAATATAACATTTTTATATTATAGAAAAATACATTTGAACAAAAACTCTGTTTCTATATTATTTTTTCTCTCTAAAATAGTAGTAGGTTGGATAGGTATTGCAGACGATTTGATAAATTTTTCTGTTTTATAAAAAAATCGAGGAATACATGTCATAAAGTTTTCTCAAAAAAAATAATACATGTCATACGGTCTTAGTATGTGCATATACATATATATGTATATATATATTTTTTTTATCAACATATATACATATATGTTTTTGTTCCTTTTGTCTTGTTAGAGTTGTATACATTACTGACTGGTGGTGTAATTCTATGTGGTTTTAACAGGATACACCGAAACTGAAGTGGGTGGACCTCAACAACTCGAGAATGCTGCAGAAATTGTCAGGGTTCTCAAAGGCCCAAAATCTTTTGAGACTGAATCTTGAAGGTTGCACAAGACTAGAAAGTTTATCTGAAGAGATGCAAACAATGGAAAGTCTTATTTTCTTGAACTTGAGAGGATGCACAAGTCTCTTGCATCTACCCCAGATAAATCTGACTTCACTGAAAACTCTTATCCTCAGCGGCTGTACGAGGCTTCATGAATTTCAGCTAATTTCAGAAAATATAGAATCTCTCTACTTAGATGGAACTGCAATAGAGGATCTCCCTTCAGACATTGTGAAGCTTCAGAGACTTATCTTATTGAATCTGAAGGAGTGTCAAAGGCTGAGGAGTCTTCCAGAGTGTATAGAAAAGCTTAAAGCTCTTGAAGAACTGATTCTCTCTGGCTGTTCAAATCTCAATACTTTTCCAAATATTCAAGACAACATGGAAAATTTCCGGGTTTTACTACTTGACCGGACTTCGATCTTAGAGGTGCCAAAGATACTTCCCGGTATTAACAGCCTATTGTTTCTGCGGCATCTATCTTTTAGCGGAAATGGTGTGATCAGCAGCTTAGGATCTGACATCAGTCTAATGTATCATCTCAAATGGCTGGACTTGAAGTCTTGTGAGAAACTCAGGTCTCTTTCGACGCTTCCACCAAATCTCCAGTGGTTAGATGCACATGGATGTATCTCCCTGCAAACAGTCTCGAGTCCTCTAGCCTTTATTATTATGCCAACAGAAGAGATTCACAACACTTTCACCTTCACTAACTGTTGTAAACTCAATGAGGCTGCAAAGAATGAAATTGCATCCCATGTTCGGAGAAAATGCCAGCTAGTCTCATCAGATGATCACCGCAATGGGGTAGTCTATTCTTCTTTTTTTTTCTTTTTTTTTGTAGTCTTAAAATCTTTTGGTTTTCAGATATATATTATTTTTATTTGTTATTTTTTTTCTCCTGACAGAATTTTATCTCGACTTGCTATCCTGGATACGAAGTACCTGCATGGATCAGTCACCAAGCATATGGTTCAGTGTTAGAACCAAAGCTGCCTCCACATTGGTGCGACAACAAGTTTCTAGGAATATATCTATGTGCCATTGTCTCGTTTCGTGACTGCGGAGATCAGAGCAGCCGCATCCTGGCTAAATGTACCTGTGAGTTTGAAGACTTAGATGCACCATGTAGCCGGTTTAGTGTTCCTGTTGAAAATGAGCTGCGTACGATCGAGTCGGACCACGTCTTTATCAGCTATATAAGTTGGTCAAACATCAAGAAACATCAAGAAGTAGAGTTCAAGAAAGGATGTGTTCCTACTAGAGCTGTCCTTAGATTCAAAGTGACTGATGGGGCTGGTGAAGAGATTCCACAATGTGAAGTTGTGAAGTGTGGGTTCGGTTTGGTGTATGAACCTGATGATGAAGTTAGTAATGTTGTTACTTTACCGGCGGCAAGGACGGGAATGAATGGTGAGTGTAGTCAAAGTGAGGTAACCACTTTACAATCTGGAGAAGAAGCTCCAACTGTAACTCCAAAAACAGCTGACTCTACAAGTGAGAACAATATTTTCTCGAGCGGATCACCAAATAAATAAGACGATTTTGACAGCAATGGGTTTCTACGCGCTATGCATAGTTTATATATTTTAATTTTAATTTTTGTATATGTGTTATGTTTGTTTATTATTTATCGTTTGATGTTTTCTATCTAATATTTCTCTTTATTTTTTCATGTCTTCTTATACTTTCGGTGTCTTATTAATAAGTGTCCATTAGTCACTTATAGATTATTAGCTATATTGGTATTAAGAAGTGCCCTTAACTATTTTATAGATATATTGGTAAGATTATTTTGTCACTTAACATAATAAGTGACAAAATAGTCTTACCAATATAGCTTTGTCACTCAGCCTTTGACACTCCTTAACTATTTTGTCACTTATTATGTTAAATTTATTTCAGTATAGTTTATTGCATATATTTAAGTAAATTTTTGGTAATCTGAAGCCTTGTAATCCATCCACTTGCTTGCATTTGATAGTTTTTATTTAATGTATATGTGTTACTAAAAACTAATATGAATACACATCTTGATATAGAACAATACATGACATTTTATAAGAGATTTGGTTCAGCTGATCACAAATTAGTAACAATATGTTATGAGTTGTATGCTGCATAATTAATACACAGTAGAAAATTTATAAATTAATAAAAAAAATTGTTTCTGAGTTCGGCCGATTCAAAATATGATAAAAATCGATAAAATAATAAGATAATATTTTTTTAGAAAATCCTATATATATATATGATCCCTTTAAAATCATAAATTAATAATATATCTAGATATACATTTTATGTAAGTATAAACTAAATATTATATTGTTGGTTTCATATTCATTATGAAATTATCTCTATTTTTTCTTAACAATTCAATATATTTTGATAACATTTAGTAAAATTATATCTAAAACCACATTTAAATTCTATAAAACACAAAAATATATATCAAATAGTTTAATAAAATATGAAATTCAAATTTCTAAAATTTAATTAAAAATATACAGTAAAATCATTTTTTATTTTATAAATAAAAATATTCAAAAATCTAAGAAAGGGAGTTTTTTGTAAATTAATAAAATATTATAAACCCAACATTATTTAAACTTGTACTCTTATAAATCTATATAATAAAGTGATTGGTAGAAAGAGCAGTACATGATTCATATGTAAAACTATTATAAAAATTAGTATATGATATATAATTTCTTTATTTCTAAATAATACATATTTAAATTAATTTTTGTACTTTTCATAATTATAACTGTACTTAATTATATATATATACTTAATTTATATTTTATATAAAATATTATTGTTTTAAATATATATATATATTAATTTGTTTTATTTTAAAAAATAATAATTCTATTTTGTATCCTAATATTATTTTGTGATATTATTTAAAATAATTAATTGTAATTAATTTTTTTTTTAAAAAATTATATATTTTAAATGTAAATGATCAACCTGAAATGAAAGCATTGAATAAATAGCATCTGCATCTTCTAAATGCTATTTTAAATGTTTTCCTAGAAATTGTTGATTGGATAATAAAGATAATGTTCTACCAATCAAGCTCATACTGTAAAAGAACAAATGGGTTCTGCAATTAGCATACTTCCTATATTTCTCCTTACATTTAAAATGTATTTTCATACTTGAGAGAAAATTTAATTAAAGATTTGCATATACCAAAAGGTTCGTAGTACTTTTTTGTTTCATTGAAGAACAAACAACATTCTCCCTAGAGGCTAAAGCTTATCAAACAGAAAAAAAAAAAAGGAAAATGAACTTGCCAATATGATATGCCACCAAATCTTGGGATTCAAAGACAGCGGTTAAGAGAAGGAAGTGTGAGTGACCACCAAATCCCCTTTTAATGAAAGCAAAAATTCAGAAATGAGTGTTTCTGCCTCGGCCTCTCCCACCTGAGTAGTAACCATAACCCGAATTTGAGTGGTAGTTGTTGTTGTAATTACTATTATTATCATATCCGCCTCTGTAATTGGTCTGTGCAGCGAGATATGCACCCTGGCCCGGTTGTGGTTGAAGTGGCATTTGAAAATGGTTACCATATGCCTGAAATAAGAACAAAAAGGTCCATCAAATAAACACTATTTTGCAATTTAAGGATGAAAAGTTTCACAACTTTTGGTTGGTGAATATTAGAAAGGATGAAACAAACCTCAGGATTTTGTCTCATATGCTCCGGAAACCGGCTGTCTAGTTGTTGTTGTCCGCTTCTTGCTACACGGTCAAGGGGATTACACGAGATTGTATCGAAAAAGTCATCTTTGTTATAAGCAGGCTGCAACAAAGCAAATAATAATGTTAACTGCTACTTGAAACATCATATATAAGATCATATTCACTAAGGTAACGTCAAGAGCTTGAGAATCACACCTTTGCCTTCCCTTCTTCGCTAGGCTCAACTATAGTTTCTTCCCTGTGATTGATTTGATTGTTTTTACCGAGAAAACCCCATAGCTCACTTTTGTTGAACTTTTCGTTCATTGCCTCAAAATCAAACTCTTCAGTGAACTCATTCCTGGAACCAGGGATCCCAGACTGCAACACATTTAGAACCAGAAGGACACATTTAGCAGCTATATAATGTAATCATGAAACTGCATAGTAGCCATGAGAAGTCATGCATAGGTGCGATGATTATGAGAAAACATCAGATGATCAGAAACAGAGCTAAAAGCAAACAAGAGAGAGAGAGAGAGAGAGAGAGAGAGAGAGAGAGAGACCTGATGAGCTGTAGCCGCAAGAGGCAGCAATGGCGCTTGATATGTGGTAGCAAGACTTCGAGATGGCACACCCACTGATACCGGGTTAGTTGCAACAAACATCTCTTGACCCCTATCGACCATCTGCCTAGATTGTAGTAATGGCTTCATATCAGAAAATGACTGGGGCGAATTCGAAAACCGACCAGGAACTACAGGAGCTGAGTGAGAAGTCATAGCTGGTATGTTATAAGGTATCGATCGGTTATGATGGTTAGAAAGAGAGTCATAGACACCATTACCAACAGCCTGGGGTGCAATGGGGTAACTGTTCTGAATATATGGAGCAGAAAGGTTGGAGGGTGAAGAAGCAAGTCCAGGTGGAGTATGGTGCTGTGCTTGACCAAGGGGAGAAGGGTTAGAAGAGTATGCTTGACTAGAAACAACGTCGGGTGTAGGAGTAACAACCTGTGATGTATCATCAACTAATCCCATAACCGGTGAAGCAGACATATCTAAAATCTGAGGATCATTGAGCTTCGTAGAGGATGATGAAACTTCCTGGTGCATCATACCAGGAGGGACACTAGTGGAAGGTAGTTTGTTTCCTTGCACAAAAGAAGGCATGGGCATAGACAGACCAGCGTTACTATTGCCTGAACCAATAAGGCTTGCTGGAGATTCTATCAAGCTTCCAGCATTAGGTGGAGGAGGCTGGAAGCCTAAAGGAACAGATGAATGCTGTGTAGCAGGAACTGGTTTACTACTCAAAGCAGGTGTTGTATGCAACCATTGACCTCCTCTCCCCAAACCATAACCAGAAGGCGGGGAGCTCATAGCTGGCCTAGCATGAGAGGTCTGTAAACAAGAACAATGAAGAAAATCATTCAATCTGATAGTTCAAACATACAGCTATCATTATCCATCGCCTTTACCTGATTAACGTCTTGTTCACGCTGAATCTCCTGTCTTGGTTGTGGAGATGGAGAAGGGTTCACTTGCAGATCCTGAATATACCAAAACAAGTTTTAAATAATGAGTTAGTGAAATGTATAAGAAGAAGGTAAAGAGCTTGGAACAGTAACCTTAATGTCACTTCCGCGGAAAAGAATGTAATCGTAAACAGTATCAGACGGCGGAACTTGCGACCCATCTTTCTTCCTCCCCTCAGTTCCACAAGATCTAACTGCAACGAAACCATTCAAGAAGCACCACAACAAGAGTATATTATCATTCAACACAAAAGATCTACTTAGCTTCCAAGGTCACGAATACACAAGCATGAACATGTAAATCTGCGTTTCGCGAAACCTAGAATACGAGAAATCGCGATTAGGTTTTTTGGAATCCGTACCGTTCTTTAGACCTAGCGTGGAGTCATGGACGTTGAGATGGTAGAGAATGCCTTCGTAACGGATCTCGGAGTTCGAAACTAGACTGATGAAGCTTCCTACGAACGTGTCGCCCATCGACGGAGATGGCGACGGCGACGGCGACGGGGAGGGAGATTGGGAACTCTCACTCGCCATTTCAGCGGAAAAGGAACGATGGAGAAGTGGGAGAGATTGAGAATCGGTTAGGGTTCGCTCCTGTTTACAAATGTTGAATTTTTTGAAAAAAAATCTCTCGTCTCTTTCTCTGTCTCGGAACCGTCGTGGCTCGAGTTCGTCTCCGTCGTGGTTTTAAAGGTGGGGGGAGATCGCTGTGCCGTTGGTCCATCTTTGAGACTTTTTGGGCCTTTCCGAGGCCCATTGTCTTTAAGCTAACAATTGTTTTTTTTGATTTCAGTAATTATTGGATCAGCCCGGTCCACAAGGAGTATTTCGGTTCACTAATTCAATTAGGACAAAGACTTTGGAAAAGTATGTTAAGTTACTTCCTACGATGTTTTATGACAATAACCTGAAAGATTGTGATGAATCAAAAGTGTTTGCAAGTTTTCTACATAATAGTTTATTTTTTATATATACATGTATATTTCATGTCAAGGGTAAAGAATTAATCTATGTCTAACCAAGAACGAAATGTTTATTTACCCTTTACATGAAACATATTTCTTGTTAACATACAGAACAACAAAATAATAATATACTTCTTTATCAAATAAAATATCGTTTTTCAAGAAAAAAAATGGTTCACCAAATAGCACTAGAACAAGTTTATATTTCAAAAAAAATAATTTACAATGCTCTTTTCAGATAGAGATGGGATCAAGTTTAAATACACATTTACACCCAAAAATAAAATAAAAAGTTAAAATACACATTTTCAGTTTTTTGGCCTCTTTCTTCAGTTGATCTCACTCAAACTTCAACTGAATTATGTGGGTTAAAATCTACGGAAGGGCTTACAGTGGCTCCATGACAAGTTTGGCAGCGGAGCTCGGGGTACATCATTTATTTCTTGCATATTTTGTGTCCAATGTTCTCCATCTCATGCGTCAACACTTGGCGAACATGTGGCATAAACGTGTGGGTAGAGAATGCAAATTCTCTATTTTCTTTTCATATTATTAGTCGAATGTGGGTTAATTTGAACCTAAACTAGATTAAGATGTAAATGGTGGAGAATGGATTTGTCACTTGCCACTGTGGTGGTTTTTATGGACTTTCTATACTAAAGAAAAAGTTGTAAAAAATACCGGACAATAATTAAAAAACATGTCTCAAGAAGACGTGTCCATAATCTATAAGACTTGTTGGATTGTGATTTTCGTTTTCTAACTAAATTTTCTATTAAAAAGCTTCTTTTAAATTGCAACTATTGTAATCTTTTATGAATTTCTACTATGTTAATATTGTATTAACTCTATGATCTTAACACAATGCTATTGGTTACCATTGTTTTAATGTATAAAATGGTTCAAAAAACGTTATAAATTCAGAACTGTATCCATATTGTCTACAAATTCTAGTTTGGTCGTTATTAGGATTTTATCGTGCGGAACATCAAAAGGAAAAAAAACATTAGTATACAAATAATTGTATGAATTTCATGAACCTGCCTATCCAGATGAATTAAATATATTTCTAATTGTTTATTCTTGATTAGATATTTTTGGCGGGTATGTTGTGTTTTCATTTGTCCTTGGTTAATCAAATTATTTATTCTATTAATTGCTAAAACGTGGGTTACAGCCTACTAATCAACAAATATATATAGTTATGTACAGTCACTTCTGCACTTAGACAGACTGTTTATTATTCATAATCAGTTAAAAAGAAAAATATGTCTAATACTTTAGAATGCTATTATCTTTCTAATACAGTATGCAACAAAGATATCGAGTAAAGATACTCTCAGTGTGTGACTGGTCTGGTTAGAATAAAATGGGGTGAAAATAAAAACTTTTCTTAGTCTAGTGGTCTAAACTGTTATAAACGTGAAAAATAGGATGTCAACAAAGGAAGCACCGATCATTGAAAATGATCGTGTGAAGTAAATTATGTGGAGCCCACTGCCACTATACACACACAGTAACTTTCTCTTTTTACTTCTATATAAACGATTGTTTCGATCGATTGTAATACGCACTTTTACACCATTCTCTTCTTCCTCATATAACTTACTCTCTCTCTCGTTATTATACTTATATCAGTGTTCTTTTATTTCTGCGGGTATAAAATTTCACTCTTATTTAAATTTTTCGATACTATAAAATTGCAAGTTATTTTATAACATGTTATCAGCACTATCACTCTGCAATTCGGTAAAGTTTATATGTATCATATTTACCCTGCTATAATGGCCGGTATACCGCCTATATTATTGTTTATTATTTTATAGTGTTTGTTTTAATTCACTATTATTTATCTATATTAATGCGGGCGGTATGTCGCCTCGTTAATAAACCTTGATTGTTAATTACACCATTATCATTTGGCTTGGCTGTGCCGCCGCAAAATTTATTCAATATTAAAATATAAATTAATCTATCACCATAATACGATTAATATTTATTTGTGTATTATATTAATTTTATTATACAAATGTTTGCTCACCTATATAAAAAATATATATATATATATATATATATATATATAGTGAAATTTACTAAAATTGATTGACTGATTATTACGATATTTTCAAACTGTTTTTCGATTTAACGATTTAACCCCAACGGTCACAAAGAAAAAAAATTCAAAAATTTACCTTTTTACAACGGCTATGAACAGTATTTTTACATCTATAAATACATTCATACTTCACTCATTTTCTTCATCCAAACATTTCATTATCTCTCAAATATTTTCAAATCGCTCTCCTCCGGTTTTTCATTCCAAGAAAGATGATTCGCGCGTTTTTGATTTTAGTTGCAATTCTAATTTGTGTATCTATTTACGGTTTATTCGTTGGAGAATTTGCTCCGGGGGAATTTACGATGAATATCGGTTTACTTTTCTATACACTATTTCTATTTGTAATTGCTTGCATGATTAATGTAAACGGTTCATTTTAAATATTATAAAATTCTAATAAAATTTACTATTTTGTGTCTTGGAAATTCAGAAATGGCAAATATTGAAAAACTCCAGTTTCCGGCTTTGGAAATAACTGGGGCAAATTACACGGCATGGATAACTAATATGGAGCTTCATCTAGACTCGGAGAAAATACTCGAGACAATAAAAGAAGGGAATAAATCAGCTTCTCACGAAAGATCTAGGGCCGTAATATTTCTGAGAAAACACCTAGATGAAAATCTTACGCATGACTATGCGAGGGTAAAAGATCCTCTAGATCTTTGGAAAGCCCTAAAGGAGAGGTTTGATAACCAGAAGAAAATAACCTTCCCCATGCACTCGATGAGTGGGCGAACCTACGATTTCAAGATTTTGAAAAGGTGGAAACGTACAATTCCGCTATATTAAGGATAGCGGCGCAATTAGAATATTGCGGTAAGCCCGTAACGGAAGCAGAAATGCTTGAGAAGACTTACCAAACGTTCCACAAAAACCATTATGTTCTACAAGAACAATACAGAAACCGTGGATACACGAGGTTCTTTGAACTCGCTGTAGCGCTCATGATAGCGGAGAAAAATAATGAACTCCTTATCAAAAATCACAATACCCGACCCACGGGAACCAAAGCATTTCCTGAGGTGAATGCGACGGATGTAAAAAATCCGGAAAGAGGAAATTTTTCCTATCGTGGTCGTGGTCGTGGTCACGGTCGTGGTCGTGGCCATCGATTTAATCGTGGTAATGAAAGGAGTTACAACCCAAGAGGAAGGGGATCCAACACATGGAATCGATCCAATCGTGGAAAAGGGAATGAAGCCCAAGAAAACCCTACTCGTAAAAACGAGAACGTCTGTTACAGATGTGGATCGAAGGGGCATTGGTCTCAAGTATGCCGAACTCCTCAGCATCTATGTAAGTTGTACCAAGAAACCATCAAAGGCAAAGCAAAGGAAGTTAATCTCAATGAGCACTTCGAGGGTACAACATCTACATACCTTGAGTCTTCTGACTTTATGGACGATGTCGACGAGGCCACTCATCAAGATAATTAAAATGCTTATAGTAATCAAGCCCAATAATGCCAGTGATGTTATAAATTATTATTACTATTATGTATTTTCAGTTCTAGAATAAAATTGTTTTTCGAAACAACTAATGTATAATTATAGTCTAATGTATAAGTGTGTGTGCTTATAATCAATGTATAATTATATAATGTTTACTTATGAAAATTTATTTTCTTTATTAATATTAATTGTGTGTTACAGAAATGGATAATGGAACAACAACTAAGCAAATTGGCAGAGAAGTTTGCATTCCAGATAGTGGTACAACACATACTATTCTGAAAGATAAGAGATATTTCTCTAACTTAAAATCAGCAAAAATGACTGTAAACACAATATCAGGTCCTACGGATTTGATCGAGGGAATTGGCAAAGCAAACTTTATGTTGCCTAATGGAACAAAGTTTTCCATAAACAATGCCTTGTATTCTCCAAATTCAAAGAGAAATTTGTTGAGTTTCAAAGATATATACCTTCAAGGATATGAAACTCAGTCTGCAACTGAGAATGGAAAGAAGTATATGTATATAACTTCTGAAAAATCAGGCAAAAATCTTGTACTGGAAAAGTTTCCAAAACTTCCTTCTGGATTACATCAGACTTATATTAATGCGATAGAATCAAACCTTGTGGTCAAAAGAAATCCAGAAGATATTACATTATGGCATGACCGTCTTGGTCATCCAGGCACTACAATGATGCGAAAAATCATTGAAAGTTCACATGGTCATTCAATGAAAACCCAAGATCTATATCAAAGTAATAAAATGACATGTGCTGCATGTGCTCTTGGGAAATTAATCATAAGACCATCACCAACCAAAATTGATAAAGAATCACCAAAATTCTTAGAAAGAATCCAAGGTGACATTTGTGGACCAATACATCCACCATGTGGACCATTCTACTACTTTATGGTATTAATCGATGCGTCGAGTAGATGGTCACATGTTTGCCTATTATCATCTCGAAATATGGCATTTGCGAGATTTTTAACTCAAATAATCAAATTAAGAGCTCAGTTCTCTGATCATCCAATTAAAAGAGTTAGATTAGATAATGCTGGTGAATTCACATCCCAAGCATTTAATGATTACTGTATGGTATCAGGGATTGAAGTAGAGCACTCAGTTGCTCATGTTCATACACAAAACGGTTTGGCAGAATCACTAATTAAACGATTGCAATTAATTGCAAGGCCATTGATCATGAGATCAAAACTTCCAACCTCTGTATGGGGACATGCCATTCTGCATGCAGAAGCACTCATTCGGATAAGACCCAGTGCGTACCATAGATATTCCCCATTACAGTTAGCGTTTGGTAGAAAACCAAATATTTCTCATCTAAAAGTCTTTGGTTGTGCAGTTTATATCCCAATAGCACCACCGCAACGTACAAAGATGGGACCACAAAGACGGTTAGGAATATATATTGGTTATGATTCTCCATCAATAATAAGATATCTAGAACCACAAACTGGTGATGTGTTTACGGCACGATTTGCCGATTGTCATTTCAATGAGAAAGAGTTCCCAACCCTAGGGGGAGACAATAATCAAGTAGGAAAGGAAATCAAATGGAATGTGCCATCTTTATTACACCTTGATCCTCCTACGAAACAATCAGAACTAGAAGTTCGACGTATCATGCAGTTACAAAATATAGCAAGTCAATTACCCGATGCATTTGCTGATACCAAAATGGTAACTAAATCACACATACCAGCTGCAAATACTCCTGCTCGTATTGAAATACCACAAAAATATGGAGCGGCAGTTGATACACGTGAATCAGGAACACGTTTGAAACGCGGTAGACCTATTGGTTCGAAAGATAAAGTTCCTAGGAAACGTAAGGAAGGTGAAAAGCATGATACTCCCAAAATAACAGAAAATATTTTGGAAGAAGAAAATTGTGAATCTAACGACAATAGAGAACATATTGAATCTGAAGGAAATCACGAGATTTCTATCAATTACATCCATAATGGAAAGATATGGAAACGAAATAAGATGGATGACATTGATGATGTTTTCTCATATCTCTTAGCACAAGAAATAAATGAAGAAAACGAAGATCCAGAACCAAAGTCTGTATATGAATGTCAAAAGAGACATGACTGGATGAAATGGAAAGATGCAATTCAAGTCGAACTAGATTCCCTTAACAAACGAAACGTATTCGGACCTATTGTGCTCACACCCAAAGATGTGAAACCTGTTGGATACAAATGGGTGTTCGTCCGAAAACGAAATGAAAAAAATGAGATTACAAGATACAAAGCTCGTCTCGTAGCCCAAGGTTTTTCTCAAAGGCCTGGAATTGATTATGAGGAAACATATTCTCCTGTTATGGATGCAATCACTTTTAGATTCCTGATGAGTCTAGCAGCTGATAAAAATCTCGAGATGCGTCTCATGGATGTGGTTACGGCATATTTATATGGATCATTAGATACTGATATCTACATGAGAATCCCAGATGGATTTAAAATTCCAGAAATCTTAAGTTCCAAACCTAAAGAGTTATGTGCAATAAAATTGCAAAGATCATTATATGGCTTAAAGCAATCAGGACGTATGTGGTACAATCGTCTAAGTGAGCATTTAACAAAAGAAGGATACACAAATGATCCTATATGTCCTTGTGTTTTCATAAAGAAAACTACAACCGGATTTGTGATAATCGCGGTGTACGTTGATGATCTTAATATTATCGGAACTCAAGAAGAAATACAAAAGGCATCAGATTATTTAAAAGGAGAATTTGAGATGAAAGATCTCGGACAGACAAAATATTGTCTAGGCTTACAGATTGAGCATTCTCAAAAGGGTATATTTCTACATCAATCTACATATACCAAAAGAGTATTGAAACGCTTTAACATGGATAAAGCAACTCCTCTTAGCACCCCGATGGTAGTTAGATCACTTAATGTTGAAAATGATCCATTCCGACCATCCGAAGAAAATGAAGAAATACTTGGTCCCGAAGTTCCATATCTAAGTGCAATTGGAGCTCTTATGTATCTTGCAAATTGTACTCGACCAGATATATCTTTTGCCATCAATCTTTTAGCAAGATTCAGTTCATCCCCCACACGAAGACATTGGAATGGAATTAAACATGTCTTTCGTTATCTTCAAGGGACCATTGATTTAGGTCTATTTTACCCTAAAAATTCAAAGGGTCAAATGATTGGTTTTGCAGATGCAGGTTATTTGTCAGATCCACACAAAGCTAGATCACAAACGGGATACGTTTTTACTATTGGAGGCACTGCCATATCTTGGCGTTCTCAAAAGCAGACACTCGTGGCTACTTCTTCAAATCATGCTGAGATCATCGCACTCCATGAAGCAAGTCGAGAATGTGTATGGCTAAGATCAATAAGCCGACATATCTGTTCAAGCAGTGGAATTGACGAAAATACGGAACCAACTATTCTATATGAAGATAATGCGGCATGTGTTGCTCAAACAAAGGAAGGATATATCAAAAGCGATAGAACGAAGCATATTCATCCGAAGTTCTTCTCATACACTCAAGAGCTCGAGAAGAAGAAAGAGATTGAAGTAAGATATGTTCGATCAAGCGACAATGCAGCTGACCTCTTCACTAAATCACTTCCTACTTCGGTATTCAGAAAACATGTTCATAACATTGGAATGCGTCATCGGAATGATCTATGACTACTCATCCGAGGGGGAGCTTACGTGGTTGTACTCTTTTTACCTTACTATGGTTTTTTTCCATTGGGTTTTCCTGGAAAGGTTTTTAACGAGACAACAAAAACGTTAAGCAAGAAGAGATAGTGACACTGGTCTCCAAGGGGGAGTGTTATAAACGTGAAAAATAGGATGTCAACAAAGGAAGCACCGATCATTGAAAATGATCGTGTGAAGTAAATTATGTGGAGCCCACTGCCACTATGCACACACAGTAACTTTCTCTTTTTACTTCTATATAAACGATTGTTTCGATCGATTGTAATACGCACTTTTACACCATTCTCTTCTTCCTCATATAACTTACTCTCTCTCTCGTTATTATACTTATATCAGTGTTCTTTTATTTCTGCGGGTATAAAATTTCACTCTTATTTAAATTTTTCGATACTATAAAATTGCAAGTTATTTTATAACATAAACAAGGTTGTTTTCTTTATCAAAAAAAGGGATGAAAATAAGAGGTGAAACGGGATAAACTAGAATAAAATATAAAAGAAAAAAATAAAGTAAATGATGTATGTTATTCTAGCAATTCTTTTTTTTTTCTTTTGCAAATTATTCTAGCAATTATTAGAGTAAAGATAAGTGTGTATTTTTTCTGTTGGAACAGTAACTAGAGTAAACATTAGAAAGCAATATTTCACTTAATTGATAATATTTTAGTGAAACCTAGAGTAGTATGTGCTTCGATCCGCTAGTAAAATGACGTGTTCAACATTTCAATATTTATTTACGAGAAATACTTTACTTTTTTTTTTTTTGTAAACTAGAAATCGACTTTACTTGAGAAAATACATGTTGAAAATCAGAATTTACGGCAGCATATTTTCAAGAATTATTATAATAGTAATCTAATTAGCATATGTGCAGCAATTAAAATATAAACAAAATATAATCACATTGACCGAATTAGCTCATAATTCACGACTCATGATCAAAGTCTCCGGTGAAAAAAAAAGATCAGAATGGAATCAGTTAGTCGTCCGTGAAAAAGATTAGAAAATCGGCTTTAAGCAATTCTAAAACTAGCTAAATCCAACAGTCGTCGATTTGGCATCTACTTTTCACAAAAATGCATTGAATTCTTTTGACCAGCTATTTTACTAGTATATTATCTAATAATCAAAGTTTTACACAAGTAACCAAGTGAATGGTAGAACCATAAAATAAAGGTAAACAAGTGAATGGTAAACTATTGGCCGTGATTATATTGGTCGACTCATGTATCAATATATTCTTACATGATCTCAGATCTCTCTCTTCTGTACTACAAATGTCAAAACTAAAAAGGTGAGTTACATTCTTTATTTTGTGTCGTTTAACATCAAGCTATCTGAAATTCCCAAAAACTATTGGTAGTGCAGTGAAAATTTTGTTATTCATACTTGATAAAGTGGTTACTCACAACAGTCCTGCAATTTAGTTAATATTTTAGTGTGTGATCAAAGAAGTTAATAAAATTAGTTACTCAATTATTATTTACGGACAGAGATAAAAGAAAATATTTACTGACTAATGCAAATTTTGTTGGATATTTTCTTTGAGCATTCCGTAATTTTATTCACTGCATTGATATAACAAAATAATTTACAATTTGAGAGAAATAACAACAAAAGGAGGGAAAGTCTCATTAACGGACTAGCCAGCTTACATACACGTTAAAAATTATATAACCTGTTTTCGTATTGCTCCCAAAATTTAATTCTCTACATTTCATAAACCTAAACTAAAAATATTAAAATCACTGAAAACTATATACACTTGGGATCCCAATAGGGATTTTCCTTTCCTATTCCCTTTTCATCTCTAATATTTTTTTTATTTCTTAGCCAATGAAGTAATTTTCTCACTCGAATGAAAAAGAATCTTCCACTTTCAAACTTTAGAAAGCTACGAAGGTGCTCTTGTAATTTTCTAAACGTCCACCTCTGGTTTTTGCTCTAAGGCAATAGGCAATCCATTTTGAGGAAGAGCAAACGGTCCATACTGAATTCCATCGCTAGGTCCCATAATTGACCACCTGAAATTACCAAAATACAAATCATAAGCAAAAGTTTTTCAAAAAGATGATCCGACGTTTCACGTCAACTTTAAAAGGACTAATATGATTTTATTAGTACCAACCTGTACTTAGTGGTGAGATGATGGATTAGAATAGAGATTTCAAGTTTAGCTAACTCATTGCCCGGACAAGAATGGATCCCATTCCCAAATGGCATGAATGTATTTGGTTTCGGCGCAACTTCAAATCTTGAAGGATCAAACTTTCCCGGATCCGAAAAGAAATCAGCATTGTGATGAATATTTCTGAATAGTGGCAGTACTTTCCATCCCTTTGGTATCAAGTATCCTGTAGAAAATTTGTAAAATTCAAACTTTAGCATATTTGATATGTAACATATTGATATAAAATACTATATAGTATGCGTATATTAGTGCGTACCATCGTATTCAACATCTTCAACAGCTTCTCTGAATGTGAAAGATAAGATTGTAGCAACTCTCATTGTCTCCTGGACAACTCTAGAAGTTAGTGTCATCTTCTTTGTATCTTCCCAAGTGAGACTCTCTCCTTCTTTCTTCCCTTTCCTTATCGCCATTTGTTCTTCCTGTTTCACCCAACAAAATCCGATTAATTTACGAAACTGCCACTCCTTCATGAGATCTCAAGTGTCCTTTTGGGGAAAATATGCTTACAGTGACAGCTTCAAGGACAGTTGGATTATCTGCC
Organism: Raphanus sativus; assembly: GCF_000801105.2. Taxonomy (NCBI): domain Eukaryota; kingdom Viridiplantae; phylum Streptophyta; class Magnoliopsida; order Brassicales; family Brassicaceae; genus Raphanus; species Raphanus sativus. The sequence goes on along the minus strand of NC_079519.1, from coordinate 33,963,468 downwards.
AAGTACTTGAGGATCCACGTCAGCACACTCGCTGTCGTGTCTCTTGCCGCGAAGATAACTCCGATTATGTTGTCAGCGATTTGTTCGTCGCTTAACCCTTCTTTGTCTTCCATGAATGATCCAAGAAGATCTTTGTGCGTGGATGGGTTCTGTCTTCTTTTGGCTAAGATGTTAGCGAGGATTTGAGCTAACTCCTTTCGAGCTTTCATGGCTTTGTGGAATAGTGTTCCCGGGAGATTAATCGGCATCGAGTTGTAACCTTTCTCAAGAATGTAGTAGCATCGTTTCAGATCTTCACGGTAAAAGACTGCGTCTTGTCCGAGTATTGAGATTAACGCCACGTTGAAAGTGTACTGTTGATACAAAAAAAAACAGGGGATACTCTGTTTTAGACTTGAGAAAAGTAAAAAACAGGGGATACTCTGTTTTTAGACTGAGAAAAGAAAAAAAACAGAGGATGCTCTGTTTTGAGAAAGGTGTGGGGGCTTACTGTTTTCATCTCTTGGTAAGTGTTGAGCTGAGTTCCATCCCAGGAATTGAGAGATTCCTGAGCAATTGATTCGATGTGTGGGACCATGTTTCTGACTGAATCAGGCATGAAAGCTCTTAAGACGAGCTTCCTGAGTTTAGCATGGTAATCTCCCTGGTGGAAGAAGATGGCTTGCTTTCCGAGCATCCTCTCTTTGCTCGCCGGGAAAGTAGGTTTAAACAAATGAGACTTCGTAACCAATACGAACTTGGCAGCTTCAGGGCTCGAGATCATCACACATGGGCATCCCAGTACATGAGTCTTGAACACCGATCCGTATCTGTTTTTACCAAAAAAATGATTAATAAAAAGGTTAACTTTTTATGTTTCAGACAACAAAATTTGTTTTTTTTTTTTGTTTGGTGTGCAAATTAGACCTTTTCTGTTTTGATGCGAAGAAGACATTAGGGTCTTGTGAGTAAAGCTGGAATGTTTCGCCGACGTAAGGATAACCCATTGTTCCCGGAGGAAGAGGGAGTTTAGAGGAGGAGCTACGACGGAATCCGGCTAAGAACCGGAGTAAACAGAGAAACAGAGCCGCCAAGGCCAAAGTGAGAAACATGCCTGAGAAATCCATTATTTCTAATTTTGATCGAGACCCAATTCGTCTTTCAACAGAGGGAAGAATCTGAAGTATGTTTTGTGAATTGTCTCTAATTGGAAGTTTGTTTGAGATGGGAGATGGAGTGGGAGAGATGAACTGGTTTTATAGAGGGAGTTTCCTAAAAGGAGCCTTTTGTGGAGCCAGCTCATATCAGAGAGGAGTGACGAGAGCACGTGTCGAAGACGAGCATGCAAATGAAAAAAAAAAGAGCGTGTGAGGTTTTGACCAAAACAAGCCATCCTTTTTAATTGGAAATTAAAGTCAAGGAAAGGGGCAAATTGTGGCTCTTAAGTAGAGACAAAGGAGGGGCTTTTTCTTAATTGATGGCTACACTTCAAGGATTATATTACTAGTTTAACTATGTAGCCTGCTAAGTACTAGCCTCTTGTGTTTATCTGTTTTTTCAGATATTTTTAATCATTGAAAAATAAGAATAAATATGATTGATGATAAGTGTATTCATAACTTTAGGTAGAGTAATGGTAGCCTCAATTTTATTTTATGGTATATGCAAACAACCACGCTACACCTTACTACTAATTTTTAAAAATAAACTCAAAATGTAACCAACTCACTCACCCAACCTAAATCGTACCAGATTTTGTTTTATGCTAATTGATATATTTTCCAAACTAAAAAGCCTAAGCATTCTGATTTGATACATAAGCACTTTAGGGTTAGTGGGACTTGGATTTTATTAGAATTAGATGATTTAAGAAGAACTGGAAATTTTATTAATCTGCATAGAGTTATGCGAAGTCAATAGAAATTTATATTTATTAAAAATTCTTCCAATTCTGTACCACAACTTTTATGATCTAAGTTGTGGTTAATGAGGTGATCTGTTAAAAGTTATCATTTTTCAAAAAGTTACAGAATTAATGAAGCTAAAAATTAAAATTATTTTTTGTTCATAAAAAATATAAAATGTAGATTTTGAATGAAAATATTTTTTTAAAATGTTAACAGTGACTAGTTAAGATTTTTACAAGCGCGATTCTTCGAAATATCATTTTTTAAGTTTTTGTCACAAAATAACATTTAAAAAATAAAATGACTAAAATAGTCTTTTTTATTTTGAAAATTTTAATTTAAATTTTTCATTTAAAAAAAATTTGAATTCATTCTCTAAACTCTATTACTTAACTCTAAACCGTAAGTCTTAAATCATGAATTAGTTAACCATAGGATTAACCCTAGGAGTATAGATCCATAAATCCTTAATAAAATCTATTTTGGTCATCTTCTTCTTTAAAAAGTTATTTTGTGAAAATAAACTAAAAAAATTATATAAAAGAAATTCTCTTTTTACAATCCATAAACTAATAATTAAAAAAAAAACTATAACAATCAACCAAATTCTGATTCCCGCTAACTTGGTATAACATATTTGCTCAATTTATTTTTGTTATAAATTTTATTTTGGTACTAATGGAAATTTGAATCTGATACCTAGATGGTAACGAAAAAACCACGTGGTGATGAAAACAAAAGACACCCAGTACAAAATTTCAGAATTAGTTAGTCATTGATTATATGTCACTAATGGTGAAATTATATGTCACTAATGGTGAAAGCCCACTTGATACTAACTTAATTATTCATATATAGTACTAATTTCCCTTCTACGTTCAGCGTGCATTACAGCCATATATTATTACTTTATTAGTAGCTTATACGAATTAATCAACACCTACGTGGTTGACATACAAATTATTCAAAGCCAATGTGATTAGAACTTAATTATATATAAAATAAAATTTGACTTTTATTGTCTAATATTTTACAAGTAGATTTAAATTACAAATATTATCAACTTGAGTAAGTATTTTAGTTTTGAGAAATGTTTTAATATACATTGACTTTTGTTTTGTATCTGTTTAATATAAACTGACTTTGTGCTTGTAAAATAAAAACATACTAACAAATTTCTTCGAGGATCTATGACCAAAGACTTGAGTATTTGTTTGTCTACTTCCTCGTTAATTTTGAAAATTATAAAAGTAATAACTATCGCGCCAAATATCTTCTAAAACCGATACATGTATATACGAATTTCACAGTTAAATAGTATTATTTTTTAACAAGTGCAGCTAAAATATTTTTAGAAACATATTAGTCATTGCAATATACGACCCACCGTAGATTACTTATAATTAACGAATTTAAACATAAATTAATGTCGATAGCAGTTTTATTGCAGTTCGATAATAGGCATATACTGTGTAATTCTCGAGTTTCTTTTTTTTTGTTAGTTAGAAAATTCTAATCTTTATCAGCAATTTCTTGAAGTTAAACTATAATATCTGATCATATTTATAGTCGTTGGCAAGAAACCATATAGCCGATAAAAAAATATTTTCACTTAAAACAGCATCGAGCGAGTATACACTTTGACAAAAATGAGTTGAATTTGAGACAGTCTGGTTAGAGATCGAAAAACTTACGATCAGCACATAGTTTAGTTGCATTACCAAAAGAAGAAGGCATGTGGCCTCCTTATAATCCTTTAAGAGATTCAAGAAGATGTGAATTTTCATATTGAAGAAACGTCCACATCTCCACATAACGTTTAATAATTACGTATTCATGAATTCTAAAAGTTGAGTAGGGACTATATAGTTGGGGATATACATCATAGAACGATTCCAAATTAAATGTTCTTGAACAAGAAACATAGATACGCGGTCGAATAAATACGATGCATCGTTACGCGGGCGAAGATTTTCTCTTTCGCTGCTTCGTTTGTACGTAGTCGTGGTACGACTTCATCCATTTAATTTGTATTATAATGTATATAATATAAGTATATTGAATTATTATGACATATATTGGAATTTAATTATCAAACATGGCGTGCAATAATGTTGGTGTTATTACATCGTAAAGGAGAATAAATTAAGTGCAATTTAGTCGGTAAATTTTGTTTTTCTTTAAATTTTTACAACATCTCCAATGTAAAACTCGAATTTTTCTTTTAAAATAAAGTAAAAATAAATATGGAGTAAAATTGCTCCAACCCTACTTCATTTTTCACTCCATATGAACAAACAAAAAATAGATTACTTCATTTATGGAATAAACTTCAAAATAGAGTGAAATATGAAGTTGGGTTGGATCATTTGTTACTCCATATTCACTTTTACTTCATTTTAGAGTAAAAAATAGAGTTGGATTGGAAATGCCCTTAATCGATAAATTTCGTAACATGAATAAAAGCCGCATGGCCTATAAGCAATAGAGAAACAAAAATTAAAAATATTAACATATTATGATAAAATATAAATCTAAAACCAACAATAAAAACAATTACAACGAATAAAACTCTATAAATTTAGTTAAAAAGAATAAAACTCTATAAATCGAGAGATGAAGAATTTAATTTTTTAAAGGACTCAAATTAGAACAGAAAAAGAAGGTAAATTATCACATGAAAGAGAGAAACATGGAAGAAAACAATACACTATATATTTAAAATATTTTTCTCAGAAGAAAAAAAATATCGATTTTAGATACAATATGTATATTTTTATTTTTGAAAAAGGCTTGCTAATATCCATACTTTCATCATTTTATCAACTTATAAATATATATTAATATGCATGAACCATGAAACTATATTCTAGCTGAGAAGCTTCCGTATTCTACGCGATGGACAAAAGTCTTTCAAGTGTGCTTGTTTCACGTCAAACACATTTCGCATTGCATTCGAGTAATTTAATGTTTTCGTAGATGTTTGATCAAAAACAATACTGAACGTGGACAGTAAGGAGTATGTTGCGAATTTTTTTCAAAAAAAAGGAGTATGTTGCGAACGGTAAACAAAGAAAGAAAAAAGAAAAAAAAAAGTAAAACAACGAAAAGTTTTTTCTCTCTCCTCTCTGCCTAACTCTCTCTCGCGTCTGATCGTAGTTTTGTGAAGCTCCGGCGTCCGACCGCGCGTCCGAGCGCGTGACGGCGCCGGAGGCGCCTCTCCTCTCCCGTCATCTTCGTCTGATCTTTGCTTCGCCATGGTCCTGTCTCCCTCTTCGTTTTCTTCGCGGCTGTGTATCGGGAGTCTCGTCGATCTCGTCTCCGTGTGCAAGGAGCTCCGGTCCGGCGCAGTTCTACTCGGTCATGGAGTCCGGAGGCGGTGGGTGGTGTGGGTTCCAGCGGCGGAGTCGGCTTTTTAGGGTTTTGCATCCGGCCTTTGTCGTTTGTAGGGTTGGTGGCGCGTGGTGGGGAGCGGTGGTTTGGGCTCCAGATCCGGTATGCGGTCGTGTGGCTGCTCCTGTCCGGTTTGTAGCTTGAGCGGTGGTGGTTTATGGGGTTCTCGGCTTTTTTTGGCGTCTTGAAGCGCTGTGACCTTTTTCAGTCCTCACCTTAGAAGCTTCAGAGGCTTAGTCTAGCTCGGTGCCTTGCTCAGCTGTCGACGCCAGCGTGTGTTGGTGTTAGCAGTGGTGGCGCGTGGAGTGATGTGGTGATGCGGTGTCGGTTGGAGTCGTCTATGGCTTCACCGAGGCATTGTCACATCCTCTCTTCCAATTGCTCATTTATGCCGTCTTCAGTTTCAGATCCTCGGAGAAGTTATGTCGACTTGACTTCCCTTTGTTTTCAGCTCTTGGTTCATTGTTCAGTTGTCCCGTTGTCACCGGTTCAGCTTTTAACAGCAGCTTGATACTTGTACTTCGGTTCTCGGAGTCGGCGTGAGGCGGGGTTTGGTGGTTCCAGCTGGTCATCTGGTTCCCACTTTCTTCTCGGTGACCCCTCACGGCTTTGCAGCACATCCCAATATTGAGGGTTCAGTTGAATCCTTGGTAGTGTTGTTTGCTATCTAATTGCAGGTTTGGAGCTTGCTCTGTTGCAGAAGATGTTGCCTTCCCGTACCCGTGTTTTTGCTTGCCGTAATAGACAGAGGTGATCGTGTGGTCCTCTTTGTAATATGCGGCCTTAGCGTTGTAGTGTAGTTTTCTTCAGGCGATTGGATCTTCTGGTAAGCTTTGGTCGTCTCATATCCGCTATTTCGTTTGTGCTTCATTGATAGTATAGATCGCAAGACTAGTAAGTTCATCGGAAACTAGCTACACCGGAAGCGACGTGAGGAGACCCCGGCAACCGAAGAAATGAGGCAAATCTCTCCTCCTTACGGTTCTCGTTGAAGGCTGAGAACGGTAACCGATGCTCAGAAATGTAGGATTCTATTTAGTGGAATGCGCCGGGGACATGGGTTGAGCGAAACTAGATAGGAAATTTCAGATTTGGGTAATTTTGTTCGAACTGGTCTTGTAATCGAAACTATTATTCCCGTTTTCGGGTCGTTAATTTAAATTACATTTAAAAAAAAAAAAAAAAAAAAGTGAACATGATATTTCGATGTCTTGTTGCGTTTTCCAGTTTTTCTGTTTCTAAAAAGTTGGAAAAACTATAAAAAAAACACAAACTAAACATTACTCCCTCCGTTTCATATTATATGTCGTTCTAACCTTATGCACACAGATTAAGAAAACATTTAATTTTACATATTTCCAAAATAAAAACACCATTATCAATACACATAACCATGTATCAACCAATAGAAAAATGGAAAATATAATATTGTCAATAAATTTTGCTTTGAAAACCGAAAACAACACTTATTTTGAAACAAAAAAATTCCTCTAGAACGACATATAATTTGAAACGGAGGGAATATAATATACGAAAAATATTCACAAGTATCAGGAATGTCAGAAGCTTAGATGATTGTTGTCCCTTCGATCGACGATATATTTTTTCGCAACATGCAAACATACCTTTATTTGCGTGCGCGACAGAAGCTTAACAACTTAATAAAATTTACGTTACTTCCCAATGAGGAAATCTCAATTTATCTTCTTTTTTAAGTCCCTTAGCAGATATAAATTCATATATTTTCTTTTGTAGCTGATATATAAATTATACCCATATCTTTGTATTTTTAGGTATGAATTCGCTTTAAAAATTCAATATACATGCCAAACTTTGTTTGTGCATCAGTTTGTTTCCGCTGTGGAAATCTTCTTTTGCCTTCTTGAATCTTGCCTAGAATTTGGCAATAGTAATAGTAACTACATGTATATTTTGTTTCACAAAAACTTTATTGAAATTTTTTCATATGTATATTATTTCTATTAACAAATTTAATATTTTTCAACATTTGCCAATGTTTTTAATCTTATTTAACATTGCATGATCTAATGTCTTATACAGTTAGACCATATCCACATACATTTTTGTGTTTTCCTATAAATTAAAAGTCGGTTTCAATCCAATGTATTTTCTATGGTAAATGCATGATATATATATATATATATATATATGTACGTAATTTTCTGTATATATAGATAAGTGTTATATTTTTCTATATATTTGGAGAAACTATAAACATAAAATAGCATTTATCTTTTATAGAATAACATATTATAATAAAATTTACCTCTGTTTTAGAGAAAAATAAATGTGAACTAGAGATGCTATAAAAATAAATAAATAAATTTTAAGAGTATTAAAAATATACAAATCTTAAAGCAAATACATTTTAGAGATAATTTTGAAAATACACATATATAATTTGAATTGTTTTTCATTAATGAATTTTTATGATGAAATAACACAATATTTTTCATTAATTTGGATTGATATTATTAACAGATATGTCTGTTTTGAATTTATACTCTGTAAATCTGTTAAGTGTTAACTTCATAATAAATAAGTCAAAGAACATAAAGTTTTGTATAGTTTTTCCATCTAAGAAGGTATTCAAATTGATTTTTTCTGTACATTAAAATTGAAGTGATATATTAGAATTTCTGTTATACAAGAGAAATTTTAATGATATATTCTAATTTATGTTATTGCTTTGTTATTTTAACAATTATAAAAAACTGTATTCTAACTGTTATATCTAAACATATTTTTATAATTTAATTTTTTTATTTTATTTTAAGAAGTTTTTTCAATTTTTTTTTGAGTTATTGTATATCCAATTTAATTTTTATGTTGAGTCAAATGTTAATATATAGATTTCCTATTAGGTTTGTTAATATTAATTTGCTTTAATTGTGTTAAGAATGTATGTATGTTAGTATGATATTATTATTTTTATTTTAACTGATATTTTGAAAGTTTTTTATTTGATTTTCATGTCATATATATTCTTTAAATTTTTATATTTTAGTATAAATTAATGAATCAAATCGTATCTGTGAATGCTTTAAAAGATACAAGATATTCAAATTTCTGAATATCCTCCAAAATTATTCAGATCGAAGCAATTCACAAATATAGATATTCCTTTAAAACGAACCAGATTACAGATTAAGAATACTGCAAAATTTCCGGATATTCACTGCGTGTCAGTCCTAGGAATATACTATGCTACATGACTTTGGAGTTTGGAATTTTGACATTTTGCTCAACAAATATCCAATCAATTATTTAAAAATATTCAGCTACGTCCTAACGTCCATATTCTTTTTATTGTGACTTAGGCTACTAGGTCCATATTCTCCAGTCAAAAAATGGGTCGACTAGATCCGATATGTCATATTCATATGAAATATACTAACAAACCTATATTTAATCAAATGCCCAAATTTAATTATGATGAATTCATATGTACAAATGAATCCGTTACTTTTTACATGGAAATAAACTACAACAAGCAGCTAGCATAGTATTTTTATTTTATATTTTAGATTTGTCAATTTTGAAATTGAAATCCTAATATTAACCATATGAAAATAAACAAAGATATATTTGTAATATTCATACTACTGTTAATCTAACTTTAACTTCATTTAGGTTCTTTTTTAAAATATAAACTTTGTTTAGTTAAGATAATGAAAGGAACATCATCTTAACATTTTCCCCAAAAAACATCCTTTTCTTTTTCAAACATAACATTATCGCCTTAACTAAATCTGATGATAGTTTCAAAAAAAATCTGATGATAGTTTAATTCTAACTAGATTTTGATCTGCGCTTTGAAGAGCGAAACTATTTTTTGTTGATAATTTGTTAACCCGTCTTTTTGTTCACTAATATGTTTAAACAAAATCATTTGTGTATCGGTTTAGTTCCATTTTTTCAGTTTTATTCTAGTTTGATTTTGTTTTTAATTTCTCGGTTCAAATGCCATAAAAATCATTTGGTTATTTATTAATTTGGTTTTGTTATTTTGGTTTTCGATTTTGTTCGGATAAAAATGTTAGGAAGCCGAAAAAATATTGAGGTCAATTGTGGTTCGATTCTGTTTTTAGGATTATTATCAATAATTTGGATATGGTTAATGACTTTATAAACAATTAGTATGCTTATTTTAAATATTACAAATTTTGATATTGTTAATTAATTGAATGAGCTAGAGAAGTATTTTTTTCTTTTAACAATATAGGGGTGGGCGTTCAGAAACTATTCAGGTTCATTTTAAATCTATTCGGATCTTGAGATTGCGTGGTTAAAGATTTTAGTCCAATTAGGTATTTATAAATTTTAGTTTCGATTTGGTTCAGATTTTTGCGGATTTGGTTCTGATTCGTATAACTCATTTATAATAATTTGAAATTTATTATATATTTTAAAATTTCAAAATATAAAAATAATATATTAAATATAAATTTGAATAATATATGTCAAAACATATAAACTTAACATATAAATTGGTTTGTTTTGAATACTTAGACAGAAAACAATAGATATTTTAATTATATAGCATTTTGAGTATTATTTATCTACATAAAATACAGAATCTATACTAATGTGTGCTCGGTATCATAAATACATTTGTAATATCACGTACATAATATTTTTTTAATAGTTTCTTGTTCAATATTTTATTGGCATACTTTAAATGAATTTGCTAGAATAAAAATATTTAAAATCCCGTTGGAACTAATTTATATATATATGCCCGACATTTATGGATATAATAAATCCTAAAATGACTAAAGAAATCGGGATGGAATATCTTCTAACAATACAAATATATTATTTCTGTTTTAAAATGATTAAAATAATTATTAATAAATAGACAATGGCTGTTTTATGTAATTATATGCAAAGTTTAAGAGGATTTCAGAAAAGAGCTCCTCTTTTAATTGTATTGACTAGATTTTGACCCGCCCTTTGAAGGGCGGGTATATTTTTTGTTTTAATTTTTTTTTGAAAATTCAATAAAATAGATTTGTGTTTCTTTTTGTAATAATATTTCTTTTTAATTATATTTGCGTTTAATATTAATTTAATTTAATATAATTTTTGGTAACTAAATAAATATGCCAAATTGCATAACTATACACTTGTGATATATGCATTTCAGAAATTATTTTTAAACTTTATTTCTAATTTTTGCAATATATTATATTTTTTTAGTAGTAGTTACCTCATATAATTAGTCAAAAAAATCTGTACCAAAAAAACAATTCGGAATCGATCCAAAAATTAAAGTCCCATACTCTATTAGACCTGGTCTATCTACTCAAAAGGTTTTTAAAGAGATATCTGAAACCAATATCAAATCCAACCGCACCAACCTGTCCCCTGAACAATTTTTTAAATGTGGAAAAATAATTTTTAATATATTATGTTAAATATATATTGTAAGTATATTAATTTTATAATTTAAATTTAAGTATAGTAATTTAATTTTTTAACATTTAATACTTTTAAAAACTTTTCTAAATTTAATTTAATTATTATGCCAAATTCTTGTGCAATTATTAAGCAAGCTTATTCATTACAACAATCCATATTCTTTTATAATCAAAATGCGTATTTTTTAGAAACCTATTTTGTTATTTTTAAATAATTTTATTTCTACAAATTGCAAGTTTTCATATTCTATACTTTATTGCATCTATACATTTATTGTTTGGATTTTTGATTATACAATAAAGTAATTTTAATTTTACTGGACTTGATAATTGTATTGAATTTGGGATATTGCATAACTATACACGTGTACCTAGTGTTTTGAACCATAATCTAGATCAGTGGTTAAACATGTAAATCCGGTAATCCGATATGTAATCAGATTTGAATTCTAGGTAAAAATAATTTTTAATAATCCGTTAAACCCCTAGAAAACCCGCTAAAACCTAGAACCTGATTACCAGTTGAACCACTAATTGAATTAATATGTAACTTTTAATTATTAACTTTTTAATTTTTAGTTTTATAATTAAAATCTGTTTATATTCTAATTAGGAAGTTAGATTTTTAGTATAACAATATTGTGAGTATTTTGCGGTTCAGTTATATATTTGAGTTTTAAGAAATATTTCATATCCGACCCAGATCCGTAGTGAAACCAGTAGATTTGACGACATATATATAGTCCGGTTGATATTAATTAAAATCCATTAACTAAAGCTCTGATAAATCTAGACAAAAAATCCAAAAACCCGCGATCCAATATTGGTCGATCTAAAAATAATCTATTAATATTCAAAATAATTTTGACTAATTTTTCATATACTTTTTTAACAGTACATAATTTTTTTTTAAATGTGATTTTTTTTTTGATGAAATTTTGACTGTCATTAGAATAAGAAATAATAATAATAAATAGGAATACTGATTTATTTTTGTTATTACTAACCTATTATGCATTTATTCATTTATATTTATTTATATTTAAAATTTAAATTTTTAATAATTTTAAAATATTTTTGAACACTAATTTTTTTTATACATTTACACTGAACGTGAAGCTCTTATACTGATAAAATAATTATAATGAACTGGTTAATTTTTTTTTCTGAACCATGAACTCATTTGTTTTTACACCAAGGAATCAAAAAAAAATTAAAAAAATTTGGTGAACAGGTTTATATATTTTGGTTTAGTACATCGAATCATTGAAACTGTCACTCTTTATTCTTTAAAGTCTAGGTCATAAACTGGGTTTAAATATTTTTTTTTTGTTTAGTATATATGTAAAGAATATGAATAAGTGTATCAATCATTGCTACGAATGAGAGTGATATATGCATCAAATATAAAGATATGATTAATTAATGTTTGTTACTATACGTACATATTAGTCGATCATATGTAGGTATTTATTGTCACACACGCTCGATACATTTTATAACCGTCGAGTATTGTTGAGGACAATAGTAGTGGGTTACGGATAATAGTGGAACTAAAAAGAAAGTTACAAAATTTCATATTAATTGTTAGTTTTTAGTTGGACACAATATTTTATCAATTGGTCATACTTTAACTTTAATAATATTGATGTTAATCTTTATGTTCTATCCATTTCGGATAAATAAAAAAAAACTTTTTTAATTACTGGTTTTGCCATTTGTAATAGTGGCCGTGGTTTTCCGTCCAGTCAACATCATCATTTCCTATTCAGTTGGTTCTTATAAAAATAATAGTATTATTAATTAAAATGGTACGAGAACAAGTTGACGGGAATTTTGTCAAAAAAAAAAAAAAAAAAAGTTGACGGGAATCGAATGACTCTTCCATACAAGTACTAGTTTTCTGGGTTGGTTCCTTCAATAAAGACGTTAAAAGTTATTGTCTCGTTTGTTTTTAGGGAAAATTGCCAAAACGGAACAAAAATTCAGCATGGTTGTCCCTATAGTATAAAACCATCATTTAGTTGTCCTTTTAGTATAATTTCTTTCATAATTCCAAAACTAACCCTTGATTAATCTAATTAAATACATTAAATTAATAGAATTTAAAATAATAATAATTAAAAACGTTTAAAAAGGGAAAATAAAAAAAACTTTTAAAATTTTTAATAAAAATAAAGTTTGTAAAATTTAATAAAATAAAAATAAAATGTATTTTCAGAGTTTGTTTAAACTTTTTATTAAAAACTTTTTGTAAAGTTTTATTTTTATTTTTATAAAGTTTACAAATTTTATAAATTTTGTTTAAAGTTTTTATTAAACACAATAAACTAAAAGAATTTTAAAATTTTTTAATTAAAAACGTTTTAAAAAGGGAAAATAAAATAAAACTTTAAATTTCTTTTAATAAAAATAAAATTTGTAAAAATAAAAGTAATTTACAATTTTTTTAATAAAACGTTAAATAAACTTATTAAAAACATTTTACAAAGTTTTAATTTTATAAAAAGTTTAAAATGTTTTTATTAAAACTTTAATGAAATAAAAAATTTAAACTTTATAAAAATAAAAATAAAACTTTACAAATTTTTTTTAATAAAAACTTTAAACTAACTTTATAAAAAACATTTTACAAAGTTTTATTTTTATAAAAAAATTAAAATGTTTGTAACCTTTTGAATTTTATCGAACTTTTTAATTAAAATAAAACTTTTAAAAATGTTTTTAATAAAAATAAAATTTGTAAACTTTATAAAATAAAAATTAAACTTTACAAAAAATTGTACCTAATTGTATAGATATGTATCATAGAGAATAAGAGTTTGTGAAGAAAAATCAAAAGAAAAACTATGGAAAACCATAGATTAATGAAGAAGACAAGGGAGAATCATTTTTTAAAAGTTTTTGACAAGTAAAATCGAAAATAACACGTTTTAGGAAGTTAGAATATGTTTAGGAGATTTTTAGAATATTTCCTTAACTGAATTTTTCATTAATTTTCGCAAAAATCAGGTAATCTTATCCGTAGAAGGTGCATTCTAAAAGTTTAGAACATTGACAAAAATCTAGAATACGCTTTCTACTTTTAGTAGACGGAAGAGTACATTTTAGAAAATACATTCCGCGAAATTTAGAATACTTAATAAAAGTAGAAGATGCTTCCGGATGAAAAGTAGATAGCTTTAAGATTAGTAGAATGCGCATTCCACTTTCTTAGAAAATTAGTAAATATTAGAATGTACATTCTAAAAATAGTAGATGAACGTGTCTATTTTAGAGATCGCTTTCTACTATACTATTTTTCGTAGAAGGCACATTCTACTTTTAGTAGAACGTATTTTCAAATTTTTATTTATCAGCTTTTTGAATAAAATAAAAATATCAGCATGTGTATATAGGTGTTTTATTAATTCTTTATATTTTTAATTTTTTTGATTCACAAAAGTATTTATTTCATTAGTTTTCAAAAATACAAAGGGTAAAAAGGAGAAAAATTGGACAAAGAATAATTTATACCAAAGGGACAACACCCTTGTTTTTTTGTTCTCTATTGGCAATTTTCCCTTGTTTTTATGTAGTTGCCCCCACACGGTATTAAGTTACAGTCATTTAAAGTAGAAACGAAAATATGGTGACAATGATTAGTTTAGGTTGTCTGCACCCAACGTGCAACTTATAAGTTGCAACTGTAACACATATTATCAGTTATCCTCTTTTGGTACCAATGGTTAATATCTAAATGAGTGTTCTTACAAGAAAAAATATTTTAAAAATATAAAGTAAGAGAAAGAGTACAAAGTATACAAAATAGTTATCCTCTTTAGGATTTGTGCGGTACGCTTTTCAAGTAGCAGTTTATGCCATATGGCATGAGAGAAATATCAGGAGAATGAAAGAGCCACCCATGCCTTGTCTCGATTGCTTAGCATTCTGGATAAAGAAATCCAAAACAAAATTACTGCAATTCAAGGCACTCGGGGCAAGCAATACCGCACGACGATGGGAGTGTGGTTTGGAGCTTGATGATTAAGTTATCCTCTTTACATCTCATTTGAGTTAGATTAGTTTTGTAATGATTTTAGCTGTATTCTAATTTTTTTTTATACTCCAAAGGCATTCATTGTAAAAAGATTTATCGGATGAATAAATTTAAAATTTATTCAAAAGAACACTTGAATATGTTCTCTTACAAGAACACATCCACTCAGGGGTGTCTCTGATATATTGAAAGCCGTAAACAATTTAATAATGAAATTTTTTCATTTTTTTATAAATTTAGGAGTCTTTTTCAATGTAATTTTTTTTAAAAAAAATGGGAGCTTTAAACTAATGTTTCACTTTGTTATGCTCAGGATCACTTCTGCATCTACTATTTCGAAGAGTTTCTAAACACATATGTCTCTTTTTAATTGACACAACTTTTAAAAAGTTCAAAATTTAATTACCTAAATAACTTATTTCAAATAATAATATAATATTAGGTAAATAGAATAATATTATTATAATTAAATATAAAACTCAAAAACTTAGAATAGATGCACTGGACAAATAAAAATAGAATACTTGTTAAAATTAGTTCTCAAAATATGGGATAAAGCTCTCTTGGGATAACACCAATTATGTTTTTTTTTTTCTTTCTTGCTTTATAATTTTATTTTATTATTTTAATTATAAAAGCTCTATCTAGAGCATGATTGATAGTATTATTTTATGTTATTTTTGGAATCATTTATTTATTTTCTAACTTTTATATATCTATTTTTAAGAATCAAATCAGAAATCTGGTCAAATGTAAAAAATTTAGATATCCAAAGTACCGAATATTTGGATGGTTACGGATTAATTAAATAGATCGAATAACTGATTATTCAAATGAAATAGATCGGATCACAAATATCTCAAAAAAATCCGGATATCTAGTTCTTGCCACCCCTAATTAAAACTAAAGTATATCAACTATAGTTTGAAACCCACATCCCCTATGCGCTGGGCTTGGTAAATTAATCAACTCCTAGATAACTTGAATGTTTGATTAATATATATATTTATTGAAAAGTAAATGATTTATTTTATAAGTTGTTTAAAAAATGTTTATTTTATATTACTATAAAGGAAAACTGTGATATTTTTAAATTTAACTTGTGAACTGTTTTTTCTCAGAAATTTATCCAGTAAAACAGAATAAAAAACAAAAAGAAATTGTTCATTCTGGAAATCTAAGAGCAATCCACCTTTTTCTCTCTTTAGAAAGTTGCTCCGCCTTCTCTCTTAAAAAAAAGAAGCACCGTTGTGATTAGGGTTCCGGCCGGCAGAGCGGGCTCCTTCAGCCGCCGTCGGTCCGGGTTTTTTCTTTGTTTCTTCTGTTTTTTATTTCTAATCTTGTATAGGGTTCCTTTTGCTTCTGGTGATGCACCCTCTTCGCGGTGATCGGCCGGCCTTTGATTCTGGCGTTGCACCTTGTCGATTCAGGTGAACGGTCGGCTTAAGTTTTTGGAGTCGTCTACTCTCTTTCCGTTTGAAGGCGGCTCGGTGTGTTCCGGGTTTTGTTTTCGGTGGAACCGTGAGACGGTTTGGATGTGTCTTCTCGTCTGTTTGATTTCAGTTCGGTCGGAGTGACGATGAAGCTCCTCGACGATCGACGGAACTGAAGGCGGAGAAGATTTGGATGGTAAAGTTGTGAGCGGCGTCTGGAGGCTTTGGGATGAGATCTCGAATTAAGATTCGATGAAGGCTCTCCGTAATTCAAGCTCAGGCGCGTTCGGTGTGAGGAATGGATTCCGGTAGGCTCCGGTGAATCGAAGGTGTCGGTTTACGGCTGCCGGTGTGGATCAGAACGGTGACGGTCACAACGATGTTATGGCGCCGCGTGTCTCCTCATAGTCGAGGTTTCGACACGTGCTCGTCTCGTCCTGACGCGTCAACCGTTTCAGTTTAGTGGGCTTCGGTGGGGCAAGTTAGGCCCATCTTGTTTTGCTTTCTTTAGTTGCCTGTTGGGTTTGTGGGTTCCTGTAATATCTAATATGGGTTCTGGTTGTATCTCGGGCCTTGAACTTTTTTAATAAATAATCTTTAGAGGAAAAAAAAAAAGGAAATCTAAGAGCATGCTCAATGGTCATATTTTGAGAACAGCTCTACATATCCCGATAAATATTAATTAAAAAATAATAGTAAATGAAAAAGCGATGAATAAAAGAACATGTTCTCCGTTGAGAGCAGTGTTCACTATTGGCAAGATACTATAAAACTATCTGTTATTTTCTTATCGCTACAATTTTCTTTTGTTTTAAAAGAAAATTCAATCAAATAATAAATTTAATAATTTGGGAGACACACTTAGGATATGACTGTATGGTAGAGTTAAACAAAAGTGGGTGAAAATTATTTCAACCAATTTACTCTGTTTTCATCCAACCAAGTGGAATATGATTCCATCTCATTTACTCTAAAAAGTTAAAAAAACAGTAAAAATAACATAAATCCCACCTCAACTATTTATTAGATGAAAAAGTTTCCTCCAATTTTATTACTTTTTATCTCTCTTATTTTTTTTGAACAACGTGGAGATATCCCAAACTTATAGAGAAGCCCACACTAATCTCTCAAGGGGAGGTGTAGTCTACAAATAGACTTTTTTTCTGGATAATCAAATAGACTCTAAAGCATGGACTCATATCAATGTTAGGTGACCAGGATAATTATGACTTAGTTTCACACATCAGGTGGATCAAACTTAAAACATGTTAGTGTCCTATGCCCGCCTCCTTACCACCTGGCCACAACCACCTGGTCATTATCACCCTTATTTTCACCATATGTTTCCACCATTTTACTCTAATTGCTAACCAGTCACACTCTTATACGTATAAGAGACTGAACTATGATGATGCTCTGATAAACTATAAGACCATCCCCATCAATGAGTCTTTGTGAATCTTCTCTTTTTGCATTATTTTAATATATATTTTTTTGTTTGATTTTTCTTTTATAAAAAAAAATTAATTAGTCGGATCAATCGCGGACTGCCATGTATCCTAAGATCCGCGTTATAGTGCATGAACCGGTTTACTGCCGTGAAAGGGCATGTTCATAAGTTTGGCGGAACCGATGATTATAATAATATTTTTTTTATTCGGGAATGTGTGTGAACCCATTGAGTGATCCCTCAATGGGGATGTTCTAAAGATGCAAAGAAAATTAGCATAGCATGAATCGCACAAATATAAAAGTGGTTTTATTTTTTGGCCAAAAAGGGGGAATATTTTTGCTTCTTGGCACGTGGAAAAACTAATGACAGACTGATACTTCGGTAGTAAGCAAAACGATAAACTAGAGAGAAATAAATTGTCGAAAAAAAGAGAAATAAATTATCTCCAATTCTAAAACTTCAAAATTTTATTTTTGTTTCTGAAAACCTTGTATAAACTAAGAATTTTTTTTAAAAAAATTTCATCAAAAATATCAAAACTAACATATTCAGTATAAATATGATTTTAGTCAATCCTTTAACTTATAAAAATAATTGAGTTTATAATTGAAAAATAATAAATAAATAATTACACTCTTAACAAACATAATTTACAATTCAAAATTAATTTGCTAAAAATATAATAAAAATATTCTTATAATTATGAAAACTGTAAAAATTTAACTAAACATGTATATAACAAAAACTTCAATGCAAAATTATGATGATGATGATGTTTATATTCAAAAAGTTACGAAGCGAAGAAAAATTTAATAAATATAATTTGTTATGTGAGAATTACGTAATAATTAGTAGAAAAGATGTAAAGATATTTTCACAGTATAAAATTCAAAAGAGAATATTAATACTATTAAAATTAGATCATGATCAGTTGATAAAATATTATGTTCAATTTATTTTATAAATTTATCTAAATGATTATCTAAATATATCATGCAGTCATTTTTAATTATATATAAATATAATTATAAAGAAAACATAAATATAATTACAAAGAAAAATATAAATATAAAAATTATTTTTTTTTTAAAATGTTAAGACAAAAATATACATGTTCTTTCAAAAGGCGGTTCAAGAATCTAATTTCACGATAAATAAATAAAAAGTCAAATAAGAGTGATATCATGAAGTTCCACTTAAGTAATTATAACAAAATATTATAAATACAATATTTAGAACAATAGCTTGTCAAGTAATATTAACACAACAATCAACAGGGACTGCGATGCGATGACCAAAAATAAAAGAAACGAACAGAAATAAATAAATATTCCCTCTATTTCTATACAATTTAAAAATTTAATACATCTTTTAAAAATATTATTGATTGAATAGATATAACTAACAAAAATTAAGTTGTTCACATATATAACTATCTGCATGGTTTACATAGTCAGTATAAATCTATTTAAATTGATAACAAAAAGAAGACTAATAAAACTTAAATATTTTAAAAATATTTTTGTTAAAAACGTCAAAGAGACATTTTTACGAAATAGAAAGTATAATATTAGACCATCTCCAATAGTACATAAAACTTATTCTATATTTCACTCTAAAATAGAGTAACTCTATTAGAACATCTCCAATAACACACTATTTTTCTTCTATAATTTACATAAATAAAATAACTCTTTTATAAAATAACTTTTGCTCCAAAAGTACATTCTATAATAGAGTTACTCTATTATAGATTAAGATATAGAAGAATGTCATTTTTAACTCTATATTTGAAGTGGAAAAATTACATTCCTCTATATCTCACTCTATAACGGAGAAACTCTATTATATAGTCTACCGTTAGAACAAAAGTTACTCTATTTTTTTGTAAATTATTGAAGAGAAAATAATATACCACTCGAGATATTCTTGTAGAGTTGAATTTGTTCTAATGGATCACTCTAAAGAGTTACTGTATAATTTATTCTATTATTGAGTAACTCTCTTATATAATGAACCAACAAATCCAATTCTATAATAAAATTACTCTATTTTAAAATGAAATATGCCGTGAATTTTTGTGTACCTTTGAATATGTCCTTGATTGTTACTATAATCATCATTAATTAGGACATCTCCAATTTCACTCTATTTTTCACCTTAAAATAAAGTTTAGAGTAAAAAATACTTTAATGGTACTCTATTTCTTATTCTATAATAGAGTGAAAATAGGTCTACTTTAAATATAGAGTAAATTGTTTTTTTGTTCATCACTTTTTTTCTAGTATGAAATAGAGTACAATTGGAGTAAACTTCATCTCTGTTATAAAATAATTTTATTTTAGAGTAAAAAATAGACAGAATTCTTTGAGATGCTCTAAGTAAACGTAACTATGTGGCAATATAAATAAAAAGAACATAACAGTGGGCTGGTCAAAGCGGTTTTGATCGAAACCAGGGACTTCCTTAGTAATCGTGGCTCTTAAGACGCCAGTTGCACACCAGATTATTATTTTTAATTTATTTGAGGAAAAGGCATATTTATTTAAATATATCCTCATATGCTATTTTTAGTTAATGTCTGGTCGTTGTCGACTTTATATTTGATAAACAATTGCATTGGACGCATACTTCAGATAAGAATAAGATAAAGGACCAGAAAGTAAGTAGCACAATTACTGTTTGACAACAGTCCAGAGAATATCTATTCACATATAAACTATTTGAATAATATACTCTGAAAATAAACAAAATAATAATACCGTCATAAATGGTTTATAGTTGAGTGGTTTTCCCTAATACTCTCGGATATGAATAATGGTTACTTGATCGATGACTAATTATTAAAATTAGCCTAAATTCCTGACACTGCTGTATATCCGATTTGGTATTAACCTTAACACTTTGATACACAAATGGCTTTGTAGATCTTCAACCAATGTTTTATTACTTTCAAAAGTTAATTATATTATCGTTGGAACCTAATGTTTCCCGGTGAAATACATCCTTAAATCAAAGAACCAATGAGTCATATAACTACCAAACTTTTCTTATTTTTGCTAACTAACTTGTTTATTCTCAATCTATTTTACTTCGGCTACAACTGTAATGCTAATTTATGGAATATATTAGTTTGGAATACATTATTCTACGGAATTCCAAAAAAATATTTTCTATTTACAATGAAATTTTATAAAAATAAATTCCACGTATTTCATTTTTAGAATAATATTTTAAAATAAACTAGATTTTAATCCACACATCTGTTTGATAAATTTTAATTTTATAAAAAAAAAATATATATATATATACGTTTAATATAATATTGAGTATAATTAAAAAATTATAAAAACATTTTTTTTAATAAATATTTATTTAACACTATATTGTTAATTATGAATTAATCATGCATTAATTTAAAACAATATTTAAAATTTATACTAAGATTTTGTTAGGTGTTTTTCAACAGATTTCTTAACTAAAAGTATAATTTAATTTTGCTTTCTTGAACATTACGATATTTTTATTGACAATGTGAGATATTCTTCTATATGACACGTTATTTCTTGCTAATTGTAATTAGAGATGTCGCGATGAACCAACCTTAATTGTTCAAACCCGTTTTAAACTCACCTTTAAGGGTGTATTCAATCAATTGTACCAAAATATTTTCTCTAAAATCACCCAAAATCATCTAGTTATCAAGATCAAACGAATTCAGAAACTACTACTATATAGAACACCTTGATCATATGATCATATCCATGCCTTCTAGAACAGCTTAAGCAATGTCAATTATATTAAAACAGAGTTTATCATCATATAACCATAGATAGCTTCATAGTACACCATGTAATATCATACTCATTATTAAAGTCTCCCGACGAAAGTTAACCTTTTGGGGTTTATTTGAAACATTTCGTCGGACGAGAGGTAGATCAAAAGGAGGTTTTAGATCACTTCCACTTCTTGAACTTACCTCCTCCAAACATCCCATGCCTCCCATGTTTGCCTCCATGATGCTTGAACTTCCCGTGCTTGAACTTACCATGACCATAACCATAACCATAGCCAGGACCATGACCATGGCCAAATCCGTGACCATATGCAGCGTGTCCGTAAGGGCCGTGAGAGCTATGAGCTATGTGGTGAGCTCCATAGGCAGCTGCAGCACCTGCAATCATACCCCCTATTCCAGCTGCGTGTCCTGAAACAAGTTAAGGCAAATTACATGAAGAAAAAAAAAAGAGGCAAAACAAACCACATAACTTGTCTTTATGATGCTCAAAACTCAAATGAGATGGTTTCAACGTGAGAACAGTTTCAAAGGTTCGACACTGACGTCAATCATGGATGTGTTTTTTTTTTGCAATTAGAATATTAACTCTTGCATACCAATAACAGTCACATGACTATAAAATATAGATTCCTGTTAGCTTCTATAAAACATTCAAAAACAATGTACTATCGGCCAATCTTCTCTGTTTGCAACTTCTTGCTAAAGTGAAAATTTAGCACCAGAGATAATAATATAGTTCACAAAAACTATATGTATAAACATTCGCTGTTTCAACTTATATGTAGAATAATGACATGATATGTACCACATATATGATCTTTATTAACCACATTGATAGCTAAAATCATTTTCCCAACAGTTATAGACTTTTAGCAAGAAGGAGAGAGAGTAGTACCTGAGTGATGAGCAGGATAGCCAGCAGGAGGATAACCAGAATGACCAGGCGCAGGAGGATAACCACCGTAGCCAGGAGCAGGAGGGTAGGCACCAGGTGGAGGTGGGTAAGCACCCGGAGGATAACCAGGTGCAGGTGGGTAGGCACCATGTGGTGGTGGAGGAGGAGGGTAAGCTTGATGTGGTGGGTATCCAGCTGGTGGATAAGCCCCATGGCCCGACGGGTATCCAGCGGGTGGATACCCAAAAAAACCTTTGTCTTTATCTTCGTCACCTCCCATGTTTTCTCTCAATCAACAAAACAAAACCTAACAAGAAAAAAAAAAAGACAATAATAAAACAATTCGATTAGGTTTACATTCGGACAAAACCGAATATTAACTTGAAGCTTTTCATGAGAGGATCAGACACAGACAGAAGCTTCATGTATTAGGTCAGAGATCAACAAATAAACGCGTTTTTTTCAATTTATACGAATGAATCAAGAGATAATGCGAAGTTGGAAGTATACAGATCAGAACATAAGCGAAGCTCCGTTTGATCACAGGAACAAACGTGAAAAAGTGATATAACCAATCTGAAGGGAAAAAGATGAGAGCTTTCTTACCCGAGACGAATCGCGAGACAATAATGTCGAAACTGATTTGCAAAACAGAAAAAACACAAAACAGAAGATCTTTTGGGGATAACTATTGGTGGTTATGCTTAACACATACATTTATTTCCTTAAGCGGCACGGTTTCCGAAAAAGATATATTTTAATCTTTTGGTCCTCATACTTTGGGTTTTCTTACTAACTGAACAATTATTCCTTATAAATGATAATGGAGTCCAGATTTTCAACACCAGCAGCAACGACACATCAGACATGTAACGATGGTAGAAAGGGCTTATTCAACAAGTATTATTGAAATCTTTAGTGAAACAATGGTTAATTGCATAGTGTGCTTCTTACAATTCGAACTTTCCATACTAACTCGTGGGGGCGCTTATGAAGTATAATAAAGTATAGGGGTTAAATGAGATAAAGATAGAGACTATGTCTGTTACGTAATATTTGGCGTTGCGGGAACGCGTACTGGACCCGTGATTCTACCAAACATGCATGCGTTAGGTGGATGGTGGAACAATACCAAAAAGATGGAAGAATCTACACGAAATTATTATTACTTTTTGGATTATTTTATAACAAACTAAACGTGAGATTAGCCAACACAAAATATGATACTGATTCCCCTCAACAGTTCAATAGATAGAACTCATGAAACTATATTGTTATGGAGACTTACTAATTACCAACATGTAAAACACATTTCAAGGACAATCGAGTAAAGTTACAGACAAAGCTCTGCACAACTTACAAAGCATAAAAGACTACTCAAAACAAGATGTACTACTTTTGATTCATTGCACTTCTCCATTACATGCGCTACTACACTAAAGGCTGAAGCTTTTGGTTGGATCAGCAGAACCCAAAGGTACGTTCTAATTCCTGCTCACTCTTGCAGTTGTATCCAAATTCAAAAGCTCTATCTGCAGTCAAAAGAAGAGACAGTCATATGTTAAAAGATAAGAAGATCGGAGAAGGAGGAGCAGACAGAGAGAGAGAGAGAGAGAGAGAGAGAGAGAGAGAGAGATAATTACCAAAACGGCCATTTTCTGTTAATACTTCAGCTTCTTCCTGATCTGTGTCTGAATCAGTTTCCAGAACCAAACTGTCAGAACAAAGCCCTGAGATAGTACACACCATACACCCACTGTCTGGACAAAATATCACTTCCTTGCAGTTCTCATCGCATACTGTTTTACAAGACCCATCAAACAAAAAAGGTAAAAAGTTTAGACAGAGACAATCAACATATATTTACTGCGTTTCATTAAAATCATACCATGAACGTTTCCAGTCTCTTCGCATATGAACACATCGTCGATCTGATGGTAACCACATTTTGTTCCCAAACAAACATGGCCAATCACAGCTTTATCCGTAAGTCCCTTGCTTTTCTTCCACAGACATACTTTGTCAAGTACTGTTTTGTCAAGAACTACCTGGTCATCCACCATCTAAACAAAGAAACGTTGTGAGAATGCATCAAACAAAAAGAAGTATGAGAAGCAAAAGATGCTACCACCTCGGAGGGAAGAGGTGCTTGGCTTCGCTTTGCTGCTTGCATTTGAACGTAATACACTTTAAAATCCGTTGGACAGCTTCTGACAAGTTCAATCATGTCTTTCTCGTCACGCTAAGATTCATCAAAACAGAAAAGAATTCGCTTAAAAAGGAACTAAACTAATACATCACTCCTAATAGCAACTCGCAGTACAAGCAAAAAATTATACAAAAACTACTCACATCGATATAAAGCTTCTTCCAAGCATATTCACGTAACATTCTAGTTGAAGGCATTAGTCCCCACCGGATACAATACCTGCAGATAGAACCAATCAAAATTTTGTTTTTTTTAGTACAAAGTATTGATTTTGAAAACTGGATTAGATTATCCACAAGACCAAAGTAGTACGAGAATAGACTTACAAGCGACGCCATAAAGATTCATCAGAGGCAGCAAAATTGAGAAATTTACATACTAAAGAGCATGATAGAAGATCCTGTAATAATCACATTTCAAACAAATTTAATATTTTAAATGCAATCCTCAAAAAAAATATACTATTCCAGACAATTAAATTGTGAACAATAATTTAACCTCGGATGATAAGAACTTGAAGATATGACGAAACACCTCTGTAGGAACTTTGGTGAGAACTCCACTCTCTATTCTCTTTGCACCTTCCTTGTCTACTACAACCTTTGTTTTGTCTTTCTCAATACGTTGTCGTTTCGGTTCAGGTTCTTTCGTTTTTTCTTCATCCTCTACCTACACAATCAGGAACAAAAAAACATGCATCAATTAAAAAATTCAACCTTTCACAGGAAAACATGAACAATGAGGTCTCACAAACCGAGAACCAGCTGTGTCTGAATTTGAATTAGATCAGACAAAACCCGAATTTGCTGTAATAGATTAAGATACACACGAACCCAAATCATGAATTATACGGGGAAAAAAGCATAAAATCTATAATCAAATTACAGATCGATAGGTTTCAGTCCAAAAAGATTGAAACTTTTAGAGGAAAAAAACGAGATAACGAAGAAAACGAAATACCGAGGAGACTTCTGATTCGAGGAACCGAGCGAAGCACTCGTCTTCATCATCAGAGAGAGACATTTTCTGGGTAGTGAAGATCGGAGCTCCGGCGACGTGCGGTGGATTTTATTTGGGCGATAGAGAGAAACGAGAGGGTTGGGCGATTGTGAACCGGTGGCGTGAGATTGGTGACGATTTTGGGCCGAAAAGTTTTTATTAGCGGGCCTTCAAAACCTTGATAAAATGGCCCATATATATAGTCTAAAAAGCTATCCTATTCTAACGTCGTTATAATGAATAACTAGGCGTTTTTCCCGCACATGCGGGCATAAATTTCTTATAAATATTTACTCGCACATGCCCGCACATGCAGGAGTATTAGTTTATGTATTATTAATCTAAAATCAGGATAATAAATTATTATTTATGTTTTTTAATAGTTAAAGCAAACATCAAAATATTTATATATGTCAAATACTTTTAATCAAAATATATAATTATTATTGTGTTAAGTTTTTTTAAAACACTCATATCTTAGAGATAGTTTAGAAAATATATTTATATTTTTTGGTTGACTAATATTTAATAATAAATTGTTTTATATCTTAATTTTTTTTTAACTTTAACAATAAAAATATTGTTTTCAGATAGGCACAAAAAAAATATATACAGAAGAATTATCTTTTTTTGATAATTCTAAAATATTATTTTGTAATCAATTATTTAATATAGCATATAGCATATAAACTTTATATCATTAAAATAAATTAGTGAATAGTTAGAAACTAATAATAAATTAATAACCTATCTAAAAGTTTAAAACCTAATAAAACTATGACAAATAAGAAAAGCTAATATAACATATAAATTTAATATTAATAAAATAAAATTCGTTTTTATTTATATAGAATATTCATCAATGTTATTATTTTAAATTAATAATTTAGTGACTCAACTCAAAATAAATAATACATCAATGATAATTTAGCTTAAACTTAATAAAAATATGACAAATAAACAAAATTAGCTAAAATCATGGAGAATATGATAAGTAAGCAAAATCACTTAATAAATAATAGTATAGATAGATAGATAGATCCGATTTTCATTATATGCTATAATGGCCTTTTTAGTTTATTAGAATTGTTTTAGCAACCAACGTTTTTTTTAATAAAATGACTTTTCTAGATATAGTAATGCCAAACGACATAGGAGCTACCAATTTCATTTTTAATATATTTTTTTTCTGTCGACCACAACATGCATTGTTAATGCAGATTTTTAGTAATAATTGTTATGCAATAATACTAGAACTAACACGTTATATTAGAATCATGGTCGCTGTATTTTTATTTTCTGGAAACAGAACAATTTTTCGTTTGGATAAACAACTTAATTTTCAGGATTTACATGCAACTATATTCTTATTCGTTTAAATATATAATCATAACAGATCAATTTTGACCCAAAAAAGCATAAAGATAGAAATTGTTGAGCAACGGTTTGGTTAAAAAGAGAGGTCATTAGATAATAGATTAAAACTCTTTTATGATTGGTTCAATTGTTTTTAATTTAAATTTAATTATTAAATTATCCTAAAACTATTAATACTATATCTATCAGGGATGCTCTATATCTTGGAATTTGCCTAAAGATATATTGCAAACATTTTTAAAAATGTTGAGGAAAGATATCAGAAGCACACTTCAAAAAGGGCAGGAAATATAAACACAATAAATTAATGTGATGATTTGATGTATTAATAAGAAAGAAAATAAATCTGCACTGTCAAAAGAATAATATAATCTATGCTAAAAATGGCTAAACATTTTTTTCTGTAATTGTCTTTCAGTATCTTTTTTTTTTCTTACCTTAAAAAGCACTGTTCTATAATAACAACCCAACGACTACGAAATTACAAAGAAGATAATTCTGACTTCAAAACAGAGCAAAAAATCTCTCAAAAAGGATTAGAATTTAGATTCTGGTTCTCTTCCTCTGATCGGAGACAGAGAGAGAGAGAAAGGTAAGAAAGATGGAAGCTCCGGCGATCACAAACGGTGGCGATGCGACGGAGAGGCAAGCTCGAATGGCGCACTCTGCAATGACCCTCGTTCAGCTAATTAACGGAGCTTACCATGTGATTACAAAAGTAGCTCTTAACGTTGGTATCAATCAGCTCGTCTTCTGTGTCTTCCGCGACCTTCTTGCCCTCTCCATCCTCGCTCCTCTCGCTTTTTTCCGCGAAAGGTTTCCCACCTTTTTATATTATTAACATCTTTTACGTTTTAATGATTCAAACAATTCAAGGTTTTAGAATTTAATGAAAATGTATCTAGATTAGATGATCGTTGTTTTATTCTGATAATGTTCTGCTTCTTGATTTGTTAGATTTTAATGAGTACAAGATCAGTTACCAATTGTTGTGCAGGTGCTTGGATACTGTTTCTTGATTCATTTGATGATTGGATCAAAGCTATTTGATGATTACATCTTCTGCAATTTCTTGATTTATTTAGTGATCATGGATAACATGTAATGTTCTGTTTCTTGATGTTCTTGTAGAGGGATCAGACCTCCTATGAGTAGAAGCATCCTCTTTTCACTCTTCTTCCTAGGTTTAGCAGGGTATGTAACCATATCATTTTGGATTAACCAGGTTCTCATAATCTTGTGAGATCATGTCTTATGAAGATTCTAATACCACTTAGTCTCAATCTTAAAAGGATATTTGGGAACCAGTTACTATTTCTTATGGGTTTATCATACACAAATCCAACTTATGCGGCTGCTATACAACCATCCATCCCAGTCTTCACCTTTCTCTTAGCTGTGATGATGCGGTAAGTATAGTTATATTAAACAATTACGATATATGTATTTAATCTTGAGTTGTATGTATCCTTCTTTTGTGTGCAGTACAGAGAAAGTGAACTTGTTTAAAATCGAGGGCCTAACGAAAGTTATAGGTACTCTAGTTTGTGTTTCCGGTGCCATAGTGATGGCTCTGTTCCGTGGTCCATCCTTGTTTGGAGATAAAGATGCAGATTTTACAACAGAAATTGTAGTCACTGATAGAAGTCAACCTGAGCTTCATGGTTGGCTTGTCTCTAGTTTTCTTGGTCTTGGGCTTGATCTATGGCATATTGGAGTTATATGCTTGATAGGAAACTGCATGTGTATGGCTGCTTTTATCGCTGTTCAAGCACCAGTTTTAAAGAAGTATCCTGCCTACCTTTCTGTTACGGCCTATTCATACTTCTTCGGTGCATCAATAATGATCACAACAGCGTTTGTGTTTGTTAGAGAGCCTAAAGAGTGGAGCTTGACACAGTCTGAGATTCTTGCCGTTATATTTGCGGTAAAAAAGTTTGCAGTAACATGTTTAATTTGGGTGTGTTTGACACAAAAGACTAAAGCTTTCTTCATTTCTGAGTATTTGTGGTTCTTGATTCTCAGGGAGTGTTTTCATCAGCTCTGAACTATGGACTCTTGACATGGTCTAATAAAATTCTTGGAGCTGCTTTGGTTTCTCTTTACAACCCTCTTCAGCCTGCAACATCTGCTTTTTTATCGGCAATTTTCCTAGGCAGTCCAATCTATCTTGGAAGGTTTCTTGATTGCATCTTTGATCTATCTTTATTCTTTACACACAACCTCTTGCTCTCTTCTTCTTATACATTATCTTTTAAAATGGATTGTCTTTCTTTGTTTCTCATGTGCAGCGTTGTGGGTGGAGTACTTATCATTTCAGGGCTTTATATGGTTACTTGGGCATCTTACAGAGAACAACACACAACAGTTTCAGGAAATGTGATTGTTTCTTCCAGTGATATAAGAGTTTCAGAACCTTTGATTTACAGAGATGGGACTGGTGAAAAAATTTCGTAAAAGAATTCATTTTTACTGTCAGAGAAGAAGTGTATAACAGAGAGTTTCTTTTACACCTTAGCTTTGTTCGTTTGATCTCTTAAACAGCTGCTTGCTTGAACTTTCATCCAACTAAAACTAGTGGTGGATTTAGAAACTTTTTTGAGTGGGGCAAATTTATTTAATATAAAACATATCTAAAAGAAGTAATTATTTTAATTTATTAATTACTTATTATTTAATAATACTAAATTAAAAGGCTATTTTTTTACAAAATTAATTGATGAATAAATTTTAATTTGGAAATAGTAACTCAATAAAGTGTGTAAGAAACTAGCAAAATAGTACAAATATAGAAAATAAAGTAAGAGAATAACACAAATTAGATGACGTTTAGATCATCTCCAACCCCACTACAAAACTGTTTGAAAGCATACAAATATATCCAATTATTTTTGGCTAAACATTTCCATTAGTTTTAAAGAGTTAACTAGATCATGACCCGCTCGACCGAGCGGGAATCAAACTTTTTTATCTTTATTTGTACTAAATATTATACATGATTGCAAATGTATTAATATAAAATTTTGATAAATAACAATGTGTACTAATGTGTTTAAATAAGCAATGTGTTTAATTACTAAATTTGATTTTTAAAATTTATGATAATTTAAAGTAGATTTTTTATATATTATTTTGAATATATAGTGCTATATTTTGTATTTTCAATATTTATCATACAAAACTTACATTGGGGTATTATTTATATGAAAATATGTGTAACATAATATATTTATATATTATATAAAAATATCTACGATTTTCGCAAAGGCCATGCGCACTCGCACGGGTTTTATTTTTAAAATGTATTCTGTATTGTTTAGTTTTATGTAGTATCGAGTTTGTATAATTCAATTTTCTGTTTAAAGAACAATACCAAAACTGTCTTTCGTATGTAAAAATAATATTTTGCAAGCGCGAGTTATGTCTTTTTATTGTAACACAAAATTTGATATAAAACTTATGTTTTTGTACATTACGAAGTTTAATTTTTTAAAATAACTATTACATAATTTGAAATTGAATTTTATCACTGAGGTCTAATATATTTTGTCTGTAATGGTTCAAAGCATTTTCGATATATATTATATTTCAGTTTGGTTTGTTTTTAGTATTATTGTATAAGTATAATACTATACAATATTACTATATTCTATACAATATATAAAGCTATGTGTTATTTGTTTTAGAAAGTAGATTAGGCCCAAGGTAGTTAAAAAATAGTCAAATCTTTATGTATATGTCTATGATTTATCTACCTAATGTTATTCGTACTAATAAAATCAATATGGCCAATGAAGTATACTGATCAATTTAAAATGAATTGTATAGGGTAATTCTAGTAAGATTAATATTTAGTATTCTTAGTATCTATCTTATTTAAATCGACATGTAATAAATTTGAAACTATATATGGAATATGGAAAAGGAATTGTATTTAAGGAAATACATCAATGCAAAGTTAGACTATGGTACGTATTATGTATAAGGAATGAGACATTTAATTTAAATATATGAGGTCCACCTTTAAAATCTACATAGAAGAAGTTGTAATGTTTCTGATTTAATAAGATAGATTCAAGACTGAGAAATTTTACAGACCTCTATATGCTTGTTTTATTTGATCAGTTTTAGTACTAGATGTAGATCAAAATTCAAACTGGAACAGACATAAAAGTTAAATTTTAAGACCTATATAATTGAAAGGATTTAAAAGTAAAGAACTTCAAATTTGAATTGTAAAAAACTTTCCGTTTAAAACTTCAATTGATTTTGGAGTATAAATCTCGTATCCAACCAACAAGCATTGAATTTCCTGTCAAAGCAATCTTCCAAATCTGAGCTTCCTTCTTCAGGTTTCTTCACACTCCCCTTGATGCACCCCACCTTAGGCTTTGCTTGGAGAGCATTAAGCATTTCCAATGACCATTGATCATTATTGTCTTCTTCACCTTTCAAACATTCGTATAGTACAAGGCGTAAATACTAAGCCCTGGCCTTGATCTTCACGAAACATGATATTGTACTTAACCAAATAAGAAAATATATGATAATACACAATTTCCTAAATAATAGATATGTATCCAATTTTTTTTTTAGTTCAAAATTTTCTGGATCGAAATCCATAATCTCCTTGAGTTTGGAACAAGAGTTGATTCCTGTAGCTTATGAGACCCGAAACTGACACTTTTTTTTACTTTTAAGAGTATCTCCAAAAAAACTCTATTTTAGAATTTGTAAAACTTTAAATTTGAAGTTTTAATGTGTTCTTTTCCAAAAGAAAAACTTCAAATCTAATTTCAAAATTATTTGTATTTTACACTAAGGTTCATATATTTATTATAATTAATATAAATCCATAAAACTTATAAATAACTAGCACATATAGAAACATCACATTAATATTAATTAATAAAATATTACAGTAAATATATAAATTATAAATATAAATACATAACTAAATATTAAACTACAAGAAAAAGACATTATATTTTGAAACTAACAAAATTTCATATTTGAAGTTTAAAGATGTTTTTAAACTTCATATTTGAAGTCTAAAAATGTTTTTAAACTAAAATTTAAAGATGTTCTATATTTAGTTTTATTTGTAAAACTAAAATTTATGAAAACAAATATGATAAATATTATAAGATATGATTTTTTAAAGATTAAAATGATAAACAATAAAATATCTAAGAATTATAAAATGTAAGATGTAATTGTAAGAACCAAAATTCAAATAAAAGTGTGAAACTTCAAATCTGAAGTTTTGAATAGTGACACTTTATATTTGAAGTTTCACTAATAAAAACTTCAAATTTGAAGTTTTTAAATTTTCTTTTGGAGAATAAAAAACTTCAAATATGAAGTTATAGATTGGCGGATGGGTGAGTTATTTGAATAGTGACACTTTATATTTGCATTATGTTTTTAAAATAAATGTAAAATAAATAAAAATAGTAATTAACAAAAAACGAATTTTTGAAAAATAATTTTAAATCCGCCAGCAAAAAACTATACCCTAAACCCTAATCCTAACCTCTAAACTCTTGGATAACCCCTAAATCCTTAGATAAATCATAAACTTTAATTCATAAATATCAAACTCTAAATCATAAAACACTAAATTTTTTAATTCTAAATCTTAAACCTTTAGATAAATTCTAAACCTTAAGATTTATATATAGTTTTTTTAAAATATATTTGTACAATTACTATTACTTTTATTTCTTTTACTTTTTTATTTTAAAATATAATATAATTTGACAATTATTTTGTTTCTTTTTTCAAAAGATAGTCAATCTAAAATAACTAATTCCTATTGGTTGGTGAACCTAAAGGTGAACCCAAGAAAAAGTCA
Organism: Raphanus sativus; assembly: GCF_000801105.2. NCBI lineage: Eukaryota > Viridiplantae > Streptophyta > Magnoliopsida > Brassicales > Brassicaceae > Raphanus > Raphanus sativus. Next base: position 33,930,684 of record NC_079519.1, on the reverse strand, counting down.
TTCTTTTTCACCTCTATTCAACTTTTTTCTTGAGCTATCATGATACAGATCGACTCCATCTTTTCTTTGGGGAAATTTTATGTTTACACTTTCTCTCATACCACAATTCAACTATACCACTAATATGAGGACATTTTTATAAATACACTTTTCATTAATGACCAAATTACCATAATACCCACCATGGTTTCTCTTTCTCTCGTCTCACGTGATTCAACTTCTCCTCTCCGTGTGAGTTCCGGCATCTCTCACACACTACCGGTGACGAAATCGACGACTCCGGCGATGAAATCGATGACTATGGCGATGAAATCGATGACTCCGGTGACGAAATCGAAGACTCCGGTGACGAAATCGACGAATCCGGTAAGAAAACCTTAGTCTCCAGTTCTCACTCAAGCACGAGCAAAAGCTTCTCAGTGGTGGCTACAAGAAGCTTCTCAGTGGTGATGTTGACCAGAAGAAATATGTATAAATCATTTAATAAAATCTTATAAACCTTTTCGGTTTGGTTTTTCAAAGAGCTGAAAGATGTTTACGGGTTTCGCCACTCAAGGTTCTCCTCATTGTTGGTTTTGCATATCTTAGCTGGTCAGAGACGTTTCAAAAAGCTTCAAGTGGTTCTGTAACAGCTCCTCCAAGACGAAGGCAAGTTGTTCAATTTCCACTTAAATCTTAGAGCTTTGTCTTACATAGGTGCAGATGAATAGATAAAAGAGGAAATATAGTTATGTAATGTAGAAACCTAATGAGTTACTGCTTTTCTTTTTAGGCTCTGGTTCTGCTATGTGAGCTTCTCTCTAATAGCTTCGGCAACTGGGAGTGTACGAACGTAGTTTGGGATATGTTGTTGTTTCTTTCATCGAGATTTAACATGGTTGATGATTCACTTTATATCCTGGAGAAGATGAAGGATCTGAACTTGAGTGTGTCTACACAAGCATACAACTCAATCCTGTAAACTTCAGAGAAACAGATAAGATGTGGGACGGGTACAAGGACATCGAGTCTAAGAACGACCACACGTACTTAACAGTTGTACATGGACTGTGCAGACAACAAAAGCTAGAAGACGCAGTTTCTTTCCTCAGTGATTCCGAGTGGAAGGAAGTTGGCGGCCCCTCTGTAGTTTCTTTTCAATAGTATAATGTCAGCTTACTGCAAATCAGGTTTTCTAGATACAGCCAAGTCTTTCCTCTGTACAGTTTTGAAATGCGGATTGGTCCCTACTGTGTGTAGCCACAGCATTAGAAGCATCTGCGTCCAGCTTTATATTAGATTTAAATGTTCGGCCAATACTTCAAAAGTCCTCTTTAGCTATGATGGTTAAGTAGCTGATAGTTTACTGAGAGGTAGCTGGTTCAAATCCACCGGGCAGCCTTTAAATTCCTTTGTGCTTCCGTCCATAAACTTTTGGAGTTTTTCAGGACTGGGCCTGTGGGTTGTTCAGGGTTTATAAAAAAATCATAAAGTTTATAAAAACAATTTATAAAGTTTATACACCAATTTATGAGGAGTTTATGAGGAGTTTTAAATGGTTTATAAATCAGTTTATGTCACTTTTAAAACTTATATTATTATAAATAATTAATTTATAAGATTTTATAAAATCAGTTTATGAGGGGTATAATTCATTTATAAGAGTTTATAACATCAGTTTATAAGGATTTATAAGGAATATAAATAATTTATAAAACAATTAATAAGACTTTATAAAATCAGTCTATAAGGCTTTCTAAATAAATTATTAAAATAAAATTCATTTATAAGAGTTTATAAGGCTTTATAAGGAATATAAATAATTTATAAATATTTTTTTTGTCAAAATAATTTATAAATATTTATAAATCATTTTTATAGACTTATAAATCATATAAACCTTTATCAATAGTTTATCTATATATATATTCCTATAAATGATTTATAAACCTTTATAAAATCACTTATAAGAATATATCAAATATTTATAAGGTTTTATATAATCATTTATAAGAGTTTATAAAAGAGATTTCTTCTCTAATGTGAATTGAAAGTTTTGTCATTTGTGAATAATATGTGTAGTTGTTGTTTGTGCATGTGAAAGTGTTTGTTTATGTTTGCTAGATTCATGTCTTGAAGTGTGTGTTCATTGTGAGATTACTTACCCGTTTATTGATTTTTGTTTTCGTAGGTTAGGGCTTGTTGGAACTATCAAAGTAACGTTCTTCATCTCTTTTTGTTAATTAAACAGACACAATCTTCAAACCCTCTCTCACGTTCAGTCCTCTCTTTTCTGTAATTCAACATTTCACTAACGAGGGCCTTGAAGCTGCTACAGAATAAGGGCAAGCTTACATTGTTCAAAGGAACTTCAGCAGAAGATGAATGCGTCAAGTTTTCTGTCTGATGTTCTTTTTATTTTGACAAGAAGGGGGAAGAGGAAAAATGGATTAACATATTTTCTTTCTGTGATAACAAACTTTCATTTATAAGGGGTTATAAACATAATTTATAAAGTTTATACACCATTATAAATGATTATAAAATAATTTATAAGAGTATGTAAAATTTCTGAAGCGGTGGATCCTTGCTTGTTGTCCATATGTGCCTCAGACTCTGCCAGGTATCATCATCTCTTTACAACGCCTGCACGTGTTCTTTAGTTTTATGAATTTAATATTGTGTATCAAAGTGTTGAGCTTTAAGCCGAAAGAGTTTAAAGATGTTTATAAAGATTTTATATCGAATTTATAAGGGTTTATAAAGGGTTTAAATAAGTTTATAAAAAGTTTATATAAGATCTGTAAGAGTTTATAAAAGGTTTTAATGGAGTTTGAAGAGTCTATATAGGGTTTATATAAAAATATAAAGGTTTCTAAAACCATTTAAATATTTATATCACTATTTATAAATGCTTATAAAACCATTTATGAACCATTTATAAATTTTATAAGAGCTTATAATACCATTTATGAACCATTTATAAATTTTATAAGAGCTCAACTCTTCAGAGCTATCCTCCTCTTCTCTGCTAGCTTCTTTCGGATCCTTTGGTTTGCTCTCTGTTTTCTCATCCTTGGACTTCTTGCCGGACTTGGAAGCAGGAGCAGCTTTAGACTTGCTGGAACCAGCTCCACCACCCCTGAATCAGAAACAATATTTGCTTATCAGTATAAGAACTTTTTAGAGAATTTTCAACACCTTTTTGACATATTTGCTTTTAATTTGAGTTACTTTTTTCCCGACGGTTGCTTGCCAGTCTTAGCTTTCTTTCTCTGGGCCTGCATGCACAAGAAAATACCAAACTCATCTCAAAGAGCATCATATCGATCACATTTAGATATTCTTTCTAGTGCCACATAAACACCGGAACTAGAGTCTAGAGAAGTAACACTTACTCTGTGGAGGCTTCTTTCTCATGACCCGTCTGATCAGCAGCTTCTTCACCCTGCTGACAGAAAATGTAAGTAACATCAGAGCGAAGAACGAAAAAAAATAAGTCAGAGATGAATGAAATACAATGCCCCACCTCTGTTTCTGATTCATCCAGAAAATGCCACTTCTGTGTCTTAAGATTCAAGATTTCTTGATCTCCATCATCGTAGATAACCTGAAAAACGAAGATAGCAACAACGTACAACAAATAAAACATTCCATAAAATGCACTGTATCTAATTAAAAACATGTACAATCAATAGGCTAATGGGTCATTCCAATCAAAAGAGACGGAATAGACAATAGTTATTGAGTAAACTAATAAAACTGGGCTTACCAGATGTTTCTTCTTCGCAGAATCATATGAATCGACCACGAGTCCTCTGTTTAACCCCGAAACCACACTCTGCAACCCACACAACATCATAATCACAAAAGAGATTCTTCAAATTTTAATTGAATCAGCCTCACTCACCAGCAACTTGAGTTTCAGCGATTCAATTCCTTTGCTATCTCCCGATGTCTCCGGTTCGCGAAAGGAGACCTCCCCGACGGTTGATTTCACGATGAGGCTTCTCTTTTCAGGTGTAGTGAAGATTAAACGAGACGATCTCAGAGTGGCGATGAGCACCAGATCTCGTCGGACGTTAGTGTCTTCGATTCTCGTCGTTGGAGTCGTCAATTCTCGTCGTCGGAGTCGCCGTAAACTTCAATAACTTGTCTGACAAAGAAGAATAGAGATCGATGATGAGGATATGTTTGATTTAATAAATCAGGGGTAGGATAGTACTTTATCTTATAAAATTTTAATGGTAAAGTTGATTAGTTTAGTTTTGAAAAGTGGTATCATGAAAATTGTATTAGTGGTAATTTCCCCTTTTCTTTTTAAAATATACGAATTGGATACTCAAAGAAAATACGAGGTGTTTTCCCATATTTATATATGATTATCGTCTCGACTGAATTCTTATATTGTGAGATAAAGTGAAAGTAAAACATATTTATAAATATAAAGGAGTCTGCCACATTCTTATAACTATATATAAAAGACTATTGTTTTTCGACGTCATGATTTAGTCGTATGAAATTGACTTATGAAATTGACTACCGATTTTCATGTTCTCGAGCTTTTTGTTATTAAAAGAACGTCGTATCTATATATACAAGAAAGCACAGGTTTTATGAGAAGCCACAAGGTTCCAAATTACTTTCCTTGTACACAAACTTTTTTCTCTTGTCGTTAACTGGACTTATTAATAGACACGAAGGGATTCATACAAGAAATATACAAACCTTTTAGTTTTCCGAAAATGCAGGTTCGTAAGATTTTCTGCTTCTTTTTGTTCTTAGTTTTCAGAATAATTTTGAGAAATTAAAATTTCGCCGTGTTAATGCTTTTTATCAACGATCGGAATATATAAAGTTATTGCTTACACCATGAGCTCGGTATATAAAGCTTCAATTTTGTTTAAGTGTTTTTTTTCCTTTTCCATATGTAAATATTCGATCTGATAAAGCTCTTTTATAATTTCTTTAAATGTTAATGTACAGAATGGTGAAGTTGAATTCAGGATGGAAGTGTCTAACAGAAAAATCAGAAGAAAAGCTATGAGGGCTGTCTTGGAGTTTCCAGGTATACACCAACACAAATCAATGGTAATAAAGCGATGTGTACTAATGTTTTTTTTAAGAAATATCATTATTTTATCGGTTGGTCAGGAGTAACTATGATAGACGTGAGGGAACCTGGAAAAATAAAGGTGGCGGGAGAATTTGATAGCCATGAAATGACGAAGAAACTGAGGAAGATATATAGACATGCTAAAATTATCGGGGTTGAAACAGCAGATGGAGACTTTGCGGAAAATCTGGTTCAAGGACTGGTTGGCCAGGTTGGGGAAATGTTTTTGCCTCGTCAGGGAAGAAGGCAAACTAATGGTTGTACCATCATGTGAACAGCTATGCTATTAGATTTCTTTTGAAGAAATCAATTTGAGGTGGTGATCAGTTTGACTTCTTTGAGGAGTATTTTCGTGTGTTTAATTTTCATACTGTAAGAGTGAGTTGTCTTCTTCTCCTTTAAAAAAATAATATTTTGTGGTTTATTTAAGTATCGGAATTCTGCCTTAATGATCATCCAAATTGTGTTAGTTGCGTGATAACGTTTTTTATTTTAAAACAAAAATAAAAACCTTTAAAAACTACTTAACCGGTACAAAAGGAGTATTATTTTGGACAAGACGATTATTAATTGACTGGGGCAGAGGTTTTGCCAAAAAAAAAAAAAAAACTACATATTATCTAGGCTTTTTATGTCTCCAAGTTTTAACTGAACGGAACTCGGTTTAAAAACGATTCACGGTCAAAACGGTTTGACCAACTGGTCCAGTTTTCAAAACAATGTAAATCACATTTCTTGAACGGTAACCCAAGACTTCGGAGGTGTAAAGCTTAATGAACTTTTAATCAAGATCAAAAGAGCTTCAACGAGATATCAGTTTGTAGTCACAAAATAACAGAAATTCTAAAATAATCGAAATATACGAGACTTAAGCAAATTGTACCTAATTTCAATTAAACTTGTACCGAGAAACCTGACTTCCAAGCAAAACCGAGGCAAATTGCTTTGATTTTCAATAAAGATCCATCTTTAATAATCATCTTTTTAAAGGTTGTATTCTCTTGGCAATTCTTTTTCACCTCTATTCAACTTTTTCTTGAGCTATCATGATACAGATCGACTCCATGTTTTCTTTTTAAAATATAAGAGTTGGATACTCAAAGAAAATACGAGGTTGTTTCTCATTTCTTTCTCTCATATTTATATATGATTAGTAGGGTCTAATGGTTATCGTCTCAACAGAATTCTTAAATATATTGTCAGTGTGAGATAAAGCAAAAGTAAACATATATATCATACAGTATATAACAGGGTGTTGGTTGAAGCCACTAAAGTAAAGAGTCTGCCACATTCCTATAATTATTTAGAAAGACTATTTTTCGTTCTACGTCATGATTTATTCGTATGAAATTGACTACTGATTTTCATGCTATCGAGTATCGAGCTTTTGATATTAAAAAAAGGTTCGATGGCTTAACCTTTTTTATATTATATCCACTAGTTTAACAACAAAAAGAATGTCGTACTTATATATACAAGAAAGCACATGTTTTATGAGCAAGCCACGAGGTTCCAAATTACTTTCCTTTTACACAAACGTTTTTCTCTTGTCGTTAACTGAACTTATTAATAGAGACGAAGAGATTCATACAAAAAATATACAAACCTTTTAGTTCTCCGAAAATGCAGGTTCGTAAAATTTTCTGCTTCTTTTTTTGTTCTTAGTTTTCAGAATAGTTCTAAAAGATCAAAATTTCACTGCCTTAATATTTATAATCAACGTTAGGAATATATAAAGTTATTGCTTACACCATGAACTCTGTATAAAAAACTTCAATTTTTCTAAAATGTTTTTGTTACTTTTCCATAAAGATTTGATCGATAAAGCTCTTTTATAATTTCTGTAAATGTTAATGTACAGAATGGTGAAGTTGAATTCAGTATGGCAATGTCTGACAGAGGAATCCAAAAGAAAACTATGAAGGCTGTCTGTAAGTTTCCAGGTATACACCAACACAAATCAATGGTAACACGATGTATACCACTATGTTTTTGTCGTTTTCTGAAAAATATCATTATTTGATCGATTGGTCTTTAGGAGTCACTATGATAGACGTGAGGGAACATGATAAAATAAAGGTGGCGGGAGAATTTGATAGCCATGAAATGAGGAAAAAACTGAGGAAGATATACAGATATGCTGAGATTCTCCGGCCTGAATCAGAGCCAACTGATAGCCCGGTTCAAGGACTGGTTACGCCGGAAACTGATGGTTGTACTGATGGTTGTACAAGTAAAACCCGTACTTGTACCATCATGTGAACAGCTATACTATTAGATTTCTTTTGAAGAAATCAATTTGAGGTGGTGATCGATCGGTTTGACTTCTTTGAGGAGTATTTTCATCTGTTGAATTTTCATACTGTAAGAGTGACTTGTCTTCTTCTCCTTTTAAAAAAAAAATATATATATTTTGTGGTTTATTTAAGTATTGGAATTCTGTCTTAATGATCATCCAAATTGTGTTAGTTGCGTGATACCCAAGTATTAGGTGATACCGTTTTGTTGATTTGAGATTCAAGTTAAGGCTAATGACATTCATAACAAGCACAAGCGCCTTTAAGATGTGAATCCCAACAAAGGTTGCAGTGCTTATATTATGTTGTTTGTTGGAAAATAATTCTGCCAAAAAATGTCCTTTTTGAAGAGTTTACATTCCTCAGTGATTTGTGGTAACCATGACGCTCATGTTACACCGAGAAACATTGGTTGAAATTATCACAGAATTGATGAGTATCTATATAGGTGACTGTCGACTTTACTTTAGGTTCGATAGAAGCTTGAATCCAACCAACAAGCATCGAATTCACTGTCAACCAATTTTCCAAATCTGGGCTCTGTTCTTCCAGTTTCTTCACAGTTCCCTTGATGAACCCACATTAAGCTTGGCCTGGAGAGCATTAAACATCTCCGACGACCATTCCTTGTAGTTTTCTCCATTTCAACCAAACAAATGAGATTATGGCTACCGGATTGTCGGAAGCATGTAGAATATACAGCGAGATCGACACGACTTCATCCTTCTTCTCGCCGACTTGACTTGTTAGAGGTTGATGACACCAGCGACTTTAGGAACGTACCAGACTTAGATCTAGGTTCCGATACCATGTAGAGACATGTATTCATTCAATCAGCTTGTCTTATTCGCTTTACAAACTTTAGTATGTATACAAGTACAAGAGACCTAAGAGCACTAATATTGCAGGTTCTCTAAGGAGTTTTAAAGGAGGAGGGACCCACCAAATAGAGAGAAAAGAGGAAGAAACAAAGCAAAAAGGCGCAGGTAAAGAAACCCATTCAGACTGTTTCTGTCACTATTCTGCGGGCCCCACGACACATGGCGGCCCGCAATTAGTGCAATATTAATTTTTTTTTTCTTTTTTAAATAAAATAAAAAAAAAATTATAGAAACCCATGTGGGTTTTGCGGGTAATGTTGCTCTAAACCCTAAGCCTTGGCCTTTACGAAACAGAAAAGTGTCGTTATCTAAATAGGAAAACATATGATAATATACAGTAACACCAAGTGAACGTGAGCTTCACGGTTGGTTAGTTTCTAGTTTCCTCGGTCTTGGTCTTGATCTATGGCACATTGGAGTTATATGCTTGATTGGAAACTGCATGTGTATGGCTGCTTTTATCACCGTCCAAGCACCGGTTTTGAAGAAGTATCCTGCTTACCTTTCGGTTGCTGCGTTTTCATACTTATTCGGTACGTTATTAATGATCACAACGGCTTTCGTGTTTGTTAGAGAGCCTAAAGATTGGAGATTGACGCAATCAGAGATTCTTGCAGTTATATTTGCGGTAAGTGTTTTGCGGCAACATGTTTATTTGGGTGTGACTGTTTGACACAAATGACTGAAGCATTCTTTCTTTTCTCAGGGAGTGTTTGCATCAGCTCTGAACTATGGACTGTTGACATGGTCTAATAAAATTATTGGAGCTGCTTTGGTTTCTCTATACAACCCTCTTCAGCCTGCAACATCTGCCTTTTTATCCACAATTTTCCTCGGCAGTCCAATCTATCTTGGAAGGTTTCTTGCGTGCATCTTTGATCCATCCTTACACACACAACCTCTTGCTCTCTTCTTTTGAGATAGAATCTCTTATAATCAAATTGTCTTTCTTCCTCGTGTGCAGCGTTGTGGGTGGAGTGCTCATCATTTCAGGGCTATATATGGTTACGTGGGCATCTTACAGAGAACAACACACAACAGTTTCAGGAAACGTGATTGCTTCTTCTAGTGATGTAAGAGTTTCGGAACCTTTCATTTACAGAGATGGGACTGGTGAAAAAATTGCGTAAAAAGACATCCATTTTACCATCAGACAAGAAGTATATAAACAGACAGTTCCTTTTACACTTAAGCTTTTTTCGTTTTATCTCTTAAGCAGCTGCTTGCTTGATTTTTCATTCAACTGAGGCAGTAGCAAATTATCAATAATGTTGATAGATAAGTTCTAATTTGGAAATAGCCAAACAGAAACGAGATCATGGCTATTATTGTCAAGAAATGACGAGTCAATATTAGTGGCTGATGTTGCAAATTGCAAGAACATAATTGTTGAAAAACAGAAGAAGAAAGTGGATTATTTGAAGGGAGACAAATATAGCCAATTGTTTTTGGCTGAACATTTCCACTAATTTTAAAGAGTTAATACATTACAGACCTATATATGCTTTTTCGATTTGATCAGTTTTAGTACTAGATGCAAGATCAAAAGTGAAGTTGGAACGGTTTAGTAAAGATGATAAAGATTAATTAATCTATAATTTCCTTATGTCAGAAATGCATAAATGAAAAATTTGTTCACAAGATATAAACAAGAGATATAAGATTACTGTATCCAAATAAATGTATAAAATGTTAAAAAATATTATATCAGAAATTCCAAAAAATCCTTAAGCACAAATTCAATATTATATCAGAAATTCCAAAAAATCCTTAAGCACAAAATAATTATTGATATGCTTTTAAATAATATATTATTTAAATTATATATATTTTTAATGTTCATATTATTTTGAACAACCAAACAACTACGAAAAAAACAAAGAAGATAGAAGTCTGACTTGGAAAGCAGAGCAAGGTTAAAGGTTCTGTTCTTCGATCGGAGGAAGAGAAGAAAGATGTCAGCTCCTGTGATCCTAAACGATGCGACGAGGAGGGATGCTAGAAAGGCGCACGCTGCAATGACCTTGTGTCAGCTAATCTTCGGAGCTTATCATGTGAGTGCCAAAGTAGCTCTTAACGTTGGTATCAGTCAGCTCGTCTTCTGTGTCTTCCGCGATCTTATTGCTCTCTCCATCCTCGCTCCTCTCGCTTTTTTCCGCGAAAGGTTTCATCTATGCATTTTCTTGATTTATTTTCAGCAAATCAAGAAAATCTCAATAATAGTATCATCTTTCTGTTTACTGTATGCTTTGTTTTATTCTGATTCTACTGTCTGATGATTGGATTATATGTAATGTTCTATTTTTTTTTTAACACAATAATCAATAACCATTGGTTGCTCTGTTTCGATGATCATGTAGAGGGATCAGACCTCCTATGAGTAGAAGCGTTCTCTTTTCATTCTTCTTCCTAGGTTTAACAGGGTAAGTAACCTTTACATTTTTTTATTTGCGATAATCTTCTAGCATCATCTTTATGCAGCTTCTCAATCTTGATAGGATATTTGGGACTCAATTACTATTTCTTATGGGTTTACAATACACGAATCCAACTTATGCCGCTGCTATACAACCATCTATCCCTGTCTTCACCTTTCTATTGGCTGTAATGATGGGGTTAGTATCTTTATCCTGAAGATTAACGTATACAATATATATTCAATCACTGAGTGTCTTCTTTCTTATGCATGCAGTACAGAAAAAGTGAACTTGTATAAAATGGAGGGCCTAATGAAAGTTGGAGGCACTATCGTTTGTGTTTCCGGTGCCTTAGTGCTGGTTTTCTTCCGTGGCCCATCCTTGTTTGGAAGTCAAGATGCAGATTTTACGCTAAAAACTGTAATTATTAATAGCAGTGAACATGAGTTTCATGGTTGGTTAGTTTCGAGTTTTATTGGTCTTGGGCTTGATCTATGGCACATTGGAGTTATATGCTTGGTTGGAGGATGCATGTGTATGGCTTCTTTTCTCGCTGTCCAAGCACCGGTTTTGAAAAAGTATCCTGCCTATCTTTCCGTTACAGCGTACTCATACTTCTTTGGTGCATCAATAATGATCACAACAGCGTTTGTGTTTGTTAGAGAGCCTAAAGAGTGGCATTTGACACAATCCGAGTTTCTTGCCGTTATATTTGCGGTAAAAGAGTTTGCAGTAACCTATGTAACATGTTTATTTGGGAATGTTCTGCACAAAAGATTTTATCTGAGTTTTTTTTTTTTCGGTTATTGATTCTCAGGGAGTGTTTGCATCAGCTCTGAACTATGGAATCTTGACTTGGTCTAATAAAATACTTGGAGCTGCTTTGGTTTCTCTGTACAACCCTCTTCAGCCTGTAGCATCCACCTTTTTATCTACGATATTCCTCGGCAGTCCAATCTATCTTGGAAGGTTTCTTGTTTTCATCTTTAACCCTTCCTTACACACATACACACACACACAACATCTTTCTTTTTAAAATCTATTAAAATCTATTGTCTTTCTTTTTCTCATGTGCAGCGTTGTGGGTGGAGTACTCATCATTTCAGGGCTTTATATGGTTACTTGGGCATCTTATAGAGAACAGCACACAACAGGTTCAGGAATTGTGATTACTTCTTCAAGTGATGTAAGAGTTTCGGAGCCTTTAATTTACAGCGATAGGACTGGTGATAACAAAATTGGCTAAAACGACTTTTTTTTTCCTGTGGGACAAGAACTACTGTTTAGTATATCACATTTTTTTCCTTTACAGTTAAGCAGCTGTGTTCCTTATTTCGTTTGATCTCTTAAATATCTCTTTTATTGATTTTTATACAACAGAAGACGTACCAAATTAGCAACAGAGATGATAGATAAGTTTTTATTTGGTTACGTGCGCATCATAGAGAGAACAACACACAACAGTTCAGGAAACGTGATTGCTTCTTCTAGTGATGTAAGAGTTTCGGAACCTTTAATTTATTTTACTGTCAGACAAGAAATATATAAACAGACAGTTCTTTTACAGTTAAGCTTTGTTCGTTTTATTTCTTAAACAGCTGCTTGCTTGATTTTTCATTCACTGAGGCAGTAGCAAATTATCAATAATGTTGATAGATAAGTTCTAATTTGGAAATAGCCAAACAGAAACGAGATCATGGCTATTATTGTCAAGAAATGACGAGTCAATATTAGTGGCTGATGTTGCAAATTGCAAGAACATAATTGTTGAAAAACAGAAGAAGAAAGTGGATTATTTGAAGGGATACAAATATAGCCAATTGTTTTTGGCTGAACATTTCCACTAATTTTTTTTTTTTGAAAATTTTAATTTTTGTAATTATATTTGTATTTAATATTAATTTGATAAAATAATCTATTAAATAAATGAAATACATAGTTGGACATAACATTTACTAATAAATCATGTTTATATTTTAATAGAACAGATAGATACAATTAATAGAACAGATAGATACAAGACAGAAATTTTACAGACCTATATATGCTTTTTCGATTTGATCAGTTTTAGTACTGGATGTAAGATCAGAAGTCAAGTTGAAACGGTTTAGTAAAGATGATAAATATGAGTTAATCTATAATTTCCTTATGTTAGAAATGCATAAATGAAAAATTTGTTCACAAGGTATAAACAAGAGATCTGAGATTACTGTATCCAATAAATGTATAAAAGTTTTTAAAATATTATATCAGAAATTCCAAAGAATCCTTAAGCACAAATTCAATATTATTGATATGAAATAAAAAAAGCGATAGATTTATTTCAAAATTTATAGACTTGTTTGTCCATAAATTTATTAAATTTTCACAGATTTATATATTTGCACGGTAACGAAAGACGCAATATAAAAAATATGCAAGAACAATAAGAATAAAAATAAAACGACATGGTCTAAATTGACGGATTGGAGTGTACACAAGTTGGAGATGTACAGCTTCGAAATGGACAGTTTGGAGAGTCAACTTGTTTTCTGTGGACAAACAACTTGATTTTTCATTTCTTAAAACAAACCATTGTCATCTGGTTAAACAACTTATTTTCTTCAAGAAACTTCCATGAAAATATATTTATATTTTCTTCTTTCGAAATCATATAATCATACGAGATTTCGGCCAGAGCAGTCATAAAAAAATCGAAGTAGTTTAAGGAAGTATCATATTACTAGATGTTGGAATTTTCATGAATACATATTTACCAACTTCAAATTTCAGCTATAAACATATTACTTTGTTGAGGAAATATATCAAAACCCCACTTAAAAAGAGATGATTTTTTTTATCTTAACATTTGGTAAATTGTTATTAAGACAAAAATCTTGCTTAAAAGACCAAAAACAAACATTTATTTTTGTGGTTGTATTTAGACTTTTTTAAAGCATTGTTGTTCAAGATTAATTATCTAGACCAAAATGATATATAGTCTATATTTTTCATCTTAAGTTTAGACTCTTACTATACTTTTTGTGAAAAAATAGAAATAGACTGTTAACCTAAACAATAGTGTTGTAGAATTCTAAAAAGAGTTTTATGTTGAAGGATTCTAAGAAGAGTAGTGACAGACAAGACCCTCTTACAACGTGCTGTATTGTAAAGTAGATGGAGGTTAAGACTTGAGAGTCTAAATTTAAAATGAGAAACTAGATTTTGACCCGCGTTTTGGAAACGCGGAATATTTTACGATGAAAAATTTCACTAATAACTTAACAAATATTTTGGTAATTTTTAAAGAGTGTGTATTTATAATATTTTTGCATTTAAATCAGTGTTTTTAAATTCAACCCGATTGTGATTATACCGATTAATCCGAAGATCTGACAATTTAATTTAGGTTTCTAAAATATTCATATTAAAAAAATCAGTAAAACCCGAAACTAACCGATTGAACTGATGGATGACCGATATGTAATCTAATTGGACTTAAATTGTAATAGTTTCATAATTTGTAATCTTATAATCCAAATTTTAAAGTTTATTATTTTGCAATTTATAAAATTATGACATTTCTATAAAATTTTAAAGAGAAAATGATAGATATAAAATAAATAAAATTAATTATTGTACTGTTTGGAAACATTAATAGTAGTATAAAAACATATTGTTTGAAAACATTGATAGTAGTATAAAGAAATAAGTATATTGTTTGGAAACATGGATATTAGTATAAAGAAAGAAACATTAGTGATTTAATGTAGATTTAATTATAAAGTATAAAGGTGTATTTAATTTAAAAACTTACAAAATAAATGTTAGGTCCAACATAATGTTTCTGTTTTAATAAGATAGATGTAGTTACTATATTATTTAAAATATATATTTTTAATGTTCATATTATTTTCAACAACCAGCAAGGCAACAACTACGAAAAAAACAAAGAAGATAGAAGTCTGACTTGAAAAGCAGAGCAAGGTTCTGTCCTTCGATCGGAGGAACAACTAAGAAGAGGAGAAAGATGTCAGCTCCTGTGATCCTAAACGATGCGACGAAGAGCAATGCTAGAAAGGCGCACGCTGCAATGACCTTGTGTCAGATAATTTACGGAGCTTACCATGTGAGTGCGAAAGTAGCTCTTAACGTTGGTATCAGTCAGCTCGTCTTCTGTGTCTTCCGCGATCTTATTGCTCTCTCCATCCTCGCTCCTCTCGCTTTTTTCCGCGAAAGGTTTCATCTATGCATTTTCTTGATTTATTTGCAGCAAATCAAAAAAAATCTCAATAATTAGCATCATCTTTCTGTTATTGTATTTTTTGTTTTGTTCTGATGATTGGATTACATGTAATGTTCAGTTTTTAAGACAAAAACAATAACCATGGTTTTTGTTTTGATGATTTTGTAGAGAGATCAGACCTCCTATGAGTAGAAGCGTTCTCTTTTCATTCTTCTTCCTAGGTTTAACAGGGTAAGTAACCATTACATTTTTGATTTGCAATAATCTTCTAGCATCATCTTTATGCAGCTTCTCAATCTTGATAGGATATTTGGGACTCAATTACTATTTCTTATTGGTTTATCGTACACAAATCCAACTTATGCCGCTGCTATACAACCATCCATCCCAGTCTTCACCTTTCTATTGGCTGTGATGATGGGGTTAGTATCTTTATTCTGAAGATTAACATATACATATATTAGATCATTGAGTGTCTTCTTTCTTATGTATGCAGCACAGAGAAAGTGAACTTGTTTAAAATCGAGGGCCAAACAAAAGTTGGAGGTACTATCGTTTGTGTTTCCGGTGCCTTAGTGATGGTTTTCTTCCGTGGTCCAGCTTTGTTTGGAAATCAAGATGCAGATTTTACGCTAAAAACTGTAATTATTGATAGCAGTGAATATGAGTTTCATGGTTGGTTAGTTTCGAATTTTATTGGTCTTGGGCTTGATCTATGGCACATTGGAGTTATATGCTTGGTTATAGAATGCATGTGTATGGCTGCTTTTATCGCTGTCCAAGCACCGGTTCTGAAGAAGTATCCTGCTTACCTTTCGGTTACGGCGTACTCATACTTCTTTGGTGCATCAATAATGATCACAACAGCGTTTGTGTTTGTTAGAGAGCCTAAAGAGTGGCACTTAACACAATCAGAAATTCTTGCCGTTATATTTGCGGTAAATAGTTTGCAATAATAACCTATGTAACATGTTTATTTGGGAATGTTTGGCACAAAAGACTTTATCTGAGTTTTTTTTTCGGTTATTGATTCTCAGGGAGTGTTTGCATCAGCTCTGAACTATGGACTCTTGACTTGGTCTAATAAAATACTTGGAGCTGCTTTAGTTTCTCTGTACAACCCTCTTCAGCCTGTAGCATCCACCTTTTTATCTACGATATTCCTCGGCAGTCCAATCTATCTTGGAAGGTTTCTTGTTTTCATCTTTAACCCTTCCCTTATACACATACAAATACACAACATCTTTCTCTCTTCTTACTTAGTTAGAATCTATTAAAATATATTGTCTTTCTTTTTCTCATGTGCAGCGTTGTGGGTGGAGTACTAATCGTTTCAGGGCTTTATATGGTTACTTGGGCATCTTATAGAGAACAGCACACAACAAGTTCAGGAATTGCGATTACTTCTTCAAGTGATGTAAGAGTTTCGGAGCCTTTGATTTATAGAGATGGGAATGGTGATAACAAAATTGGGTAAAACGACTTCTTTTTTTTTTCCTGTGGGACAAGAACTACTGTATAGTATATCATATTTTTTTCCTTTACAGTTAAGCTGTGTTCCTTATTTCGTTTGATCTCTTAAATATCTTTTATTGATTTTTATCCAACAGAAGACGTACCAAATTAGCAACAGAGATGATAGATAAGTTTTAATTTGAACAGCCAACAGAGACAAGATCATGGCTGTTCTTGTCAAGAAAATGACGACTCAATACTACTGGCTGATGTTGGAAGTTGTGAGATTGATCTATCATTGACTAAGCAGATTTTTCCAGCAACGCAGAGAATGTGTAATGGCTAAGAAGTTACATCCATTGGAGATACATCATTGGATATATTCAGAGAAGAACTTTGCGGGAGACTGTTGACCCGCAAGAGCGGTTGTAAAGAAACTCCAGAACCATATCCAACATCAATAAAAAGACCTTAGCTGCCTAGATCTAAGCCTAAAACTCAACGAGTGATTCATGTCCCAAAGTGGGATGACGAGTACGAAGAGTAATTGTTGGAAGGATCAGCGTTTTTCTCAAAAAGAAAAACAATGAAAATGTAGCAGTCTTGTTAAAAGAGTAGTTGGTGCATTGATAGTCCAAGTGTGAACGCATTTAGATATGGCAAGTTGGTGGATCCTCATGATCCCACGGTTGTTGGTGTATGGTAAGAGGATGTCATGAATGCTTAGAGATCTTTCTCATGGTCGTTAAAAATTTATTTGAAAGTGTTTAAACTAGTGAGGTTCTAAATAAGGCAAACCGAGAACAAGTTTGACTGTTTTGGAAAATGAGGCAAAACTTGAATTTTCCATGGATGTTTCTTCAAGTTTTGGGCTTGTTGGATAGCTAGATATCTATTTTGAAGCCAAAACTGACTTTGGTACATATCACTTCTCCATGGATTGATACTCGTAATTGTATGGCTCGAAAACCTCTGGTTGTAAACTACATATCTTTCTTGTATGTTCAGCTTTTGAGATGATTCCACTTGGCCGTACATAACTATGTTAAGTTGAGAATCAAGACCATCTTGTTTGGTTGCTTGATTCCTAATACTTGATGTGATATAGCCATTTGAATATACATGTCCGTAGATCCTATGTGGTTTGAGATACTGTTATGTCTTGCAAAAAAAATGTCTACAAAATTCAATTTACAAAAGTTAACAAAAAAAAATCAAGAAATCGTTGAAAATAATCCAAGAGAACTTCACTCAACTTTTCATATTTGTGTTCTTTCACAGCTAGAGCATTTAAGTGCAAACGGCTAGTTCTTTTTCTTCCTGTGATGGCATTTAAGTGCAAATGGAAAGATATTTTCAAAGCATGAATTTATGATTTTTAAAAATATCAAAGATATAAAGAACGGACAGATTTGTCTTCGCGTGGGAGCATTCACACTTGGACAAAGATACCTAACTGTTCCTTAGTTTACTGCTAACATTTTTCACATATTATACCCATTTTTTGTCGACACGTTATTATACCACTTATTTTGAATAATTTGATTTTCTTTATTTGTTTTAGTTAACTTGTAAAAGCCTGTCTCTTTTACCATTGAAAAGTATCCATTTTACAAGTATTAATCAAACCAATATTCTTTATTCTTATTCATTCGAATTTATAAGTATATTTTTATTCTTTCATGTTTGTCAATTCTAATATAGTGTGGATTTACCTTTCCATGTAACTTTTGAGTCTAGTAACTTATGGATATAATTTATTCAATTTAAGGTTGAATTTAGATTAATTTAACAGATTTAATCTTCATTTTTAGTTTTGCTCATCTTCAAAATGGCTTAAAATATTTGATCATCTTGATCTTATGTTTGATTGGTTCCAGTCTTATATAAAATATAAATTAAAATCTAAAATGAATTACTTAAAAAAATTTAAGTATTCAAAATTTTAAATCTGAAAATTGCAAATGTTTTTGTTTAGAAATTTAAATTTTGAAAAAAAATAACAGAAAAAGTATACTATGATGTATTGGAGGAAGAAATTATTGAATCAAACTCAAGTATCAGATTATGGTAGATAAACTGATAGTCTTTGAATATTTTTACAGTACATTTTATCATCATATTTGATTAATATAATCAATAAAAAATGTTTATTCAATTGAAATGAATACACTAAACCTTTTTAGTATGCATAGCATAACTAATATCTTTGTATCCTTTATCAGCAACTGATCAAACATGATTGATGATAGAACTGATATCAACACAAAATAAAAAAATTCTTAATACTTACTTTCATATTAGATGACTTTTCCATGTCCATGCAAATATTGATAAAATAATTAAATAATAATAATATAAAATTTATTTTAGATAGGGTTCTAAAGAAAATAAAGGATCTCACAACTACATACACCTATACAATATATACATACAACATATATGGAAGTTTAGAATTTCAATAGCTAGAACTCCTATTGAAAGTGTTCTTAGTAAGTCGAATAAATAATTTACTGTACTTGTTTTGCTTCTGTTTTTGCCAAACCAAAAAATCATCAATAATATTTGAACATTTCCTTCATCTTTTATAATGACATTAAAAAAATAACTTCTAAATTTTTTTTTTTGATCAAAAAAATAACTTCTAAATTTAGATCACTGATTACATCACAGTCCTAGTGGAAACCATTAAATAGCAACAAAAAAAATTGATGACTTATTGACTTATTGTACTAGTACGTAACTATTGACTTTCTCTTATTTCATCATCAATAATGTTGCTGATATAAAATATCTTAGTTTCTCGCAATTTGTGTGGATAGATGCAGCTTTCATCTTTCTTTATTTTTTCCTTAAACTAGCTTTCATCTCTTGCAAATTGTTAAATAAAGATTCAGTTTATTTTTGTTAGTTTAAGAGTTTCATTTTCTTTGAACAAATACAGATTCTCCCTAATCTGAAGATTCTTTCTATAAACAAGTGCTCGAAGAATCTTTCAACTATCACTCCCTACATATTTCAGGAGAAACATAACTACTTTTCCATTCACAACAACATAAAGTGCGAAGAAGAAGAAAGAAGATATGGCCACTTGTCCTCCATTCGACTTCTCGGCGAAATATTACAA
The DNA here is from genome assembly GCF_000801105.2 of Raphanus sativus. NCBI lineage: Eukaryota > Viridiplantae > Streptophyta > Magnoliopsida > Brassicales > Brassicaceae > Raphanus > Raphanus sativus. The sequence goes on along the minus strand of NC_079519.1, from coordinate 33,911,187 downwards.
CAGTGGCGGAAGCGTATGCGAGAGGCGGAGCAGCTTCTTCGGAGATACGACGGTGCTCGACCAAGGCGTTGGGTACGCCGTCATTCTCGGTTTTGGTGCTTTCTTTGCCGTCTTCACATCTGTTTTGGTTAGTTTTCGTTTCCCAAAACCAAAATATTACTTTACAAAAAAAACAAAATATTATTATGAATAAAAACAAAAATAATATCTCTTCTTTGTAGTTCTCGCGACCACACAAAATGTATACACTTATCTTATGAGATTATTTGCTTCAGAGAGTAAAACGAATGATTGTACTTTTCAAAGGTCATATATGCCCAAGCTAGACGTTAATAAGGATATTCCACTATTTTGGCCTCCAACTAATAGTATTTTGGTCGATAATATATATAAAAACCGTGGCCAGAACAGAATTTGAAATTTAATTAAGTATAAACATTTGAAGATGAATTTTAGTAAAATTTTATATTAAAAACTATATAATCTGTACATATATATCTTTGAACAAAAACTGTATATATTAATTTTAAAAAATTTGGAAGTCAAAAACTTTTAGGGTCTCAGTTCAAAAAAAAAAAATTAGGGTCTTAACCAAACCATGGCAGAAGTGCACAATTTTCAAATGGATAATATATGCATAATTGTCTTAATTATATTTATTTAAATACGATTATTTCATATTCAATTTTTATATCTAATCTATTAAAAGAGGAGTACAAATATAAAATATCCTTTAATTTTCACAATTATTTACAACAAGATGTCATTGAAGTTATTAATTAATTTACCTTTTAAATTTTTTATATTTATGTTTAATTAATGCATTTCCAAAATTGAATTCTGACAAAAAAAATATGGCAACAATAATTACTAAACCTAACATATAGTATTCATAGTTTTTTTATTATTATTATTTATGTGTGTGTTTGGAAATAATTAATAAACTTGTCTTTAAATAGTTAGTGAACAATATTGTTTTTAAATTTATGTAATTAGTTTTAATTATTTATTAGTAATAACTAAAAACTAAAAATCACATAAAAAGAATCATATATATAATATATAATATATAATATATTATGTTACATATATTTTCATATAAATAATATCCCAATGTAAGTTCAATATGATAAATGTTGAAAATATAAATAATAATAATATAGCACCATATATTTTAAATAATATATACAACTATTTTATTATACATTATCATAAATTTTGATCTATTAAAATACATTTGTGCGAATATATGAGTTATATTATAAAAATATGGATGATACAATTGATGGCTTACAAGAAAATAAAAAAAAATTACTGAATATCAAAATATAAAATATTATGTTTAGGAATATCATATTAAAAAATTATTCAATCGGATAAAGTTTTAAAATATATATTATCACTTGTACAAATAAATACTTATTTTCTTAGCTATTTTAGCTAATTAAAATTTTCAAAAATTCTATACTTTTTTGAAAATTTTGCTAACCAAGTTTAAGATCCATGTATTATGTATCTTCATAATTTTTAGTATAACAATAGTATTTAGAAATTTAATCAAGAATCAATTAAAATTAAACACTATACTCATAAATCATCTAAGTTGACCTGTACGATCGGCCAATGCAGTTATTTTATACACTTTCTTTATTTTGAAAACTATGGATAAAAACTATACAAATCTAATATTCTATGGAATCAATTGCCTACAATATTTTTTTTTACAAATGTTATAACTAATGTATTAATTTTTAATACCGTGCTAACTCATTTTTATCTATTTTTCTTACTTTTAGTTGAGAAAAATTATTTTCTAGATATTTTATACATAAATTTAATTATAAAATTTTTGGATTTTCTTATATGATGTCCAATAAATATTGGTCATATAATTTACTATAGAATGCAAAAACAAAAGTAAAATTCGATGTAATTAAATACATTGTTATTTCTCAAAATATTATTATATTATACACATTACAAATTATGTATAATATTTAGTATAAACAAAGATAAAAATGAAAAATAATATTCGCCGTACGGTTGAGCAGATCAAAAAAAATCTAGTGATAATTTTTAAAATAGAAACAATAATCTAAATTCGAATAGACTAGTTTGCGCAGGTTAAATATGGTCTGTTTCGTTCGATGGTCATATTCAAAAAATCTGGATAACAAAACTTGATGGAACATAGCAAATAAGTAATTTGATACTTATCCGAAACAAAACAGATCCTGGATATAAATATATTGAATAGTGTACGCGGTCTGGGAGTTCGATTGAGTACAGTTCACTGATTCGATCAAAGTTGGATTATGATAAAATTTTCTGGGATAATGAATGAAGGTTTGGTTAGAGAAACGATATGTGGGGGCTCAACATACCTCTGAATGGTTCAACACAGCTGGAAGAAACGTCAAGACAGGACTCATTGCGAGTGTCATTGTGTCACAAGTAAAAACATGATTTTAATTCAGATAATAATTACATATATATATATATGTGTATCTATCTTATTAAAACAGAAACATTATGTTGGACCTAACATTTACTTTGTAAGTTTTTAAATTATATACACATTTTATACTTTATAGTTAAACATACATTAAATCACTAATGTTTATTTCTTTATATTACTATCCATGTTTCCAAACAATATACTTATTTCTTTATACTACTATCAATGTTTCCAAACAATATACTTATTTCTTTATACTGCTATCAATGTTTCAAAACAATATATTTTTTTATATTATTATCAATGTTTCCAAATAATACAATAATTAATCTTAGTTATTTTATATCTATCATTTTCTCTTTAAAATTTTGTAGAAACGTTATAATTTCATAAATTGCAAAATAGTGAACTTTAAAATTTCGATCATAAGATTACAAATTATGAAACTATTACAATTTAAATCTAATTAGATTACATATCGGTCATCCATCAGTTCAATCGGTTAGTCTCGGGTTTTAGTGATTTTTTAATATGAATATTTTAAAAACATAAATTAAATTGTCAGATCTCCGGATTAACCGGTATAATCACAATCGGGTTGAATTTAAAAATACTGATTTAAATGCAAAAATATTTTAAATACACACTCTTTAAAAATTACCAAAATATTTGTTAAATTATTAGTGAAATTTTTCATCGTAAAATATCCCGCGCTTCAAAAGCGCGGGTCAAAATCTAGTTTAACTGTTATAATGAAATACAATTACTGATTTATATTTCCTGGTCGATGGATGCGTAGTGGACATGGGCTGCGACAATACTGCAAAGTTCAAACGTCGCATGGCAGTATGGTGTTAGCGGACCGTTTTGGTACGCTAGTGGGGCCACAATACAGGTTAATTCCCGAAATATTAACTATACAATACATTTATATGTATTTTATAATATGGTTTAGTTTATATATACATAATGCCATGTGAATGATCGATGATTAACAAAATAGGTACTCTTGTTTGGTGTGATGGCGATTGAAATAAAAAGAAAAGCTCCTCATGCTCACACGGTCTGCGAAATAGTGAAGGCTCGGTACATACAATCTTAACTATTACCTACTTTATTTAAAAAGACACTTAGTTGACAAAAAAAAAGACACTTGAACCAAGCTGAATTATCTTGCAGAACTAAGCCAAAATTTACTAGAAACCGAACAGTTCTATGAAAATCCAAATTAAGTAAACAAAATGGGAATTTTTATTTTGCTGAAATAAGTGATATAATCAAATGAACTGAAACTGATATGTGATCCCAAATAGTAAAAATTAACTAAGGATACATGTGGTGGTTATATTTGATGGTCTGGTATTGGTTGGTCCAAGGACTAGGCCCGGTTTGTTTCTGATTTAATGTTCTACTTCTGAGAGTTGAGGCTAATTTGTTCTTTGTTTTTATATGTTTTGGTAAATTAAGATGGGGAACCGCAACACATATAGTTTTCTTGGTGTTTTGTCTAGCGACAAACGTGGTAGTGACGGCTATGCTATTGCTCGGTGGCTCGGCCGTGGTGAATGCTCTCACCGGAGTGAATATATACGCTGCAAGCTTTCTGATTCCTCTCGGGGTCATTGTTTATACTTTGGCAGGAGGACTTAAAGCTACTTTCCTCGCAAGCTATGTTCACTCTGTCATAGGTAATTACAAACCGTTTAACGTACATATACTCTTAGAATTGTTCCATATTCATAAATTGAGCCCATTATATTCAAACAGATAAATCGATAAACCAAAATGAATTTAAATTTGGTTACATATCCTTGCAAGTAACTGTTGTTTGTCATCTTTGTTTGGTTTGCTTGGTTTCAGTTCACGTGGTTTTAGTCGTCTTTGTGTTTCTGGTCTACACATCGAGTAGTGAGCTTGGGAGTCCATCTGTGGTCTATGACCGGCTAAGAGATATGGCCGCTAAGTCAAGGACATGCATTGAACCACTCTCACACCAGGATCAAGCTTGTGGTCCTGTTGACGGCAACTACAAAGGCTCTTATCTCACCATGTTGAGCTCTGGTGGTGCTGTGTTCGGTATCATCAACATTGTAGGAAACTTCGGCACTGTCTTTGTCGACAATGTGAGACTATTTTCAACTAAGTCTTTATTTGGTTTACAATTCATATATTCCAAAGATTGAATATGAATTCTGACACCATGACAACACTAGTACAAACAAATACGTTACAAGCGCATAAGCAGTTTTAGTTTGTTTTAAACAAAAAAATTATCAGTATTTGTCACTATGACACACATTTTGGAAATATGAAAGGTTACATTTTGAATAAATCGGAATCGCATAACCATTTTCATCATTGTGTTATTTGTTTTTGTAGGGTTACTGGGTGAGTGCAATAGCTGCTCGACCTTCATCAACCCACAAGGGGTATTTGCTTGGTGGACTCGTGTGGTTTGCTGTGCCTTTCTCTCTAGCCACCTCCTTAGGCCTCGGCGCACTTGCCCTCGACTTGCCTATAAGCGCAGATGAGGCTAATCGAGGTCTAGTCCCGCCTGCTACTGCCATTGCTCTCATGGGTAAATCAGGATCCTTGCTTCTTCTCACTATGCTTTTCATGTAAGTACACTTTCTTGACCATATAAAGTTATCAACAAATTTTGGCATACCTAAAAGTAGATAAATTTTTCATCCGAAACATGCTCGTTACGGTCATAGTTTATATCATCAGGGCTGTAACATCGGCTGGTTCTTCCGAGCTGATCGCTGTGTCATCGCTCTTCACCTACGACATCTACCGAACATACATAAACCCTAGAGCAACCGGAAAGCAGATCTTGAGAGTCTCAAGATCCGCGGTTCTTGGATTTGGATGTTTCATGGGGATTCTTGCAGTGATCTTGAACAAAGCCGGGGTTTCGCTCGGATGGATGTATCTCGCGATGGGAGTTCTCATTGGCTCTGCCGTTATTCCCATTGCTTTCATGCTTCTGTGGAGTAAAGCTAATGCCTTTGGTGCGATTCTGGGGTCGATCTCTGGCTGTGTTCTTGGGATTGTTACTTGGTTATCAACCGCAAAGATTCAATACGGACGTGTTGATCTTGATACCACAGGGAGAAATGCACCCATGCTTGCTGGTAACCTCGTTGCTATTCTAACAGGTCAGGATTCTAATACTTTCTTTGAGGAAATTTCGGCTTCGTTCCATTTCTCTATTTCACTTGAGTTTTTATTAATTTCGTGCTGGTGTTTTTTGAATTTTTGCTCTTTTTTATCTTCTTTTATTTTTGGTCAATAATACTTGGTATACTTAGGTTTTTGGGCTGGATTTAGTAGTTGTAGATTAAAATTTACAAAACAAAAGTAGATAACCAAATTAAAGAAACATTTTTTGAAATAAATTAAAGTAAGTTAATTTCATATTATATTATCTAAACATAACGAAAAACCTAATGTTTCTGTATTTCAAATCAAATATGAAATTTTAAAAGTTGTTTTGTTTTTCCTCTAAATATATTGGACTAAATTTAATCTCTGATAGTTTCAGCATATTTTTTCAATGTACCGACCAGTTTCTAATATTACTCTGAACGTTCTTTTACATGATTAGTCCTGTTTGGTTTCATTCGATTTTGATAACATTTTTGGTTTTGGTTCTGTTTTACGTGTAAATATATAGGAGGGTTGATCCATGCGGTGTGTAGTCTAGTACAGCCACAGAACTACGATTGGTCGACGACGAAGGAAATCAAAGTGGTGGAAGCTGAGGCTCCAGGGAACGATATCGATGTTCCTGTAGAGGAGCTAAAAGAAGAGAAGCTGAGAAGAGCCAAAGCTTGGATTGTTAAATGGGGTCTTGTCTTCACTCTCCTCATTGTTGTCATCTGGCCAGTTCTCTCTCTCCCAGCACGTAAGTCTTCCCCACATAGATAAATCAAAATTAAATTTTTTGTTCTTACCTAAACCTAGCGTTTGATTGAAAGTTTGACACCAAATAATCATGCATGGTCCACTGGGGGATTTCAGTTGTTGAATGTGCTTGAAAGTTATCAATAATTAGCTGGTTTAATGGTTAAGAAAGGTCTACACTTGAAAAAAAATACATGGTTTTGCTGTCATGCTACTTGGATGTTCAGAATCATAACCTTACAATTATAAAAGAATAACTAAATATTATCGTTCTTGCAAAGGTTTTTTTTTTGCTAAAATTTGAAATTTTAATTTTAAAGTTCTTGCAAAGGTTAGAGACTTAGGCCTTGATTGGTACAGCAGATGAAGAAGAAGTAGCAGAATGCTGTAGAAGCAGTATGCTGCATAAGCTGTATGCTCTCATTAAAATTTTTAATAAAGTGATTGGTAGAGCAGTAGCATTATACAATTTTAAAATTATCATAAAAGTTATTATATAATATATTTATTTGAAACTAATATATATTAAATTATAATATATTTGTTATTAAAAATAATAAATCTTATTTAATTTATAAATTAAATTAATTTTTAAATGTGAAATAATATTTTTTAAAAAATAAAAAATATATAAAAATAAAATTTATTTTTGGATATAAAAATAATTTGATATAATTAAATAAAATATATAAATTAAAAATAACTTATATAAAATCATCATTATTTATTTATTGGTTGAGCAATAAATGATCCATATATAGTATTATCATAAAAATAATCTATGACATATAATTTATTTATTTAAAAATAATATAAATGTTTTTATTTTATAATATATAAATATATATTATGTTATGTTTTTTACTAAAAATAATGAATGATATGTGTAATTATATAAAATTTTATTATATTTTAAATGTGAAATATTGTTATTTAAAAAATAATAATAATAATTAATCACAACTTTTAGTTTTTTTGAAAATGTAATTTTTTTATTATAAACATAACTTTTATATTATTAAACAATATAAATTAATTATATAAAATTATTTTTGAATTTATATATATTCTAAATACAAATGCTCTTCCAAAAGCTTCATATGAGAGCATTGAGCAAAGAGCATTTGGAGAGCATTAGCATATTTTTCTAAATGCTTTTGTTATCAATGTTGATTGGATAATAATGAGCATAATGCTAATGCTAATGCTCTACCAATCAAGTCCTTAGAGATGAAGTAATTCCATCTATGTTCATTACTTGCGTCTCTTTTAGCCCTTAGACTCAAAAGACATACCCAACTTTGTACCGGAGATTTAGTTTAGTTTTTGGTAAAGAATTTACTCGGTATATAAAAAAAAGATGTCAAGGATTAGAATCAATTAGAAAAGAGTGATTCACGTGTACGAGAAAATGGATATTTTATAACCGTTTGATTGTACAGAAGGGATTTTTCTTTTAAAAAAATGTTGAGATATATTTTAGTGAACTTACTACTTATAAAGACACATTCTATTTGTATACTTAATGTAATATAACATGCTGTTAAAAGATGCTGATAAATCACGAACATCAATTGGATATTCGAAATATTGCAGGTGTGTTTAGCAGAGGATATTTCTGGTTTTGGGCAATTGTGGCTGTAGCTTGGGGAACTATAGGATCGATTGTGATAATTGGTTTGCCTTTGATTGAAAGCTGGGAAACGATCAAGAGCGTTTGTATGGGAATGTTCACTAACGATAGGTTAATGAACAAGCTTGATGACTTGAACCATAGGCTTCAAGCTTTAACCAAGGCTGTACCAGAAGCTGAGAGGATTTATCTGCTAGAAATCGAGAAGACTAAGAAAACCGATGAAGAAAGTTAAAGTAAGAGCAATATGGTTGTATAAAAGATTGTGTGATATCAAATCAGAACTATATTAGTTTCAAAAAAAAAAAAAAAATCAGAACTATATCCTATTGTTCAACGTGTTCCTCGTCTAATGTACTATGCACATGCCTAATTTGTTCTTATTCCACTTGTCGTCCTTCCTTAATTGGTTTGATTTTTCTCCATTTCGACACTTTTAAGCTGCACATATATGATCAAATTCTGTTTGATCGTTGCTGATGAAAAATAAATTTGTATACTTCTAATGTAGAATGCTGATTTGTACGACTTCTCCGTAGATACCGGATAGGCGAGAGCTTTGGACATATGACCTTGGTCAATATTCATGTAGTTTTCTAGACAATATGTAAGACCATTAACAACGGCGCTGTTGAATAATTTTTTCAATAGCTTAATTGCTACAATGAACCAATTGAATTTTCAAAATAATACATGTGGATTACATTCAGTTGAATGTTTTCAACAGGTTGAATAAAATTAAAATGGATCCACCATAACACATTTCAAGATATGAAATAAAGATATATCTCACGGGATCCACATGTAATGTTTTATTGGTTAATAAAATCTGTGTAAATTTTTTTCTTCTCTAAATTATTAATTTTTAATTATTTTATTATGTTCAAATTTTTATAAAACAAAAAATTATACTAAAATTCATCATTTTATGACCTATTCATAGAGATTAGTTTCGTTCTTTTTGGATATAGAAAAACAATTGTCATTTTTACTATTTTGTAATTTTATTTGTTTAATGGTGACTTCTATTTTTGTATTTATTATTTTTGAAATATAAAATATTTTAATTTTTAAAGTTTGAGATATTTTAGATTAAAAAACCATTGTAGATAAAAAAAATAGATGGTTGTTAAATTGTTAGGCAGAAGAAATAAGACATGATGTGGAAGGTAAAAAAATGTAATTTAGGGTGGTAGAAATTTTTTCACCATTGTACATAGTTTAATGCAATCAATTGCACTATTTTCAGACATTCTCGGTTGGGAGAGCATTTATGCTTTTATTACATTAATATTTCTTGCATTTTATTATAATTGTCATTTTGACATTTTAATGGAGACTAAAAATTACATAATAATATATTTTTATTTAATGCATAATTTTATAAGAAAACAATTTAAATAAAAATGTATCAGTTATTCAAAAGGGTAAAAAATGATTTTGATACATTTATCATTTTTTCGCTAACAATATCAGGTAACAAAATATTTCTTATTTTTTCCTCAAAATCTCAAAGGTAACAAAACGAAAAAACGTTTTAGTCGAGATGAACACGAGAGCAGAATATATTGAGAAATGGGATATGTTGACCAAAGCTGAGAGAGAGAGAGAAGTGGCAATGTTGACCAAAATTCGGAGAAATGGGCAAGTGGCGGATTTAGAATTTTTTTTAAACGAGGACATAAATTATTTCTATTTTTTTCAAAAATATATTATCTATTAAAGTTATATATATATATATATATATAAAGCATAGACTATTGAAAATAAGAATTATTATATAAAATATGTTTTAAAATGTATAGATCTTAGCTTAAAATGATTTTTTTCCTTATAACATATGTGATTACTTTTTATATGGTTAAAAGTAAATATACATTCTAAGAAATGGTTATTCAATAATAATTAAACAAACTGATGAAAGAAAACAAGATATAGTAAAAATAATATATCAGACTCATAATACGTTGAAATCATAAAAGTAATGATATTTAGATTATGCATTTATGGGAGAGGTAAATTAAAAATAGTTTAAAACTTATGGTGGAAACTAGTTAACTTTATAAATAAAGGCATATAACGTGACTGAAACATAAACCAACGCAGGGCAAATACTTTTAGTTAGTGGGGCAATAACCATTATAGTCACCATTATCTTGTTATTATGGTTATATATTTAACATTTTCAAAAATTTACTGGGGATAGCTGCACCCTACCTACGTCACCTAGATCCGCCCATGAGTGGTGTGATGTTGACCAAAGCTCGGGAGAAGTGGGTGATGTTCAGGACAATGATGCTTCAGCTGCTTGCTCTCCAAGTAATATTCAGACTGATTCTAGTTTGATATCCATCCAGTTTCCAAGTCTTCAGCTCTGCCACATCTCGATCCTTCTGTTTGCATATTCGATGTAGTAGATCCTTATGTATTTCCATCCAACTGGTTGAAGTTGTTCACTTAATCTTTCCATCTTTAAAAGACACTAATACTTTTCACTAGGGGTATAGCCCCGGCGCAAGCGCGGGGCCGGTGAAATTGTCTATGCATTGTTTAGTTTTGTGTATGAGATTTGTTGTTTGTTTTTTTCTACTTTCTTTTACCATATTATATGTAATAGTTATGAATGAAACATTGGAAGTCACACAGTTTCATATATATATATTGATATTTTTATATCTTATCTTTGTAATAATTTGATCGATCTTTAGCGATATTTACGCTTTTATGTTCAAAAGCTGAAGTGAAGTTTATGGGGTTGGTTAGTGTTTATTTAAATAGTTGTTAATTAGTAACTAAATCAAATAGTGTAAGAAAAAATATATAAAATTCAAATATAAAAATTTAACTATACATAGGAACAGTAAACTAATTTATTTTTCTTATTTTTCTCAAACTTAATTTCAAATATATTGATTTGTAAAAGACCATATTTTCTAAAATTATAACTCTAGAAAATTATTTACTATAAAATTATTATTTTATATAGTTTTTGCTGGATTTTGTTAAAATTGATTTGTGGTGGGCCAAAAATGTTTGAAATAGGTCGACAAAAAAATAGAATTTGGAACGTGTTGTTATATTATATTTGTCTTCCGAACGATAAAACGTGTTAGTAATACTTTTTAATCGTTGGTTTCTTGATGTGCACATATTTTCGTATGAAGGGGGTTGTAGGAGAGCCAATTAAAGCCATTAGGAGTTAAGTCAACTTCGTGTTGTTGAATTTGGATGGAACGGTTTGTAAAAGACAACACAACCCCATTGAACTTACTTTTGCTATTCTGAGGTGGGTTTTCTTTTCATAACAAAATCTTGCTCCTTACGTGATATTTGCCTTAATGTTTTGAGGCACTGTGTCAATTGTAATTATTGCGACTACAAACTTGTATACAGATGTCACTCAAGTGGTTTAACAAAACATAATTGCACTTCTTTGAAGAAGACGATGTGAGCTTGTTGCGAGATTCTAGGTTGCTTCTATGATCATGACTGCTCCAGTTATGGGCATGGTGTTACTACCTTAATGTAATCATTTATATCATATATATATATATACGTGTGTATAAATTATATCAGCATATATTAAACCACAAGATATTTTTTCAAGATTCAAATACTCCTCAAATTTAATGAGTTGAAGAAGCAACTTGAGCTTTGTTGCTGCTTTCACACTGAAACTAACAGGAAAAATGGGTTATTATACATCAGACCGGATGAGAATATGATTTAAACTAAGTTTAGATAACATCTGACTAAATACAAACACGTCTTCAGTGATTGCAGACGATGTAAAGGTGTTGTGGTTTGGAATAAAATTGTATGGTGGTACCCGAATTTAATGAGGCATTGCTTGCCAGCAAGCTCTTGTATGCATCTTGGTAGCTCGTATTATCCACCGCCATTAGCCTGTCATAGATTCAAGCTTAGTTTTTCATGAGAGAAACCATCACCCTTTAATAAAGGTTAATTGAATGGAGTGTTCGTGTGAAGCTTACCTTATCAAAAGCAACTGATGTGGCATCTTTCTTGGCCAGTTTTGTCATCTATGGGTCGGAGACTACAAACGTGGTGCAGTCGTGGCTATGGTCAACATATCAACACGATATTTGAGAAACAATGCGTTAAGTGGGAATGGTAATGACTATTTTGGTACCTGATGACACTGGTGATGTTTGGTGATACACATCTGTTGCACCGGAGTGAAGTACCCGATTTGTCTAATTTCATGCTTCATTCGGTGCAAGAGACGTAAGACCAAACATTTTGCTGGAAAACACCAACGATCCGAGATTTACACATGAAATCAGCTTCCTAGGTCTTGACCGAAACGATTGAGGAGACATTAGTTGGGACCTTTTTTAAGTCAAATAGATTGCAGACAATGACGGCGAGGTTGACCTGACAGTCTCCTGGGCCACCGACTCGATCTCAGAGTCAACTCGGAGGAAAGAATTGAACAGAGCCCTCTTACACTTCTCCTGCCATGTGTCGCCGTTGCAGAGCACCGGTTTCTCCTTCTCTATTTCCTCCGCTAAAGCCAGATGCATCCTCTCTCTGCAATAGTTAGCTACCTACACTACAAAACACACAAGATCTCAATCAAAGTCTCACACTTTCGCAATATAAAGAAGAGATGGGTTGATATGTTACCTGAGAACCGCCGTTGCTGTCGTAGACACCGAAGAAATGGGCGGTGGACTTAGGATCGAAACGACCATCAATCAACGATTTAGTCGGAGATTGAAGGAATCTAAGGATCGTGGAGACAACATCTTCCATCTCCGCTCTTCTTCCACAGATTGAAGTCACGCCGTACAAAGGCACACTCTTGAACTCGAACAGAGTCCTGCTCTCTGTTCTGCTGATCATCTTCTTCTCCGTCGATTTCTTATCCGAGCAGTGATCTCTACCCTTGCGGCGATATCTGATGGTGATGGTTGCTTCTCTATGTTGAAGTTGGGAGAATTGATCCGAGAGGACAAAACTTTCCTAGATTCAAAAACAGAGCATGAAGTCTCCGGTCTAGAATCGCCGTTCTCGGGATCTTGAGTGGAGTATTGCCGTTACAGTAACTTTTACCCAACATGATCCCTGCGAGTTCCATCTGGGTGTCGGGTAAAGGCATGAAAGGCATAGCAACCGCCAGTGATACTTCCTCCATTGATGTAAGCTCAAGCTTTGTTTTCTCTCTATCCTTTTTTATTGGTTTTTAAAGAGAACAATTTTATGAGAAGTTATATGGAGAACACCTTAAACGGTCGGAGAAGACAAGTTTGGAGAAGAGAAGTTTGTTGGAGGCTAATGAGAGTTTATAGGAGGAGGAAACGTGTCGTCGTCTGAGAACGTGTGGCAGTAATAAAGATCGAACAACACAGATGAGACGCCGGAAGAGGAATGGCCACAGACGAAGGTTCTCCACGGATGCTCTAATCTACACGAAGCCCACAAAAATCAATTAGTCCGCTCATTTAGCCCATTCGTTTTGGTTAAAAAAAATAGAGGTGAGGCCCATAGATAATGACACGTGTCTCCTAGGGTAGTGAGGACACTGTCCCATTATATTATAGATTAGTGGATACTCATGATTCATGTCACATTTAGGCCTTTTACAAAAAAAAATACATGTCATATTTTCTTAATCAAGGACATGATGGTTTGTCGACCAATCATGAATCGTTCAGTGTCCTTACTATGACGACTTTTCTAATTGTCATAAGTGATTGAGAGGAGAGCTGTCCAAGTGGGCTTTAAAGTTTCCATTTTGAAAAATATTATATAGTAAAATATTACGGAATTTTTTATCCTTATTAAATCGGGAATAATTCAGAGTTATGGAAAAATCCAAATTAATCTCAAGCGAAAGTATAATCCACATATAAATTATTTTTGAATATTTAAATTGACCATAAACAATAAATCCATATCTACATAGCTAGATGTGAAACTGATCTAGAAAGAAATCGATCAATAGCCTAGACCAATAAAAAAATTCTGTTCTGGTTGAAACTAATAGACCACCACAATCTCATTGAGAATTGTTTATAGTAAAATTCAAAATTCGTTTTTCTACGACTTAAATATATAAAAAAAATTAAAAACAATTTTTGATACTTCACTTTTTAGTGTAGATTTTAACATTGTTAATTAAAATAAAAAATTTCAGGTACTTGTCCCACATAGTAGGAATTAGTTGTAGATGGACTATATTTTAAAATTTTACATAAGATTTTTTATTTTTTTATATTTCTTTTTATTTGACTAAAAACTCTCAAATTTACGTGATAAGACTAGAGTGGACACATGAGGCTCTCTCTTTACATGAAATTAACGATTAAACAACTTAATACTATACTAGACAATCTTACGTGACTATATAGGGAGATATTCCCTCTTTGCCACTAAAGCACCTGATCCACCATCACATGTGAGCAGGTCCCTTTTCTTGATGCCACATCATTACTCCTAAAATATACTACTTGCCCTCCAAGTTCCTCACTTTTTGGACCCCGAACTTGTTCTTCTCTTGGGCATTGGCCTTCGAGCCTCTGAGTTTGTACTGATAAAGAACATGAGGGTGACACCCTTCATATGTAACATAGTATGTTGAATACACCAACGTCCTCAAATATCAACGTAGATAGACGTTATATGGTTTTTGAGATGTGTTTCGTGATGGGTAAATCCATCGTCTTTATCGTAGCCAACATTTAGTGCACGTAAAGTGTCGATGACTACCTTTAAAACCTCGCGGGGCACATTGATTGGCTTCAAAATATCCTCATTCATCATCTTATCAAGTTCTGCAATCAACTGACGAAGCTTTATGAATGCTTCTTCTTCAGTAACTCCATATTGCTTCTTATAACAGTTGACCGAGCCCGTCAGATATCCTCTGCTCATGTCATCCTAATCATGTTACGTAAATGTTAGATCTATTTATCACACACTAAAATCAAATGAATCATCGAAAAATTCAAATCTTTAACTTACCTTATAGCCAAACATATCATTAGGTACTCGTGCTTTTGTGGACGTTGCTCTAAGGAGTTTGTCTCTAGATTTCAACCACTCAAAAGCTTCTTCCTTGCAGATATTCTCCATGGCCATCAAAATACATGCCACAGTAAGATCTACAGCAACCTCGAGTCCACCAACATATAGGTACTCCTCAAAGCTAGGCAAGTGATCCGCACATGCCCATTTGGCGAGTTGAAGGTTGCTTCTTATATATTCCTTGAACTGGAATGGCTCAAAAGTTTGAAGATGTACAGTTATTACTATAATTACGTCGTTTACAACAAAAAAAAACATATCATTTACGATTGCTTACGTATTCAATTGTAGCTTCCACACTGTAACGCCCTCCTAATTCTGACCCAACTTCTCTTTCGAATTCTTGAAATGTACCAAATATAAATTTAACCAATGATTTCAAATAATCTGGTACTCCATCCATGGCATGATCGTCGACATCCCACCTACGTTATCGATATGTATAGTAATCATCATTTTTCTCTGTGATTTTTGATGTAAAATATCAATACACTGTATAATACTTGTTGTAAGAAATTTGTGAAATTATCATTTTTAATTTACTTTTTTATGTAATAAGAAATTAAGGTCTTTATTAATAAATTACATATTTACTAGTAATGAATACTAAAACTGCAAACAAAATCTAAGGTTATTATGAAAATAAACAATTTCTTATAAGAACTCAAATTAGTCTCGATATATTAAATTAGCAAAATAGTTATATTTTTTGCCAAAAAAAAGAACATTTCCTCGAGTTTCAGAGATTGAACCTATTTTTAAATTAGACTAGTAGTGCAAGGTTTTCAGGATAAGATTCTTAGTAATATAAAAATTATCTCTTAATTTTTAACTAAGAAAAACTAAGAACTATATCTTAAATAACATATTTAAGAGACAATTTTTTTTTAACTTTTTTAGTCAAAGTTAAAAGACAGTCTTTATATTACTCTAAGAACCCACTTTAAAAATCCTACAATAAACATGGGGGCTTATTGCAAAAGTGACTCAAAACTTGAATTCAAACAGAAAACTAACCTTTTCTTTTGACTCATTTTTTTTTTGAGTTTTTAACCCCACATCTGCATTTTATCTACGAAAATGCCATTAACCCTTTTTTTTTTTTTTTTCGAAAATGGCTTCTTTACTGTCTCAACCTCATTTTCTTCAAGTATTTACAATATTGCCACTGCCATGAATAGTGGGAACAACCTTGTACGAACTGTTTGGAGCTTTTAATGCCCTTTAATGCACGTAAATCTCTTTACACTCTCTCTGTTTCAATTGTTATGAACTAAAAACAACATTTCTTTCACTTTCTCTCCATATTCATCCAAAAAACTGAAGCTTTTGATTCAAAATTGTTTGGAGCCATATTTCTTTCGTTTTGACTTACGGTTGCTTTCGTTTGAGGTTCTGGGTGGTTGGAGAAGACCCTGTGTGCAAACAAAGTCATCTCACCTAGTTGAAGGTACGAATTTGAATTTTTTTCAAAATCTGTTCGCGTAGAAGACTTACAAGTAAGTCATCTGTATGTAGAAGACTTACTGATGAGTCTTCTGGTCAAACGGACGACTTAAACTAAGTCGTCCAGCTTTGTTTGGTGAAAAAAAACAGTCCAGACGACTTATATATAAGTCGTCTACGAGAAACAGGCTAGTTTTGCATTTGACCGAATCGTGTCAGATCTTTGACTATTTCTGGACGACTTATAATTCAGTCGTCTCTCGGAAAGTTAAAATTTCAATATTTTATTAAACTAGACGACTTACGTGTAAGTCGTCTTAGGTTAGTTTTGTAGTTGAAAAATAAAACTTCATAATTTAATTTTTACCAGACGACATAATATAAAGTCGTCCCGTCAGAAGACTTAATTTAAAGTCGTCCGGGGAAAGCAAAGTCGTCCAGAATTTTTCCCAATTAAGTCGTCCAAACCTTGCTTATCCCGGACGACCTTAAATTAAGTCGTCTAGCTGGACGACTTTTAGTTAAGTCGTCTGGAGAAAGTTAAATTTCAAGTTTTATTTTTCAATTACAAAACTAACCTGGGACGACTTACGTGTAAGTCGTCTAGTTTGAATAAAATATTGAAATTTTTACTTTCCAGAGACGACTGATTTATAAGTCGTCCAGAAATAGTCAAAGATCTGACACGATTCGGTCAAATGCAAAACTAGCCCGTTTTTCGTAGACGACTTATATATAAGTCGTCTGAATTTTTTTTTTAACAAACAAAGCCGGACGACTTAGAATTAAGTCGTCCCTTTTAATTTTCAATTGCAAAAGTGACCTCTTTAGACGACTTACCTTTAAGTCTTCTGGACGACTTAAATCTAAGTCGTCTGCGATAATGTTTGTTGAACTTCTTCATTTTCTCTATGTTTACTAATGTGTTTTATTTTGAATATTTGCAGATGATTTTTAAGTTACATGCAGTGTATGGAGAATGGTTGTTGAGAGATTTCCGTTGGGATTTTGTGGTTGATGATCTCAAAGGAGCAAGATTGTTTTTATTGAATGAAGATTCAACACATGCTGAACTTGTTGCAATGGCTCAAGAAGATTATAACCTGGACATGAGATCAGTGACTGTGGAGATTAGCTACTCATTACCAGCAGAAATGATGATGACTCCAAGCAGTCCTCCCATTCATGTTACAAGTGATAGACAAGTTCGAAACTTGCTCGAGATACTCAAAACGCATAGAGTATGTCTTTGTGTATCAAGCCGCAGCAAGGTGGAAACGGTTTCAGAGAAAAGAGAAGAAGCTGGTGATAATGATGAAGCTGGTGAATGGGAAGAAGATGTTGGTGATAATGATGAAGCTGGTGAATGGGAAGAAGATGTTGGTGATAATGATGAGGCTGATGAATGTTTTGAAGATGTTGGTGATAATGAGTCTGTTGAAGATGAAAATCAAGATGGGGAGGAGGAAAATGGGGAGGAGGAAAATGGGGAGGAGGATGCTGATAACACTATTGTTGGTGAAACGGATCAGAATGGTGGGGATTACAGTCTTTATGGAAAGGTTCTAGATGAGGACGAGGAAGATGATGATAATATTTGTTTTGAAGAAATTGAAAAGACATATGCTAAGACAAATGCTATTGAAGGAGGAAAATCGGATTGTACCAGCATCTATGTCAACCAGAGTTTTGTTAGCAAGGATGCACTGCTTTCAGAGCTGCGGTTGACAGCAGTGAGGGGTAGGTTTTCTTTCAGAATATACAAATCAACAAAAACTCTCCTTGTGGCAATATGTCGGGTTAGCGGTTGTGGATGGAAGATCAGAGCGAGTGTGAAACATGGGTCAAACACGTTTTGGGTAACAAAGTATGTGGAAAAACATTTATGCTCAATTGGAGACCGAATCGCTCAGCGGAGACACTGTACTCCAAAGTATGTTGGTAGTCTTTTCATTGATCGTGTTGGGATCATTGATGGGATAACTCCACAGCATATCACTGATGCAATGAAGAACATGTTTGGCATGACGCTTGATTACACCACTTCATACAGAGCACTGTTATATGCACAGAAATTGGTGAGAGGATCAGCAGAAGAAGGGTATTCGCGTCTGCCTTCATATCTCGAGCAAATCTCCATTGCAAATCCTGATTCTATCACGGCTATAGAACTTGATTCTGAGAAAAGATTTAAGTATCTATTTCTCTCTTTTGGAGCTTCTATCAAAGGTTTTAAGTATCAGAGAAGGGTCATTGTGGTGGATGGAACTCACCTAAGTGGAAAGTATGGAGGTGTTATGTTAGTTGCAGCCGCACAAGATGGCAATTTTCAGATATTCCCATTGGCTTTTGGGATCGTGGATGCTGAAGATGAACCTTCTTGGGAATGGTTTTTCACAAAATTGGCTAGTTGTATATCTCATGACAAGCCTCTGGTGATAGTCTCTGACCGGCACGCGGCCATTAAAAGTGCGTGTGAGAAGGTGTTTCCTTGGGCAACCCGAGGAATATGTTATTATCACCTTCAAGATAACATTGTCAAAAAGTTTAAAGGGAAACATCTCATGTACTTGGTGAAAGGGGCTGCTTATGCGCACACGGTTCACGATTTTAACCGGTACATGGCTGAGATACGGAGTGCAAACCCGGAACTTGCAACGTATTTGGAGAAGGCCGACGCCAAGCTATGGTCAAGGGTTTATTGTAAGGGGAACAGGTTCAACATAAAAACAAGCAACATCGCTGAATCTATTAATTCCGCACTGAAGCGAGCAAGAGGATTTCCGATTCCGTTCCTGCTGGAGTTCATAAGGCAGAAGTTAGGAAAATGGTATTGGAAAAGGAGACAAGATGCTTTGAGTCTCCCAACTGTACATAGCCGGGGTGTTGAATACTTGCTTGCTGTTCGATCAGAGATAGCGGATACGATGACGGTCGAACCAATTGATGGATGGCGTTTCTTTGTCAAAGGTGGCAAAATGGACTGTGCGGTTGATTTGGAACATGTAAAGTGTGGTTGTGGTGTCTATGGAGTGGAGAAAATACCTTGCTCTCATGCTATAGCAGCTGGAACACATGCTGGTGTGCATATCGACACACTTGTATGTCCACTTTACTCAAAGAATCATCTGTATGCAGGATACTCAGAGAATATATATCCTATCGTGTCACAACATATTGAGGAACGAGAATGCTTTCCTCCAAACGTAAAGCGTGGTCCGGGGAGACAGAAGAAATCAAGATGGCAATCTTGGTTGGAGCTATCTAGGATGAGGGGACACAAACCCAGGAAGAAACACAGGGCACGGAGATGCTCAAACTGCAAGGAAACTGGCCATACGAAACCACAATGTACACAACCAGTTGACTAGTTGTCCAGACGACCTAAATATAAGTCGTCCAGTCTTGATTACCCGTCCAGACGACTAATTTCTAAGTCGTCCAGTGTTTCGTCTACCTTCTACGAAGTCGTCCAGTGTATTAGACTACCTTCTACTATCCCTTCAAGTGTATTTTTTTAGACGACCTTTTACGAAGTCGTCCAGTGTATTTAAGTCGTCCAGTGTATTTAAGTCGTCCAGTGTTTAGACTACCTTCTACTATCCCTTCAAGTGTATTTTTTTTTAGACGACCTTTTACGAAGTCGTCCAGTGTATTTTATTTTTAGACTACCTTATTTTTTTTAGACGACCTTATTTGTAAGTCGTCCAGTGTATTTTATTTTTAGACTACCTTATTTTTTTAGACGACCTTATTTGTAAGTCGTCCAGCTGGAAAACCTTCCAGACGACTTATTTGTAAGTCGTCCAGCTGGAAAACCTTCCAGACGACTTATTTGTAAGTCGTCCAGCTGGAAAACCTTCCAGACGACTTATTTGTAAGTCGTCCAGCTGGAAAACCTTCCAGACGACTTATTTGTAAGTCGTCCAGCTGGAAAACCTTCCAGACGACTTATTTGTAAGTTAGAAAATCTATACAAGTTAGAAAATCAAATAAATCATACATGCCCACAAACATACAAATAGATTTGTGTAAACAAATAGTTCAAATATACAAATAGATTTGTGTATACAAATAGTTCAAATATACAAATTGATTTGTGTATCTATACAAGTTAAAAAATCTATACAAGTTAAAAAATCTATACAAGTTAAAAAATCTATACAAATTGATTTGTGTATCTAATCATACATGCCTACAAACATACCACCATCCTCATTATCTTTCAGATGCTGATCAACAAGCTCCGTCCATATAGCCAAAGCCATAGTATCCCTCATAGTCTTCGCATTGGACCTAGCAAAGTCTTTAGGGCTAAAGGGGACCCCAAGAGCATGACATTCAATGTACTTTGCAGCGTACACGCCACAATCACCATTGTTGGCCGTGGGTACATCTTTGAGGAGTCTCTCATAAGTGTATCGCTCCAACCCATGCATCTGGTCTCCGCACTCCACAATCAGATAAGGGACCATCTCGAGAAAAGGCTCCATTATCTCATCCCATCTTTCTGGTATGGTAGTTGAAGGTATGCTGTCCCAGACGACTATGTGCCTCTTAGGGATCGATATCCAAATAGCCACCCAATGTTTGTTGTCCAAGTTCAGTGGCGCATAGATATCATCAATGTCCTCCCCCCACTTCTTGTTTGATTGGCAAAATGAAGGCATTGATCCGTCATACAAACTCGCCGCCCCACTAGGTAGCATTTTTCCTAAACCATTGTGATCAGACGACGATGTTTTGAAGACCAGATACTGTTCTCTCCAAGACTGGGTAAAGTTGTGATCCAGGAAGCACATTCGCTCGCTCCGGAAACATTGTGGGTTCTCCTTATACCTCTGCCTCAGCACATTCATCCAAGCATCTATATGCTGCATATAAAATAATACAAGTTAGAACCTTCCAGACGACTTACAAATAAGTCGTCTGGAAGGTTTTCCAGCTGGACGACTTACAAATAAGTCGTCTGGAAGGTTTTCCAGCTCGAAAACCTTCCAGACGACTTATTTGTAAGTCGTCCAGCTGGAAAACCTTCCAGACGACTTATATATTTACAAATCTATACAAAGACAAGTTACCAGACGACTTATTTGTAAGTCTTCTGGAAGGTTTTCCAGCTGGACGACTTACAAATAAGTCGTCCAGCTGGAAAACCTTCCAGACGACTTATATATTTACAAATCTATACAAAGACAAGTTACCAGACGACTTAAAGATAAGCAGAAGACTTACTACGTCTTCCAGCCATGCTTTGGATGTCCGGAGTTTTTGATACCACCAAGTTGGTGATGTACGTGGTTTGTCCTCTTCCTTAGTGAAATAATCACTGCAAACAAAAAAGCAATCAGTTTTGGTAGACTAAATCAAGCTATTATGGGTAAAGCAATCACTTACGGATCAGTTTTCAACCAATCAGCGAGCTCCTTCATCTTAGGTCTGTTTAGTGTGGGAAATGGATTATACTTTCCCACTCTAAGGAGTTTCCTTCTCTCTGCCGTATAAGGAGATATCTGCGTGGGAGCAGGTTTCTTCGTTCGTTCACTCCTTGCACGCACAGAAGCAGTGGGAGCTGTTTGGTCCAATACAACCAGGCTCGGTTCTGAAGCTGAAGCTGGATCGGTGGAAGCGAAGCTCGGTTGTTGATCGTTGGAAGCGAAGCTCGGTTGGTCAGTGGAAGTGAGAGGAACAATCTCTTTGGAGGTGACACCATCTGCTTTATCCTCCGGCAAGATCTTATATACCGAGATCGCCTCATCTGCTGTATCCTCCGGCAACAATCTCTGCAATAAAAGAGAACAAGTTAACCCTGGACGACTTAAATAAAAGTTGGGAGAGGATTTGGTTCCAGCTGGAGTTCAGACGACTTATTTGTAAGTCTTCTGGAAGGTTTTCCAGCTGGACGACTTACAAATAAGTCGTCTGGAAGGTTTTCCAGCTGGAAAACCTTCCAGACGACTTATTTGTAAGTCGTCCAGCTGGAAAACCTTCCAGACGACTTATATATTTACAAATCTATACAAAGACCAGACGACTTAAAGATTTGATATTAACCTCTTTGGGCAGAGGAGAAGGCTGTTTCTTTTGTGGAGAAGGCTTTTTCGTTTGAGGAGCAGGCTGTTTCGTCTGAGGAGCAGGCTGTTTAGTTTGAGGAGCAGGCTGTTTCGTTTGAGGAGCAGGCTGTTTAGTTTGAGGAGCAGGCTGTTTAGTTTGAGGAGCAGGCTGTTTCGCCTTTTGAGGAGTAGGCTTTGCCTTTTGAGGAGCAGGCTGTCTGGTGGGAGGAGTAGGATGATTGGTTTGAAGTGGAGGCTGATCCTTTTGAGGAGTAGTCTGTTTGTTACTAGCCCCGGTTTCTGGGGCTTGTGGGGTAGGGTGTTTTTTACTAACCCCGGTTTCTGGGGCTTGAGGGGTAGCCTGATTGGTGACACCAACCTTCTTCTCCACAGCTTCCAATCTATCGGAGATCTTCCTAATCTCCCTGATGCACTTCTTAAACCCCTCTTTCATCATGTCACCTAAGTCCTTGAACATGTTTTCTAACTCCTCTCTGGTCACCCAACTAGCCTCTTCTCTAGCCTCTTCTGTAGCCTCTTCTGTAGCCTCTGTAGGAGCCTCTTCTCTAGCCTCTTTAGGAGCCTCTTTAGGAGCCTCTTTACGAGCTTTCTTCCGAGGTCTCTGATTGTCTTCCTCCACCTCCTCCACAACCATCTCTTTGGCTCTTTTCGATGGAGTCACAAACTTGGGTTTTGTACCAGTGACTTCCCAGCAATCCATGGTCCACTTCCACGGTCTCCGATCATACATCACTTTAATGATGTTCTCCGCGGGCACGTCATCAACCTCAGAGTCCCATTTTGGCCACATTTCACTAATGTCCTTCTCAACAAAGTTGATCACGCGGGTCTGCAGTAAATAGAAGAAGAATCGAGTTAGATATTTGAAACAAAATACTAAATAGACGACTTAATTATAAGTCGTCAACTAAGTCGTCCAGCTGGACGACCTTCCAGACGACTTATTATAAGTCGTCTACTAAGTCGTCCAGCTGGACGACCTTCCAGACGACTTATAATAAGTCGTCTACTAAGTCGTCCAGCTGGAAGACCTTCCAGACGACTTATAATAAGTCGTCTACTAAGTCGTCCAGCTGGAAGACCTTCCAGACGACTTATAATAAGTCGTCTACTAAGTCGTCCAGCTGGAAGACCTTCCAGACGACTTATAATAAGTCGTCTACTAAGTCGTCCAGCTGGAAGACCTTCCAGACGACTTATAATAAGTCGTCTACTAAGTCGTCCAGCTGGAAGACCTTCCGGACGACTTAATTAAGTGAAGATGGAAAGGTACCTGACTCAAGATAGCAGCTTTCATGAATCTGCGGCCTCTGCTGCCGTCGTAAGCCAGAATCGGTGGAGACGGACTGTTTGCTCTGGGTAGACCAATACTAGCACCCAATCCCGGAATAGCTTCGTACGCCCAGACCTGAAGAACTTGTATAAAGCCATCCACGGTGTAACAGCCAGTAATATCTTTGTTCCACAAAGAGTCCATCAGCACCTTAAACGCGACTCTCCCCCATGGATAATTCTCAAACCTTTCTAAATCCATCACTAGCCTTGCGAGAGTAGCTCGTGTAGCGCTTGAGAACTTTTTCCCTTCAATGAATCCAGTGAAGATGGAAAGGTACGCGAGTCGCTTGCGATCTTCCCTGGACCAATCCCCGCATCTCTTCAGTGCTGCTATTATCTGATCAGTACTTGGCCCAGCTTCCCGATGAACTCCCATCATCTCCCAGAAAGAAACCATCTGTGGGGTAACTTCACATTCTGGTGTCTCAAGGTCCTCGATGTAGTCGCAGTTTAGACCAGTGATGTTTTCAAACTCTAACAGTGAAAACCTCGCAGGTTCTGGACCAACGAGACACCACATCTCGTACTTCTTCTTAATGTCCAGCTTTAAACCGAGCAAGTGGTGAACCAGCCTTGAAGCCCAACCAAATCCCTGCTCCTTGAACTTGATGAAAACTCCCAATCTCGACTCCTTGAGCTCTTCAAATTCAGCATCAGTGAGAGCTTCCCTAAGAGCAGTATGCAACTTCGTGTTATCCGTATGTACGAAATGCTATTGTGGGGTTCTGGCTCTTCCCTAATGTGTAAACCTACGGGAGTTCTGGAATATCATCCTTTTTGTCTGCAAAATAATCAAAGACAACAATAGAAGTCAGAACACAAGCTAAATCAATCACGCCTTAATTGTTACTCCAGACGACTTAGTAGACGACTTAAATATAAGTCGTCTAGAAAGTCGTCCAACTGGACGACTTAGTTGACGACTTATATTTAAGTCGTCTGGAAAGTCTTCCAAAATGGACGTACTAAGTCGTCCAGGTTGAAGACTTTCAGACGACTTACTTACAAGTCTTCCAGTAGAAAAATTTCAAGCGACCTGATTAGTCGCAGAAGGAGTTCGAGTACTCGTCATTGTGGTTATAGATCTGAAAAAATAAACGTGAAACGGTGAGAATGAGTAAATTGAAAGAGACAACGTTTTATGTTCATCTTTTCACGAGTTTGATGACTTACCGGCGTTAGGGTTACAGAGAAAACGGCGCTACGGTTTACAGAGAAGAAGCGGCGGCGCTAGGGTTAGAAGAAGCGGCGGCGCTAGGGTTTAGAAGAAACGGCGGTGCTAGCTAGTGTTTAGAGTAAGCGCGGTGAGAACGTTGGTGAGCACGGTGGCGAGGGGCGACGGTTGTTTCGGAATAGTGGAAGCGGGGGCGCTAGGGTTAGAGGAATCGGCGGCGCTAGGGTTAGAAGAAGCTGCGGCGACAACGGTGAGAATGAAGTGAGATAGATAGCCGACGTTGAGAACGATGGTTGTTCGGAAATAGTGGGAATTCGAATCGCCTTGTGATATCGCCGGTGAGAGAGAACTGTTAGGGTTCTGTTCGCGGAAAATGAAAAAAAAAAAAAAAAATCACCTTATATATTGGTAAATAATCCGGTTAGCTTAAAAGTACATTGGTAACTTTAAGGTTTGGTCCGGTTTAGACGACTTATTCTGGCTGATAATGTACATCAGACGACCTAATATTTAGTCGTCTGGGGAACAGAAGACTAATATTAAGTCGTCCATACCCTAAAATGAACCCCTAAACTAAAATGACTAAATTACTTACTAACCACGTTATAAAATCAAATTATAACTTCAATAGTGTTTACTATACACAAAACGAAACACGCCTAGGTAATTTAAAAATTTTTCAAAAAACGGTTTTAATGCTTTCCAAAATCTAACCCTAAGAAACACATACAATACTACAACATATGTTGATGAAACATAACTAAAGAATATCATGACTCACTACTTTCACTCATCTGGGCTGAAAACACTTGAAATTTGTATTATATTAATTTATATCTCTTAAGAACATATGTAATTACATAATTCCAATTTTCACTTAT